>NC_133111.1:10565338-11165338 GCF_022965805.1 Primulina eburnea
CATTTTGTCATATTTTTAAAATAGATTCGAATTCGATTAAACCTAAAAACTCAAAAACATTATTTAGACTATAATTTCTAATTAGTAAAGCTCAGCCCGATAGAATCGAATTTTATTACCAAACAAAAATTGAACTTTAGATTATATTACTAGAATATTGAATATTGTATTATAGTTAGTAATGCTAGTTTGTTTTTTTAATGTCTTGGAATAATTTATTTTTGATCAACATAGTTTACTAAAGATAATATGATAGATGTTCTCATATTTAAAAGAAGATAAATCAATGATATTATTTGGATTAATGGTGAATATCTTGAGATTTGATTTACCATATCCAAGATAGATATCATCAGTATTTATCAAATCTCAAATTTCTCTATGATGGTCGGAGAACTTCTATAAACAATGACACATATTGTCACGCTCTGATACCGAGGTTGATCGAGATCGGTGTTGTTTCATATCACACAATTTGTAAACAAAAACCCTCGTAGTAATCAAATATCCAAACCAATATATTTCTTAGAAATAGATAACCTTCTTTACAATGCGATTCAAACAAAATGAGGAAGTGAATTATAAATTTAACAAAATCGAATTATTAATTATACTTGATTTCAAACTGGTTATTTATCACACCCTCAAAACATGACTTTCTCATCTTCATCTAATTGCTCTTCATTCTTATATGAGAAGAGAGAGAGTAAGGGAGGAGCCTTGTGAAAACAGTCTCACAACAGACATTACAAGTTCACCCTTAAGAGCTTGCCATTGTCCCGGGTCTCGAGCTGAGCGATTTTTCTTCAATGTGTTTTTTCAACTAAATCATCAAATCTCAAGATTATGCGTTACCTTTCCTAAATCATCATCATTTCCATTATTAAACAACATTTTCAACAGAAGGTGACCTAAAATTAAACAAATAAAAATCCAGTCCCCACATAGCTAGGTACTCATTTTCTGCCATGGCCCTTCGTCAAATTCCTTCTGAGCATCCGATACTGCTCGGTTAATATTGTTGGAAACAAGATTCTGGAGTTTGACAAAATGTAATCAATCAATTAACAAAATATGAATCAACTGATGTGCACAAGCATATTCGGCAACTGAAGACATTTGACACATTGATACAAGTAAATGATCAGTTGAAAGTGATCAGTTAAAAACAGAATGTCTTAAAAGCTTCTCAACTGAAGACATCTCGGGAAAGACCAAAGGAGACAAACGAATTACAAGAGTGTCGCACCTCGATCACTACAACATAGAACAATGTTGTTTCGGCTATTGCATTTAAGACGCCTTATCACAATCAATGAAAGAACATTGCCCAAGGAATGATGAAGAATCAACGGATACTAGAATTCAAATGCATATCAAAGTTACCGTTGAAAAGAAGTATAAATATAACTGAAGAACATCAGATGAGTAGTGACAATCATTAAATCTTAAGCTTGCTGTTACTCTGTCAAAATCTCAGCTCACTCTCATTTGAATTACTCGTAGCAATCAAGGCTACAATCTGAGCTTATTAGCACTCTCTAAAAGTTGTTAGACTCAATTGTGCAAATATCAGTTACTACTGAAAACATTGTGTTACTAGAGTTTCAGTTTTGGCGTTGTAAGTCCAAACTGAAGTGAGTCTGTACAGTATTGTATTTGATCAAAGTCTTTTAGTGAATATCCTATCCTTGTGATAGAAGGGGTGACGTAGGAGTAATTAAATTCTCCGAACATCCAGAAACAACTCTTGCATATTTATTTCAGTTTTGTATTCTATTTCATTCAGTTACTTCCGCAACTACTACCACCAGTTTAACTGATTGTTGTTGACACACAAGATTCCGAGTTTCAGTTTGACACAAACTGAACTCAAACATTCTTAAAGAACAATTTTAAGTATGAGTGTTTATTCAGCCCCCCCTTCTAAACACTCTTAGTGTGATAACCGATCCTATCAAGTGGTATCAGAGCAGTTGAATCTTGTTTTTTGGAATACTTCTGATCTATAAATCTGTTAGAATGACTTCTTTCAATAAATTCCTATTTTCTCAAGAAAGATTTTGATGACTGGAAAATAAGATGCAGGCTCACTTAGCTGCACAAGATGATGATATGTGTTTTGTCATAACAGACGGACCATGAAGATTCTGAAAGCAAACACACATAGCTAATACTGAGGGCACCACAGAGAATTCAGAGCCCAGAGAAGAGTGGACGACTGAGGACAAGAGAAAAGCCAACCTTGACAACGTGGCCAAATATACTCTATACAAAACATTGGATAAGCAACCTTCAACAAAATAAAGATGTGCAAAACAGCAAAAGAAATATGGGAGAAGTTGATTCAGTTGAGAAGGAAACGACCAAACAAAAGAAAAAAACTATCTGTTGTTGTCATAAATTCGACAATATCAAAATGAAGGTTGGAGAGACAATGAATGAGTATGATGAAAGAGTGAGAAGTAGTGTAAATGAAATAAATGCACTCGAAAAAGTGCATACTAACAAGAAAGTTGCATTGAAAATATGAGGGTCTTCCAAAGGAATGGGACGTCAAAACAATGGCTTGATATATCAAAAGACTGAATCAGATCGAAATTCATGAACTGTTCGCTGCTTAAAAGCTTATAATTTGAATTGCAGAACAGGGAAGGAAATCATCTACTCCTACAACTATAACTGCCTTAGCAGCTGTCAGAACTGAATCAAACGTTCAACTGAGAATCTGCTGATCAATTAAGCAGTGATGCAATTCATTATCATCAAAAGTTCGGGAGGTTCATGAGAAGAAAACCAAGGAAACTTCCAGAAGCAATAACCAGCAAAACAATCCAAAGAAGAAACAAATGCTTGCTACAATTGTGGCAAAACAGGTCATTACGTTGCAGACTGTCCTAAACCTAAAAAAGACAGTCAAGGATCAACTGACAGAAGAAAGAAACCATATGATCATAAAGAAGGCCCAGAGAAGATAAGAAACCTATAGAAAGAAACACGAAGTTCTACTAGCTGAAGAGAGCAAATCCAGATGGGCAGAAACTGATAGTGATGAATCAGAACCAGAAGTTCAAATACTCAAGTGATGAAGAGGAGGTCAAATGCCTATGGCAAATCATACTGAAGCAGAATCGACAAGTCACCAGGTATTTGATTTTAAGCAAGATTATGCGTTACCTTTCCTAAATCATCATCATTTCCATTTAGTAAACAACATTTTCAACAGAAGGTGACCTAAAATTAAACAAATAAAAATCCAGTCCCCACATAGCTAGGTACTCATTTTCTGCCATGGCCCTTCGTCAAATTCCTTCTGAGCATCCGATACTGTTCGGTTAATATTGTTGGAAACAAGATTCTGGAGTTTAACAAAACGTAAATCAATCAATTAACAAAATATGAATCAACTGATGTGCACAAGCATATTCGGCAACTGAAGACATTTGACACAATGATACGAAGTAAATGATCAGTTGAAAGTGATCAGTTAAAAACAGAATGTCTTAAAAGCTTCTCAATTGAAGACATCTCGGGAAAGACCAAAGGAGACAAACGAATTACAAGAGTGTCGCACCTCGATCACTACAACATAGAACAATGTGTTTCGGCTATTGCATTTAAGACGTCGTATCACAATCAATGAAGAGAACATTGCCCAAGAATGATGAAGAAGCAATCAACGGATACTAGAATTCAAATGCATATCAAAGTTACCGTTGAAAAAGAAGTATAAATATAACTGAAGAACAGCAGATGAAGTAGTGACAATCATTCAAATCTTAAGCTTGCTGTTACTCTGTCAAAATCTCAGCTCACTCTCATTTGAATTACTTGTAGCAATCAAGGCTACAATCTGAGCTTATTAGCACTCTCTAAAAATTTTTTAGACTCAATTGTGCAAATATCAGTTACGTACTGAAAACATTGTGTATAACTAAGAGTTTCAGTTTTGGCAGTTGTAAGTCCAAACTGAAGTGGGTCTGTACAAGTATTGTATTTGATCAAAGTCTTTTAGTGAATATCCTATCCTTGTGATAGAAGGGGTGACGTAGGAGTAATTAAATTCTCCGAACATCCAGAAACAACTCTTGCATATTTATTTCAGTTTTGTATTCTATCTTTCAGTCAGTTACTTTCCGCAACTACTCCAGTTTAACTGATTGTTGTTGACCAACAAGATTCCGAGTTTCAGTTTGACACTAAACTGAACTCAAATATTCTTAAAGAACAATTTTAAGTGTGAGTGTTTATTCAACCCCCCCTTCTAAACACTCTTAGTGTGATAACCGATCCTATCAAGTGGTATCAGAGCAGTTGAATCTTGTTTTTTGAATACTTCTGATCTATAAATCTGTTAGAATGACTTCTTTCAATAAAATTCCTATGTTCTCAAGAGAAGATTTTGATGACTGGAAAATAAGAATGCAGGCTCACTTAGCTGCACAAGATGATGATATGTGGTTTGTCATAACAGACGGACCCATGAAGATTCTGAAAGCAAACACAGCAATAGCTATAACTGAAGGGGCACCACAGAGAATTCAGAAGCCCAGAGAAGAGTGGACGACTGAGGACAAGAGAAAATCCAACCTTGACAACGTGGCCAAAGATACTCTATACAAAACATTGGATAAAGCAACCTTCAACAAAATAAAGATGTGCAAAACAGCAAAAGAAATATGAGAGAAGTTGATTCAGTTGTATGAAGGAAACGACCAAACAAAAGAAAAAAAACTATCTGTTGTTGTCCAGAAATTCGACAATATCAAAATGAAGGTTGGAGAGACAATGAATGAGTATGATGAAAGAGTGAGCAGTATTGTAAATGAATTAAATGCACTCGAAAAGTGCGTACTAACAAAGAAGTTGCATTGAAAATAATGAGAGGTCTTCCAAAGGAATGAGACGTCAAAACAATGGCTATGAGAGAATCAAAAGACCTGAATCAGATCGAAATTCATGAACTGTTCGCTGACTTAAAAGCTTATGAATTTGAATTGCAGAACAGGGAAGGAGAATCATCTACTCCTACAACTACAACTGCCTTAGCAGCTGTCAGAACTGAATCAAACAGTTCAACTGAGAAATCTGCTGATCAATTAAGCAGTGATGCAATGTCATTATTCATCAAAAAGTTCGGGAGGTTCATGAGAAAGAACCAAGGAAACTTCCAGAAGCAATACCAGAAAAACAATCCAAAAGAAGAAACAAATGCTTGCTACAATTGTGGCAAAACAGGTCATTACATTGCAGACTGTCCTAAACCTAAAAAAGACAGTCAAGGATCAACTGACAGAAGAAAGAAACCATATGATCATAAAAGAAGGCCCAGAGAAGATAAGAAAACCTATAGAAAGAAACACGAAGTTCTACTAGCTGAAGAGAGCAAATCCAGATGGGCAGAAACTGATAGTGATGAATCAGAACCAGAAAGTTCAAATAGCTCAAGTGATGAAGAGGAGGTCAAATGCCTAATGGCAAATCATACTGAAGCAGAATCGACAAGTCACCAGGTATTTGATTTTAGTTCAATTGACTTTACAAGAGAAGAACTCATCTTGACATTGCATGATATGGTAAATGAGTACCAAAAACTTGCATCATCATTTGAGGAAATGAAATCAAAGCAAAATGATCCCATAGACAACAAAACCAAAACTGATGAGTCAGTTGATGTGTTGAGTCTAAGAAGGGAAATTGCTGAAATGAAAGAAGAAAGAAAGAAAGATCAGTCACTGATCCAGAAATTGATCCTTGAAAATTCAAAACAGACTGAACTTATTCAATCCTGGAATAAGTCTTCTACTGCATTAAATGAAATGCATAACTCACAAAAATCAGTTTGTGACAAAACTGGTTTAGGATTCAGTAATCAAGGAGAAACGTTTTCAAATGATACACAACCACTGTTGACAACAAACAAAGGAAAGTACATTCAATTTGTCAGATCAACAGTAGATCAAGAAAAATTTAAGCCTAGCAAAATGAATAAACAATCCATTGAGAATATGTATAAGGGCAAAAGACATGGAGTTGGCTACAGTCCAAAAATCTCTACTGACTCAGTAGGTCAGTCATCAAAAATGTTTGGAAGGAATCGTTCAAATAACTACTCGAGTTATTACAACTCCAAACCAGTTCAGAAAAGATACAGACTAAACAATCAGTCGAACCAAATCAAAATGCATATTGTGTCATCTATACAACACACACCTAACACAAAGAAGCCAAAAAGAACAATGTGGAACACAGCTACTGGAAAGACAGTTAGACTAATCCAAGTATGGATTCCAAAGGGACTAATAAATCGTGGACCCAAATAGATATGTGTACCAAATCATATTATGTATGTGCTTGCAGGTAACAGGAACAGATAGAAATTCAATATGGTATTTGGACAGCGGTTGTTCACGACATATGACAGGAGATGCAAATGTGCTATCTCAACTGACCAAATATAGTGGTCCAAACATCAGCTTCGGAGATAATTCCAAAGGTAAAACCGTGGGTAAGGGTAAGATTATCCATGGTAACTTTACAATTAAAGATGTTTTATTGGTAGAAAATCTAAAGTATAACTTGATTAGTATAAGTCAATTATGCGACAATGGATTTCTAGTACAGTTTGATAAAAACTCATGCTCAGTTAAAACATCAACTGATGAAATCATACTAACTGGCAAAAGATGTGGAAACACATATAAAGTCAGTTGGAATGAACAGCCTCATGCACCAGTCTGCTTCATTGCTTCAAATTCATCTCAAAACTGGTTATGGACATAAAAGGTTAAATCATTTGAACTTTAAATCCATTGCTTATCTGAGTAAACATGAACTTGTAACTGGTCTGCCCAAAATAAATTTTTCAAAAGAAAAACTTTGCTCAGCATGTCAATATGGAAAACAAGTACGATCTTCTTTCAAAAATAAGGGCTGTAAATCTTCATCCCGATGCTTAGAACTATTGCACATGGATCTCTTCGGTCCAATTCCAGTCATGAGCTTAGGGGGAATGAAATACACCCTGGTGGTCATAGATGACTTTTCAAGATTTACTTGGGTTATATTTCTAAAATCCAAAGACCATACGGCTGCACAACTGATTAAACTTTTCAAAAGACTTTTAAATGAAAAATCAGTTGGGATTGATCGAATCAGATCTGATCGAGGAACTGAATTCATCAATCAAACACTTTCAAATTTTCTAGAAAACGTTGGAATCAAGCATGAGCTCTCAGCAGCAAGAACTCCTCAGCAAAACGGTGTAGCTGAGAGAAGAAATCGGACCCTAAAGGAAGCTGCTAGAACAATGCTTGCTGATTCGGGGATTTCTCAAAGATTTTGGGCAGAGGTAGTAAACACTGCATGCTATACTCAGAACATATCGATGATTAATAAGAATCATATGAAAACACCATATGAGATCTAGCATGGAAGAAAAAGTATAATCACCTATTTTAAAATATTTGGCTGTAAATGCTTCATTCATGATAATGGTAAAAATTATTTAAAGGCATTTGATGCAAAATCTGCAGAAGGAATTTTCCTTGGATATTCATCAGTTAGTATAGCTTATAGAGTCTTTAATAAGAAAACTTTAAATGTTGAAGAATCTGCGCATGTTAATTTTGATGAACATGAACTAACTGACAAGCCAACTGATCAAGTTGAGCTATCTGATCGATTGACAGATATTAGCTTGGACGATGATGATAGAGATGAAAGTCATAACATTCAAGACATCTTCCAAACACCAGAACCAGATATTCTAGACCAATTAAATGAGCATGAAGTCAATGACAACAATCAGTTATTAAGGGAAACTGATAGCATTCAAATACCAGCTGGTGAGACATCAACTGAAACTGAAAATCACACTCAGATGCCAACTGAAGAAGTTGCAGATGCAACAAATACAGAATACAGATGGAAAAAATCACATCCACCTCATATGGTAATAGGAAATCCATCTGATCCTGTAAGAACTCGTAATCAAATATTAAATTTATTTATTCACTCAGCTTTTGTCTCACAACTGGAACCAAAGAAAACTGATGAAGCTCTTGCTGATCCCAACTGGGTAAATGCTATGCAAGAAGAGCTAAATCAGTTCACTCACAATAACGTCTGGAACTTAGTTCCAAGACCAACTTCAAAAACCATTATAGGTACGAAATGGGTTTACAGGAATAAGCTAAACGAGGATGGCTCAGTTATACGCAACAAAGCAAGACTAGTAGCACAGAGATATAGGCAAGAAGAAGGAATTGACTATGATGAGACGTATGCTCCAGTTGCAAGATTGGAAGCAATCAGGATATTTCTTGCTTTTGCATCCCACAAAAACTTCAAAGTTTATCAGATGGATGTGAAAAGTGCATTTCTAAATGGTCAGTTACAGGAAGAAGTATATGTCGAACAACCTCCAGGTTTTATTAATCACAAATTTCCTGATCACGTATATTATTTAAACAAAGCATTATATGGTCTTAAACAAGCTCCCAGAGCTTGGTACGAAACTCTCTCAAAATTCCTAACTGATCATGATTTTTCAGTAGGATCAGTTGATAAGACCTTATTCAAATTTACTAAAAATAATCATATCTTGTTAGTTCAAATTTATGTTGATGATATAATTTTTGGGTCTAACCCCAAATTGTGTGAAAGGTTTGCTAAGTTAATGCATGATAAATTTGAAATGAGTATGATGAGTGAACTGACATTCTTTCTTGGACTACAAGTGAAGCAACTGGAAACTGGTATATTCATTAGTCAAACAAAATATACAAAGGAGCTGCTAAAGAAATTTGGTATGGAATCATGTTTAGCAGCAACAACACCCATGAGCTCATCAGTTAAGCTAGACATTGACGAAGGGGGAATATCAGTAGAAGCGACATTATACAGAGGATTAATAGGCTCATTGCTATACCTAACAGCCAGTCGCCCTGATATTGTCTTTGATGTCTGTATGTGTGCCAGATTTCAAGCAAACCCTAAGCAATCACATTTCTCAGCAGCCAAAAGAATTCTAAGATATCTTAAGGATACACAAAATGTTGGATTATGGTATTCCAAAGACTCCACCTTCAATTTAGTTGGATACTCAGATGCAGATTATGCAGGATGTAAGCTTGATCGCAAAAGTACAAGTGGATCTTGTCAATTCTTAGGAGATAGACTGATCTCTTGGTTCAGCAAGAAACAGACATCTATAGCTACATCAACTACTGAAGCAGAATATCTTGCTGCTGGTAGCTGTTGTGCACAACTGATTTGGATTCAGCAACAACTGAAGGATTATGGAATCAAGTCAACTGAATCGCCCATATTTTGTGATAATACAAGCACGATTGCCATTACTTATAATCCAGTTCTTCACTCAAGGACCAAGCATATAGATGTCAGGCATCACTTTATCAGGGATCATGCATTGAAAAAGGATATTCGACTAGAGTATATTTCAACTGAACAGCAAGCAGCTGACATCTTCACAAAACCATTACCCGAGGCTAAGTTCTCTTATTTTAGAAATATACTTGGTTTAATTGATTTGTCTTAGAAATTATTAATTTTGCTTCACTAACAGAATTATATGCAGAAATAAGAACACAACAAATCAAAAATAACACTTTATTAATCATACCAACGTTTCCAGTTTACAGAACATATCATGGCATAAACTGAATCAAGCCATGCTCTAACCCAATCATTTAATTCATAAATTCGAACTCTAGCAAATGCCCTAGATTTCGAAATCTTATCAACAACATGCCACTCCTTCCACAACAACGCCTCCAAAAGACAATCGTCTTCAACCAAATCTCTAACATGCCTAACTTCAAAACGTGCAAGATACTTCAGTGCTCTTGCCTCCTGAGCACGAGTAGGAATAGCACCACTGTCACTAACCCTCTTCAATTCATGAATTTTCTCCCATGTTGTCAACACCTTCTGCAGGACATATCTTTCTATTTTTCTTTTGATATCTGCTAACCGAGGAGCTGATTGTTCAGTCACATGGACATGAGTACTGCTGTATGTATCCGAATCGGACATATTGAAATATTTTGCACTAATACTGCATTACACTCTAATCATTATCATCTTATTTATAGGACAAAGACATTGGAGAAGCTGAAGAGTCTCAAATCAATTAAAGAGGCTTTCACATATACCGAGGACTATTAAGTTATCAGTTGTTCACTATCAACTGACACTAGTTTAATTTTCATTAACAACCGATTAAATGATATCAGTTCATAGTAAATTTATGATAATT
The DNA here is from genome assembly GCF_022965805.1 of Primulina eburnea. Taxonomy (NCBI): domain Eukaryota; kingdom Viridiplantae; phylum Streptophyta; class Magnoliopsida; order Lamiales; family Gesneriaceae; genus Primulina; species Primulina eburnea. Next base: position 10,575,621 of record NC_133111.1, read on the forward strand.
AGTTTCTTAAACAGTTTACTTGTCTACTTATCACAAATATTCTTTGTTTGCTCATAAGTTTGCAACTGATGAATTTTACACAGATCATTATGTGCAGAAATGAAGAAAAATGACGCATCATCAAAATAAACATTTTATTTATCCATAAATTTTGTAGAGAACAACATGTTGATAAGTTTCTTCAACACTAGCTATCCACATCCTCATCCAAACAGCCAAAGCTGAGGAAGAAGTCTTGGAGAAGCTGTGAGAAGAAGCAATGCCGTTAAGGATCTCCAGCTCCTTGCGAAGCATCAGCTCATAGAGATGGCCTTCCTTGAAAGCATCCACCTCCACAGAAATATTTAAGTGCTTTCGCACCTCTTTCAGCTGGGCCATCCGCTTGAAAGTGGTAACCCTCCCAGAATTGTACAGAAGCTCCAGCTCCTGTAACTCTTCCCAGTAGGGAAGACTGGCATAAAAAACCTTGTCTTCTATGACAGCTTTTTCAGCCTCAAGCGAAAATGGAGAAACGTTTGAACTGCCTACTCCTTCCATTTTTTTTCTGATACTTGTGACTAACTCCTCTACTTTTATTTATAGGTCAAGACGAGGAAAATGAAAAGACACTTCCTTAAATGATGATTACACTACTAAGTCTCAAGATTGTCTTAAATAATCAGCATTATTTTATTTTAACGCATGTGTTTAGGGGGAATGGTGGTTTAAGAGGTTAACTGAGAAGACAGTTGTTAGTGTATTCTCAACTGAAAAGACTCAGCTTCACTAACTGATCGATCAGTTGACAATTTCACTAATCTTCTCATATAAGTTAACTAATTAAATCTATTATATTCCAAATCAAAAGACGTGACTGTCTGCCAAATCATGATGAATTTCAGATTATTACGTGGACACAATTTTAACCGTTCAAAATTGTACACACGCTTACAGCACACGTACACACATTTCTTATTCAAAATTTTTCCTGGACTGACACGTGTCCAATAATTCAAACAGTCACAAACAAAAGTATTCTACTCGCTTTGATTCAGTTCGTCTTCCTTATATTCACGATTATTTTCTATTCTCAAAGCAAATCTATAATTTTTGTCTCTAACAGGAAATCACTCAGCTATCAATGGCAACTCAAATTCCTGCTCATATATTGAATGCACTGGTCATCGATTTTGACTCCGTTCTATCGATTCAAGAAACAACTATTAAGGATGTATTTCTAAAGCTTGAATCAGCAGGTCTCAGGAAATTCTTAGGACAATCTTCCCAGAAGATATATCTCAAAGAAGTCAACGAATTCTACAGAAAATGATTTATCACTAATAATGACACTATATCTGTGACTATCAACGATCAGTTGTTACGTCTTTCTGAGGAATCTTTCGGAGAAATCTTTTTTCTACCAACTGATGGTTATGTGAATTTTTCTGAAGTGAAAACTCAGGACATTGAAGAAATGCAATCCCGACTATCTGCTGATGGACAAAAAATCAAGGTTTCCGATCCAAAGAAGGAACTGAAACCAGAAATTCAGTTGCTAGCTGATATCGTAGCAAAGGGAATATTAGCAAAAGCCGGTTCTTACGCTGCTCTTATACTCGAAAAATTCCAGGTAATGACCTTAATCATGAGTGAAAAGAAAGTAAATTGGAGATGTATTCTGTTTAACATCTTGAAGAATATGCTCAAGTCATCCAAACAATCATGTGGCTTTGCTATCCAGATCAGTTATCTATTAAAACTGAAAGGTTTAGTAACTGAAAATGCTGAAGTATCATCAAAATTCAAAGTTGTTACTGCCAAAAACGTCTTGGTATCAAGGACCAAACTGGAAGTTGAATCATCACCAGTTAAGAAGGTCAAAACGACAAAAAGAAAACTGATTCTCAGTGAATCAGACACAGAGAAAACTCCTTCACCGAAGCTTGCCAAAAGACCAAGGACTAAAAGAACCAAAACAACAACCAGAATGGAAGTTTTTCAATCAGCTGATCAACAACCCATTCAAGCTATACCCTTGCAGGTACTCTCACCTGATGAACCAGTTATCAAAGCCACAACAACAGCTAAAGTTAAAGCCCCATTAACCCTTGTGAATCACCCTACCATCTTGCCAAGGGCCAGATCTAAAGGCATAATATTAAGAGAACCAGTGCAATCAACACACTCAGGGATGGATCTTCCTCACATCCTTTCAACTGATAAAGGAAAAGGACAACTAGTTGAAGAATCCCGGCCATCCAATGTGATTCAAACACACATTGATCTTGTTTGGGAACAAGTCAATGGCTTTGCCACATCACAATTAAAATCTTTTGACCGTTGGAAATGCTTCAGAACAGAAATCTTTGCTAAAGAATTAAAGCATAGATCTCAACTGAAAAAGTTCATCAAATTAGAATTAATTGTGATGAAAGTAGTCAAAGCTGCTACCATTTCACAAGCATTAGAAAGGCAGAAATACTTCTTTGATCAAATTCGCGCCAAAAAGTTAGCAAAAATGGTAGCACAGCTGAAGTCCAACTACCATCCAACAAGTCCAACCGCATACAATGATAGAGCTGTGTTCACCCAACTGGACGCAGATCTTAGTAGCCTCCAAAGGGAAATAAGATTTTGGGAAGAAGATCAGGAACTGGTTATTCATGAAAAACTTTTCAACTCAAATCCTGGAAAAGATTCATCCTTCTCTACACAGAAAGAACTATTTCCACCACAGTCAACTGAAAACCCAGTTCAGGAAATGCCTCAATCTTCTCAGCAAGAACAACAGTTATACTCTGAAGAAGAACTATCTTTGGCAAACATCGATGAAATCATTAAAGCCGTTGCATTAGAAGCTCAGTATGACCCAGTTGCTCAGTCAGATGAACAACCAGAGCAAGATATTAAAATATCATCTGAAGCTCCAACTGAGTCACTCATTGATGAAAAAGTTATATCTGCTCAAACTGAAGACCCAACTGAAGAACCAATCCAAAATTCAGAAAAAGAGATAACTGCATCAGAAAAAGCTCAAACTGAAGTACCTGTTCAGTCAGAAATTTCTGCTGAACAAGTTACTCAAACTGACGAACAAGCAAAACCATCAGACCCAGACACTGCTGAATATAAAGAAAGTCAGTTGCTCACTCAATCAAAAGAGAAAGAACAAAGTCCAGTTAATCCTCCACAGGAAGCCTCTATGCATGAACCATCCATCTCCATCATTCAGGAAAACAGACCATTCTTTGATCAAATTCAAGAAAAAATTCCAACTCAATCTACGATTGGAACAATGGAAACTAATCAAGCATTAGTTCTTTTTGGCCAACCATCAAAGCATTCAGATACACCCAACCAGCAACCATCAATTCAATCTACAGAAATGGATACTGTTCTTGAAGAAATTCAGAATATACAGTATAGCATGCAGCAGATGATAACTGACATCAAGAAAATTCAACACGAACAGCTGACGCATACTGTCAAATTAGATTCTTCGATTGAATTTGACTCAGCAAAATTAAAAAGTCTTCAAGCCAACATGGACTCTCTTAGCAAGACTGTTCAAGAAATGAAGCAAGGGCTAATTGGATCATTCTTTACAACTCAGAATATAATCAGTCAGAGAGTTGAGCGACTGGAAACCTCTGTTTCTAATCAAATCACATCGCTACAAACCTCCTTCACAACTGTCGCCTCAAGCATCTCAGCAGATGTAAAACTATTATCCATTGACGTTCGAAAGTTATCAGACCAAATGGAAATGTTTGACAAAAAGGGGGAAGGACAAAGCAGCTGAAGAAGATCTAATCGAATTACTCTCAGTTTATGTTATTTACAAGGAATCCAGATATTATATTTTCAGTTTTTATGTTATCTACAAGAAACCTAGTTATTTTATAATTCAGCTGCATAGTCTACAAAGAGCTCAGCTATCCGATCTTAAATCACTTGGTTTTGTCAAACACCATAAAGGGGGGAAATTGTTGGAAACAAGATTCTGGAGTTTGACAAAACGTAAATCAATCAATTAACAAAATATGAATCAACTGATGTGCACAAGCATATTTGGCAACTGAAGACATTTGACACAATGATACGAAGTAAAATGATCAGTTGAAAGTGATCAGTTAAAAACAGAATGTCTTAAAAGCTTCTCAACTGAAGACATCTCGGAAAAGACCAAAGGAGACAAACGAATTACAAGAGTGTCGCACCTCGATCACTACAGCATAGAACAATGTGTTTCGGCTATTGCATTTAAGACGCCGTATCACAATCAATGAAGAGAACATTGCCCAAGGAATGATGAAGAAGCAATCAACGGATACTAGAATTCAAATGCATATCAAAGTTACCGTTGAAAAAGAAGTATAAATATAACTGAAGAACAGCAGATGAAGTAGTGATAATCATTCAAATCTTAAGCTTGTTGTTACTCTGTCAAAATCTCAGCTCACTTCTCATTTGAATTACTCGTAGCAATCAAGGCTACAATCTGAGCTTATTAGCACTCTCTAAAAAGTTGTTAGACTCAATTGTGCAAATATCAGTTACGTACTGAAAACATTGTGTATAACTAAGAGTTTCAGTTTTGGCAGTTGTAAGTCCAAACTGAAGTGGGTCTGTACAAGTATTGTATTTGATCAAAGTCTTTTAGTGAATATCCTATCCTTGTGATAGAAGGGGTGACGTAGGAGTAATTAAATTCTCCGAACATCCAGAATCAACTCTTGCATATTTATTTCAGTTTTGTATTCTATCTTTCAGTCAGTTACTTTCCGCAACTACTCCAGTTTAACTGATTGTTGTTGACCAACAAGATTCCGAGTTTCAGTTTGACACTAAACTGAACTCAAATATTCTTAAAGAACAATTTTAAGTAGTGAGTGTTTATTCAACCCCCCCTTCTAAACACTCTTAGTGTAATAACCGATCCTATCAAATATCTTCCGCATCTCCATCAGCAACATGTGCTTTGACTTCTCCAGTGGATGGTTTGGGACGTTCTTTTGAGATGAGTTATAAAAGTAACTATCTCGATTATTTTCAAAACCTGCGACCACGACCACGACCACGACCACTTCCACGTCCATGTCCACGACCACGACCTCGACCAAAACCTTGTCTCTGGATTTGATTTTAGTTTACATGTTTAAATTCATTTTTACTCACAACATTTACTTCTGGAAATGCTGTCGATCAAGTGGGTCGGGACTGATGATTTCTCATTAATAGCTCGTTGTTCTTTTCCACCACAAGAAGACAGGAGATAAGTTCAGAATATCTCGCAAATCCACGAACTCTATATTGTTGTTGTAAAGTTATATTTGATGCGTGAAACGTGAAAAATGTCTTTTCAAGCATTTCTGATTCCGTAATCTCATGTCCACAAAATTTTAATTGCGAGATTATTCGATACATCGCCGAATTGTAATCACTAACTTTCTTGAAATCTTAACATATTCCATTCATCACGGGTGTCGGAAGTATAACTTCCCTTATATGTTCGAATCTTTCTTTCAATCCTTTCCACATAGCCATGAGATCTTTTTCGATGAGATATTCACATTTTAAACCTTCATCGAGATGTCGACGCAAAAATATTATAACTTTTTCTTTTTCTTGTGATGAAGATATACCATTTTCTTTAATGGTCTCGCTTAGACCCAATGACTCAAGATGCATTTCTACATCGAGAGTCCATGGCATATAATTTTTTCCCGTGATGTCGAGCGCAACAAATTCGAGCTTTGTCAAATTTGACATGGTGGTACTAAAAAAATTACGATGCATTTTATTAGTTAATGAATATTGAAATACAAAGTAATGGATAAACAACAAATACAACCATTCGTAAAAATAAAGAGAACACACGAAGAGGATATTCTCTAATAAATACAAGACTCGTGAGTATGATAACCAAAATAATTAAAAATAACCTTGAGAAAGCCATCTTCTTTTTTCTTCGAAAAATTTGATGAAGAATAATTTTTAGAGAAGAAGAAAAAATTGGAGTGATTGAATGTGTTTGTGAGATCATATTTATAGGGCAAACACTAGCCATTTTGTTACCGTTTATGACCGTTGGTGTACCAAAAAAATAAAGGTATGTATTTGTATAATTTTATGGTAATAATATGGTGTATATAATATTAGTCATGTTTAAATAATTATGTATATCATATCGTATTATTATAATGATGTGTCATAAGTTATTTTGTTTAAAAATCTTATAGACTTTTATACTTGTCGTATCCCTTACCGGGAGTGTGGGATGTCATCTTAACATCCTCCCAGAATTTATAACAAGTTTTTGAAAAATTTATTTTTATTATTTCTAATAATAACATTATATTATATATTAAATATATAGACAATAAATAAATAACAATAAAATAAATATTATTACTTTTGTTACCTTTTTCTTCTGTTTGGAGTTTGAAAAAGTATGGAGGACTTTTAGAGTTTCGTGCTGATAACGTGTAGTGAAAATGTAAAAATTTATTGTAAAGTAAAAATCTCAAACTCTCAAAATTTACCAAATTACACACTTTATAATATTTTTCTTTCTACTCAATTGTGAATTTCTTCACAAATGGTGAGGCTATTTATAGAATTTCTTTACAAATAATCCAAAAATAAAATATATCATTACCTACATCATCACACACTAATTTTCAATATTTACATTCAAATATTCAACATTCAAATATTCAGTACACACATTTCAAATATTATTTTTCAACAGAAATGAGTTTTGTCTACCTAAATATTGTATTAACACCAAAGTAAAAAAAAATTAAAAATTTAGGTGTTACGTCATGTATATCGAGATGGGGTATTTTGTTATCTAATCTAGTTCATCGTTATTTTTAAAAAATAATTTTTTTCAATATATTTCAAATACACTTAAAGAGATTATTTAAAAAAACAATTGAGCAAGTCTATTTTTCTAAATATTTCTGCGAGGTCAATTGGCAAAATTTTTTTTTTGTTCAAGTTAATTTTTTTTACATATTTTTAAAATATATTGTAAAATATTTCATTGAAATTTAATTGATTAAAAAAAGTTTAAATTAGTCAAACTTTAATGTTATTGTTACTAAAAAAATTTGACTAAAAATAATCCTTGTTCAAAGTATTCATTGTCTGATAACATTTTTCCTACTTATTGTTTTTTTTTATGGTAACACTTGTAATTTTATTCATAGTGCAATAAATCATCCATTACAAGATTCACCAACCAAAGCAGAAAAACCCCATTTTCCCAAACAAAAAGAGATGGGGAAGAAATAGAAAAAGACGTTAAAGAGTGCGCCACCCTATTCGCGAAACGGCCTACGTGTATAAGATCAGTATTAGAGCTCATATCCAATAGTTTTCGAATATCCCACGCCAGAGGACCGCTATAACTAAGATAATCTACTGGGTTGATGATTGCTTGCACCGCCAGCAGAGAGCCAGTATTAATTACATGGGTTTCCAGACCTCATTCCTGCACCATCTGCAATCCATATCTTATTGAAAGAAGCTCCGCGAACACAACTGACTATGGTCCAGATATTATTTTTCCAAAGGCTAGTAGAATTTGACCCTCATGATCTCGCACAACACCTCCAATTGAGTAACCCCCAGTTTCATAGTTCACCGCTGCATCAACCTCTAGATTCAAGGTGTTCGCCGGTGGTCTCATCCATCTTTCAAGCTGGGAAGATGTCTTCTGCACAGGCACAGTACATAAGGATTCTCGAGCTTCCTTAAATTCTTGCAGCAAATTGGCGCTCCACTTCACATCCAACCGGGAGCTGTCTGGCACTTTCTCATGCACAATCCTCAGTCTACCATGCCACACCGCCCATGTTCTCATCACAAAAACCTTCATATCTTCCTTGCGAAGCACTGTCTTCATTCGAACGGAGATGTCGAAGAAATCCATATCTTTCACATGTTTCAGGAAGATATAAAATTTTGTATCCTTCCAAAAATTTTTTGCTATGGGGCACCAAAAAAGTGCATGCTCAGTTGAGTCGTGGCCATATCCGCACAGTGGGCACAAGTCTATCACAGGAACATGATGTCGCGCCAAGTTCGCTCGAGTGGGAATGATGTTGTGCATTGCTCTCCACCAAAAGATCCGAACCTTCGTAGGAACTGACAAGGACCAGATGAATTTCCACCAAGATTTTGTATGGTTGCCCGAGCTATGTTTTGGGGTCTCAAAGAACACTATTTGACGCTTACAGCCACTCCGAACCGTATACTTTCCTTTGGGCTCATAGAGCCAAAATCTAGAATCCTCGTTCCCATTATTTGCAATCGGGATAGCTAGAATATCTTCAACTAAATAAGTCGGAAGAGTGGTACGAATCAACGGCTCATTCCATGCTCCATATTGATGAGATATTTCACTGTATCAAGATAATTCTGGGTGCCATCAGGCCGCTTAAGGGATCTACATCTTGGAATCCACTGGTCTCTAAAAATTGCGATATTTTTCCCATTTCCAACCCGCCAACAGAGGCCTTTCCTCAGAATCTCTCTACTCCACAAAAGTGATCTCCAAATAAAAGATGGGTATTCCCTAGCTGGGCGTCCATAATATCATTATACTTAAAATATCTCTCGTTTAGAACCCGTGCTACAAGAGAGTCTGGATTAATGGCAATTCTCCACACCTGTTTCGCAAGAAGAGATTTGTTGAACATTTCCAGATTCCGAATACCATGCCTCCCATACATTTTGGCTCACATAACGTATGCCATGCTATCCAGTGCATACGATTCCTTCCTTCTTCCATGCCCCACCAAAAGTTCGCGCATTCATGTTCAATAGCCTCACAGATCGAATTAGGTATGTGGAAACAAGACATAGCATACGTCGGGATAGACTGTAAAACTGACTTGATTAACGTCTCCTTACCTCCTGCAGAAAATGTCTTATTACCCCACCCTTTCAGGCGTTTAACAACAGCCTCAATTAATTACCTAAACTGGAGTTTCTTACTACGCAGAGAGAAAGTCGGCAAGCCCAGATAAATCTCATGGCCCTATGTAATGGATATCATCAGCGTCATTTTAATCTGGTCAATAATTTCTTGCTTCGTATATGGACTGATGGATAAAGATGATTTCTCAAAATTTATGAGTTTTCCCGAAGCTTTTTCATACATCAATAGGCACTGGCGGATATTTAAACAGTCTACGAGAGTAGCTTTAAAAAAGATGAGGCTGTCATCAGCAAAAAGTAGATGAGATATCTATGGACTAGAGGTCGCTATACGAACACCATTGATCAATTTGTGAGATTCAAAGGAACTCAGAATCGATGATAAGCCTTGAGCACACAAGACAAACAAAAAGGGTGATAGGGGGTCACCTTGACGCAAGCCTCTGCCCGGATTAACATGGCCTACAATATCACCATTGAGTACAAACGAGTAATTAACATTACGAACACAATGCATCACCTTCTCAATCCAGATAGGATCGAACCCAAGCTTGCCCATAATTCATTCTAGGAAACCCCATTCAACTCTATCGTATGCCTTACTCATATCAAGCTTTAAAGCCACATGACCTTTGTTCCCCTTCTTCTTACTCCGTATCCAGTGAAGAGCCTCAAAACCCTGTAAGATATTATCTGTAATCAGTCTGCCGGGGACAAAGGCACTCTGAAACTCATCTACCGCCATATCCAGAATCTTCCTGAAACGATTGGTCAAGGCCCATGAGACAATTTTGTAGCAGACGTTACATAAGCTGATAGGCCGGAAATCCTTCATACGCAATGGGTTTTTAGTTTTTGGGATGAGAGTAATTATAATCTTATTCCAGTCTTGGAGCCGAGAACCCTCATTTAGAACCCTTAGTACGGCCTCTGTGACCTCCAAACCCACCACCTGACAATATTTCTGAAAAAAGAATGCAGACATGCCATCCGGGCCTGGAGATTTCTCCGGATACATATCGAACGAAGCTTTCTTGACTTCCTCAACCGAAAAAGGAACACATAAAACCGAATTATCTGAGCATTAATCTTCGGTTGAACGCAATCTATCACTTGGTTCATATACTGGATCGAAGGGCCAGCAGATTTAAATAAATTAGAAAAATAATCCACCACAATCTCGGCCATCCCCTCCTTCTCGGAACTCCAGTCTCCATGCGCCGAAAGCAGCCCGCTAATAAGGTTCTTCGCCCTTCTGTTAGAAGCACATACATGAAAAAATTTGGAATTTCTGTCCCCGTGCGCCAGCCAATTAACCCTACTACGTTGTTTCCAATAGATCTCCTCCTTGGAGGAAAGGTGTTCAATTTGTTTCTCCAGTTCTTGGATGTGGACTACCGAATCATGCCATTTGTCCTTAGTCTTCAATCTGTTTAAGAGGGCTCTTTTTTGCTTTATTTGTCTGGGAATGCGACGAAATCTATCACCAGCCCATGCACTGAGTGCCAACTTGAATTTATTAATACGGTCAGGAAGCTTAAGGGTAGCATCCGACGAGCACAACCCATGGGCAACTACTTCTGCGCAATCCACTTCGGTGGCCCAGAGGGTTTCAAAACGGAACCTCGGGTAATGAGGATGAAAAGTTGCTGACTCGGTGCCCAGATCCATAAGAATCGGCCTATGATCGGAATGATAGATTTCCAATGATTGGGCTCTGGCAGTGGGATACAAGAGGCACCACTCCAAAGTACCAACATACCGATCAAGATGTTCAAAGATGAGTTCATCAGCCGAGCGGCGATTACCCCATGTAAAAAACTCCCCTCCGCCATGCAAATCCTTGAGTGTGCAGTCATCAAGGACATCCCAGAATGCCTGGGTCTGATGTCACGGCCTCAAATTACCTCCCAATTTCTCCTGATCAAAGCATATTTCATTAAAGTCCCCTCCTACAAGCCACGAGACGCCTCTACGTTCTTGATTCCCAAATAACCGCCGCATGAAGCTCCCTAGATAGATATCTCTTTGAAACCTCCGGGTTGCCATAAAATCCCGTGAATCTCCAGCATTTTCCAAAATGCTTTACCAGACAATCGATATGGCCAGAAGAGTACGAGTGAATCGAGACATCCAACGGTGCTTTCCAAAAAAGAATCAATCCCCCACTTCTACCTTTACAATTCATAGTAAACATACCAAAAAAACCAAGGATATTTTTCCACCATCGACATTGATAGTCTCTCATTTTCGATTCTAAAATGAATAAGAGAGACGGTCCTTTTCAGCGACTAATCGCTTTAGTTCACGGAATGCCTTTTGGTTCCCAAGCCCCCGAGCATTCCAGATTATGCAACTCATGGGTATCGACGGGGTTGCTTAGCAACCACTGCCGGAAATGTACTGTTGTCGCCTTCCCCAGTCTCCTCAAGGGCTCGTTTAGTACCAAGCACTGGAGGCTCCATCTGAGCGTCCAACTCTCCATCAACCCTACAACTTAACGGAATGGGCAGATTATGTTGCTGGCCTGAAAACGACCCCTTCTCTCTAGCCCTACGTTTCCAACGAGTTTGAGTGTCACACCCCGAGACCGGGGTTAGTCGACACCGGCGTTGTTTATCAATCACACAATTAAAAACAACCAGCCTCATAGCACAGTATAAACCAAAAACCAGTTTATTTCATAATTTCTCAAAACTTAAGTCTTTACAACTGAAATAACTAATGCGGAAGCGTCTTTTCATGAAATTAAAAGTACTAAAATTCAAAAAGAAATAACATGACTAAACTAAATCACAAAATTCACCATCCCCAAAATTGTTCAGTTTCTTATTCTTCAACCTGTTCTTCGGATTTATCTGGGGAAGATTGTAAGGAGTGAGTATTTTGGGAAATACTCAGCAAGTGGGGAATTTGAATACCACATAACATTTTATAACAATTTCGAATCATAACATAGCATGCTTTTCATAATCGTAACATCATATTCATAACATAATAACACTGCGATTTTTCACCTTTCATGGTTTACTGATATCAGTCCCTAAGTTTTAATCCTCTAAGGGGGCGAGGCTATAAAACAGTTCTATCCCACTGTTAAGAGCCATATGTTGGAATTCCACCCATTTTCAGGGAATTCTCACAGTGCCAACGTAAAAACGTAACAAGATTTAAAAACGTAGACGGTGTTCAACCGAATTTTTAAAACCAAGAACCTGAAATCTTCATATGCATAAAACTAAAATTTAAAACAGGCCCCCTTACCTTAAATTATTGAAAAACTAGGGTTCTTCGAAATTCCTACTTCACTGGCTGGACGGCGGCAGCGCTTCGCTGTACTCGAAAATTCCTAAGAAGACTAGGGGAGACTTTCGAAAATTTGAGTGTGTTGTGAGGTGTGATTTTCGAATACAGGGCCCTCCTATTTATAGGGGTTGGCTGCTATCGGGATCGAGTGATATCGCGTTGAAATCTGACTTAAATCTTTTATCTCGAATCGTGATCTATCTGTGATATTGTTCGAAATTTAAATATTTTATCCCATACAAATTTCGAAATTTGCATATATATCTACTGATTAATTTCGAATTCTAGGGATTTTATCATCTTTTGCCTGATTTTTATCCCGGTATCTCTATATCAACTCAAATCTTAGATAATATCTAAGATTACTCTACCCAAGCATACTCAAATTATTCCTATGATATTAATCTGATATGATCCCGATTGTACAAAATCCCGGGTTTTACATTCCTCCCTCCTTATGAGAAGTTTCGTCCTCGAAACTTGGGTTGACTTGGTCTATGAAGAGGTACGGGTATTGGTTTCTCAACCTTTTTTCTAGCTCCCACGTGGCTTCTTTTTCGGTGTGGTTATTCGAAAGGTTCAGTTAGTGATTCGGCTTAAGTCTTAGTTTCTTAGAAAATCTCTTAGATACCAAGGAATGCCTAGCACTACAATCAAATAACGCATAATCAGGCACTTTTTGAATTAGGATGGTACCTGAAACGACTTCATTGGCGTCGTCGGCCTCTTCTTGAGTCATATCAAACACCCTAGCGTTAGGCTTGCCTTCCCTTGGCTTGTTGGGGTTAGCTCATGTATTTGGTCCAGTTCCTTGTTGGGCCCGGCTGCCTGGTTGGCGGCAGTAGGACATTCGGCAATTCGGTGTCCCGCTTTCCCACATCCGAAGCATACTCCCATGTTTCTTCGGCATTCCCCCAGGTGTCGTAAGTGACAAGTTGGGCAAGGCTTAATATCTTGGTAGCTTGAGGTAGGCGAAGGCCCTTTGGATGGTTCACCGGACTGGTTAGGCTTCTTGAAAGTCTGATCGCTGCGTGATGACTGATTATTCATGGGCCTTTTGTTCTTATATTCCTTCTCCATGCGCTGGATGTCCGTTTCAGCTCGGATCGCTGCGCCCATCAGGTCTGAAAAATTCGCAGGCTGGTAGACTGCTAGAGCTGATTGGATCCTGCTGTTCAACCCCTTCTTGAAGCGGTGCAATTTCAAAACTTCGTCTGCCATGATTGCCGGAGCATAAGATCCAAGGGCATTGAACTGGGAGGTGTATTCCACAACCGACATATCCGGAGTTTGAGTGAGGTTTTCAAACTCACTCAATTTCTGCAGTCTGACCTCGGCTGGATAATACTATTTCAGAAAGGCTTCTCGGAATCGCTGCCAAGTCATTGGTCCTGCAGCTGTCATGGCTGGCGAGATTTCTTCCCACCATTTTCCTAGCTTTATCTTCCAGGAACGGCACAGTCACGTCCACTTTCAGTGCCTCAGGAACTTCCAATAGGCGATGTTGAGTCTCTACACTTTTCAGCCAACTCTGTCTAACTTCAGGGTCAGCGACTCCACTGAAGGTTGGACATCTATTCTTGCGGAGTGATTCATAGTGGAACTTGATTCCATTTGGTGGTGGAGGTGGTGGTGGCTGATTGGCGTTCTGGTTTCCCAACCCTTGCAGTGTGGTTTCCATAATGGTGACTATGGCCATAAGATCAGCTTGGCTTAAGTTGACTGCAGGCGGGGGTCCATTCCCTTGCTCGTTCTCCTGTCCGCCTTCACGGTTGGTATTAGCATAACACGGGTTGCAGTTCTGTCTTGGGGGTCTGCCGACCATTTCCTATAATCGCAAGTTCTAAGAATTTGTACGAGTAGGATTTATGCAATAGATTGCGTAGAAGTAAATTGAAATCAATGGAACAAATAAAATATTTTATTGATTTCTCAAGCAGGAAAATAAATGAACACGACCAATCTGAATGAAATAAAAGTACTTGACCAATCTAATGAAATAAATGTACTGGATAAAAACGTAGCGACAATGGAAATAAACTACTAAAAACGGTTCACTAAGATGCTCTAATATGATATCTCTCCATTTCCCTCGGTTATGTCAGGTGGGGCTTCTTCCTCCTCGGGATCCTCAGGCATCTCTGGGTCTAAGAACTATGCAAGCTGTATCTGAAGGCTCTGATTCTCCGATTCCAACTCAGCAATCTCTTCCCTGTGGGTCAGAATCTTTCCTATCACGTTATTCAACTCATTCCTTGCATGCGCGCAGTTTTCTTTATCCTGCTGGATGAGCTCCTTCTCCTTTGCTTTCCTTTCGTCTACCTCCTTGGATAGCCTTTGGTTATTCTCGGATAATTGCATGATCACATTCCAGGACTCTTCAATTCTCTCCTTACCCTTAAGTCGTGCTTCAGTTAGCTCCACGGTGCGCCTCTCCATTTCTTCCCTAGCCCACTTGGCTTGACCCAATGTTGTGCCTAACGAGTCTCGAAGCTCGGAATTATGCTCCTTAGTGAGCTCGAATATTTGGAAGACCTCGTCAATTCTTTTCTTAGCTGCCTCCAGTTTGGTAGTTAAGTCTTCCACTTGTTGCTTCCTCTCGAAATTATTATCTCTCAGCCTTTTGATAGTCTTCTCATGGTTCCTTTGGGCCAATTCGTTCGAACGTATAACAGCCTGAGTGTGCGTGCGATATCGGTGATCGTCCAACGGAATTGACTCCCTATGAGTAATCGAGGTTACTTTCTTACGAGCAGTGACATGAAAACGAGCCATTTCCTGAAAAAATAAAAAGGAAATGCTCAGAATATCATATATAGGACAAAATAAAATATCAAGAACAAATAGAGCAGCGTATCGAAATATATATATATGTTCGAAAATTTCCGAAAATAGAATGATAATGTTGGCGGGTTGACTCGTTGACTCGGCCGGGTTGACTCGCCGGAGTATGATCGGAGCAAAGGCGTGTGTCGGTGAAGGGGTTAGGGTCACGGAACTGGTGGTGGCACGGCCATAATCGGTCGGAAAGCTGCTTAATTTGGCCGGAACTCGCGAGAAATCGGTTGACTCACTCGAAATTGGGCGTTCCCGATTGATCAATCCGAACTCAAAATTGATTCTTGGGAAAAGTTACCCATGGATCGTATAATGTTTGGGTAAATTTAATTGAAAATCGGAGTAGGTCTGGTATGGTAATTGGACGAAATAAGATTCGGCGTTAGGGTTCGTACGCCATATCCGTAGATTCGAAATTTCGGTTTCACCCGAACACGAAATCCAAAATTGTTTGAGGGCTTTTGTTTGTTTTGTTGAGACGATCCTGGAACTGGTCGCCGATCGAAGAAAGGGTACCGGAAGCGGCCGGAATCGGCGAAAACCGTGGCGGCGCGCGTAGGGGCTGTTTGGCCGAATTTTTTTTTTTTTCGAAATTCGATTTTTTTTTTAAATCGATTTTTCCCACTCGGATTATGAACCTGGCGGCTCTGATACCACTAAAATGTCACGCCCCGAGACCGAGGTTAGTCGACACCGGTATTGTTTATCAATCACACAATTAAAAACAACCAGCCTCGTAGCACAGTATAAACCGAAAACCAGTTTATTTCATAATTTCTCAAAACTCAAGTATTTACAACTGAAATAACTAATGCGGAAGCGTCTTACATGAAATTAAAAGTACTAAAATTCAAAATGAAATAACATGACTAAACTAAATGACAAAATTCACCATCCCCAAAATTGTTCAGTTTCTTCTTCTTCAACCTGTTCTTCGGATTTATCTGGGGAAGATTGTAAGGGGTGAGTATTTTGGGAAATACTCAGCAAGTGGGGGAATTTGAATACCACATAACATTTTATAACAATTTCGAATCATAACATAGCATGCTTTTCATAATCGTAACATCATATTCATAACATAATAACACTGCGATTTTTCACCTTTCATGGTTTACTGATATCAGTCCCTAAGTTTTAATCCTCTAAGGGGGCGAGGCCATAAACAGTTCTATCCCACTGTTAAGGGCCATATGTTTGAATTCCACCCATTTTTCAGGGAATTCTCACAGTGCCAATGTAAAAACGTAACAAGATTTAAAAACGTAGACGGTGTTCAACCGAATTTTTAAAACCAAGAACCGAAATCTTCATATGCATAAAACCAAAATTTAAAACAGCCCACTTACCTTAAATTCTTGAAAAACTAGGGTTCTTCGAAATTCCTACTTCACTGGCTGGACGGGCGGCAGCGCTTCGCTGTACTCGAAAATTCCTAAGAAGACTAGGGGAGACTTTCGAAAATTTGAGTGTGTTGTGAGGTGTGATTTTCGAATACAGGGCCCTCCTATTTATAGGGGTTGGCTGTTATCGGGATCGAGTGATATCGCGTTGAAATCTGACTTAAATCTTTTATCTCGAATCGTGATCTATCTGTGATATTGTTCGAAATTTAAATATTTTATCCATACAAATTTCGAAATTTGCATATATATATCTACTGATTAATTTCGAATTCTAGGGATTTTATCATCTTTTGCCTGATTTTTATCCTGGTATCTCTATATCAACTCAAATCTTAGATAATATCTAAGATTACTCTACCCAAGCATACTCAAATTATTCATATGATATTAATCTGATATGATCCCGATTGTATAAAATCTCGGGTTTTACATTGAGATTTAGGCTTAGGGACCTTCGTTGTATCCCGATCATCCATCAGATTATCAGGGCTAACAACTTCTACAATCAGCTGAGCCTTGTGAATGCTCGTTTGTGGAATCAACTGCTCCACATCCGAATGGTGATGGCTGTGATGTGGTTCACTAGCAACCTGTTTCCCATGAAGTGTTGAAACTCCCATCATTTCGGTTGCCGTTATGCTACCTTCTTTAGATTTGAAGTCATGACTTTGTCAAGCCACGACGACCAACTCTTTATTCTTGTGTAGGAATCCACTAGAAGTACTTCCTCTTACTCCATCACTCGAAGGGCTACCTGAAGTAAAGAATTGCTTGTTACCATGTATTCGGTGGGGAGGATTGTCGGGATTTGACACGTCCCCCGCCTCTTTGTACTGCTTTCAACCAACTAATATAATTGAGCTTTCCCTTTTCCTGAGGATCAACATCACAATTCCGGAAGGAGTGTCCAATAATACCACAGTTGTAGCAAAAATCCGGCAATCTTTCGTAGGAAAAAATCACAAAAACTTCATCCTCATCACTAGCAAGAGAAAGTCGAATATGTTGCTTTAATGGCTTAGAGATATCAATGCGTACCTTAACACGAGCGTATCTTCCCATAGCAAAACCATTCTCCTTAGTGTCAATCTCTTCAACCACCCCAAGGTGGTTGCCCAGTTTCTCCAGAAAGTCCTTATGCAAGAATATAAGTGGGAGATTATAACATTGAATCCAGATAGAAATCTCCGTAAATGACATCATATTCGGCGTTTGCATTCCACTCGGCTCCCGAAAAATAATCAGATCTCTGAATAAGTTCCATGGGCCACCATAGAGAGCACGCTTTTTATCCTGTATGGATTTGAAATCTAGGAGAAAAAGATTGTCTCCCAGGACTCCTATCTCAATATGTTTTGTGGCTTGTAATATGCGTGGAATTTGATTCACAAAAGCCTCATGGTTTACGGCCTTGGATGAGAAGACCTTTGCCACAAGGCACCTCCCAATACGCTGCTCTCCTATTAACAGGGAGTCTGCCTCAAACGTTATAGGTGGATCTTTGTTTGGTGATGAAGACAGCTTGAGGGCAGTAACCAATCGTACAACTTTGTCAGGATCCATAGAGATGCTAGACTAAGCCTAGCATGAACTTTAGGGAAAACCTACAGTAAGGTAGGGAAGAACTCTCACAGGCGGCTTCCCGAGGAAACCCTAGGAGAGAAAAAAAATATTTTTCCTACTTATTGTTAATATAATAATTTAAATAAATTTTTAGTCAAATTACGATATTTAGTTGAAATAATAATCATTCAACCATATGGTGATATATATGCGAAAGAAATGTTACGACTTTATTATCAAACGGATTCTTTTGGCTGTTAAGTAATGAGTTTCTTGATACTATTTTGGCTATAACATATTTTTTTGGTTGGTTTATACATTTATATATAATTAAAAGCAGAGTTTTTGCCAAAAATAGTAATTTCCCGCCAAAATGTCATTTCTAAAAAAAAGAAATATATATTATGCATATTGAAATATGTGTACTACAATAAATGACCATTTCAATTATTTTTTGCATCGATTATATCAATTCATTTAATTCAATTTTGAATTTAATTAATTTTTATATTAATTCAAATGTAATTTATGTATTATATATTTTTTATTTAAATTGAAACTAATCTCTATTGAAAACATAAACTACATTAAAAAAAATCATTGATTATATCAATCAATTTAATTTGTGATATGATTTTGTGTTACTATGATATATCTAATTTTTATTACAAAATGTATAAATAAATTTCAAATATAAATGATTGCAATGTTTAGCATCATTCATATATCTGTGTGTGTGTGTGTACTACAATAAATGATGACTTCAATTATTATTTGCATTAATTATATCAATTTATTTAATTCAATTTTGAATTTAAGTAATTTTTATATTATTTCAAATGTAGTTTATGCATTATATGTTTTTTTTACTCAAATTAAAATTAAACTCTATTGAAAACATAAATTATATTAAAAATTTTGCATTGATTATATCAATCAGTTCAATTAAAAATGTATAAATAAATTTAAAATACAAATGATTGTCATGTTCAATATCACTCATGAGGTAAATCATTCAAAAATAAATTTTTCTATTTTAAGTAATTTCTTACCCAAATTACTTACTAAAAAAGAAATACAATATTTAATTAGTTTATTTAATTTTTCTAAAAATAAAATTGGTTGAGTGTTAAAAGTCATCACTAAAGTTTTCCAATGAACATTAATTTACCATTTATTAATCATAATTTTTTTTTATCTCAAATAAATATTATTTCAAAATTACCTTAATTTGAAAGAATTAAAGCGTTGTAGTCTTCTTCCAAAACCATATGTATATTGTATATATCTTGAATTGTCTTCTTAAAAATTCAAATAAGATAGCACAAAAAAAATTAAAAGAGATAGATTCAAAAGAGTTTCAAATGAACATTAAATTACTCTCAACAAACATGTATATTACCCTCAATAATCAGAAATATTTGACACCCAATGCATGCAATTGGATATTTCCATAATTTGAAATAGTTAATGTATGATATATTCTGTCAAATGCATCCAATGTATAATTTTTGTACCTTGAGATGTCTTATTTGAATTTGAAATTATAAATAATGCAATATTGCATACTAGTTTGCTCAATGTGTAGCCTTGATTGCTAGTTTGCTCAATGTGTAGCCTTGATTGCTACGAGTAGATCTGATAAGTGTGAGCTGAGATTTTGACGGAGTAATGGCAAGTTTGAGATTGGTCAATCGTGTGTCTTGTCAACTGCTCTTTAGTCATATTTATAGACTTATCTTTCAACGGTAATTTTGAATTCTCGTATCCGTTGATTGCCACCTTATCATTTCTTGGACAATGTTCTCGATTGCCGCTTCATCATTTATTGTACGACGGCGTATTAATCTCAATAGCCGAAATACGTTGTTCTATGCAGTGCGGCTTTCCATATTCAGTTGCTGTCTGATATGTCTTTTTGTCTGTTGAATGATCTTTCCCGAGGTATCTTCAGTTGAGAAGCTTTAATGTTTTCGGCTGAATGTTTTAACTGATCTGTTCTCAACTGATCAGTTTGTGTCAACTGATTTCAGTTGAATGTCCAGCTGCCGAATTTGCTTTCATGTATTAGTTGATTTGATCGTTTGATTTGTGTTTTGTCAAACTCAAGAATTTAGTTTCCAACAGTAAGATTACTTTTATACCAAAAACATACAACCAATTTATAAAAGTGGCAATATAGCATACTTTATCAATGATATATCAAATGATCAAAACATTTACATCAAACAAAGATATATGCAAAAGTGGCCCTATGACTGACGCCCCACATGTAAAATCGCTCTTCGAGTGAGGTCTTTGTTCACACAATACACTGATTTTCAAACGTGGATGTAGAGCCCACTTTATCTACAATATTTTATATATTCAGGAAATGATAACAAAACAAGAAACATCTGCTAAAGTGGTCATAAAGCCAACCCTCTGCTGTATAAAATCATCTATGATATTTTTACTCACTCTTTCGTTCGTTTTCTTCTCTCATACTTGGAAATTATGACTTTAAATAATTGTCATTTATAAATATTTTATGTGGTTCGTCATCTAAACTCGATAGCCAATATGCATTTCCTTCCAAGACTTTATATACCTTAAATGGTCCTTCCCAGTTTGTGGACCATTTTCCCAAATCCATCTTCTTCATTCCCAAGAGTGATATGGTTTTCCACTCGATCTCTCCTTCTTGGAAGATCTTCTTGTTGATTCTCCTATTGTATATCCTTGCCACTTTCTGCTTCTGTAACAACAAGGCATTATATTTTTGGATTCTCAGTTCATCTACTTCTTCTAACACCATGATCATCGCCTCAGCCGTACTGTTCAGGGGCGAGTTCATTCCTTTTTGCCACTTGCATTGATGACACCATGATTTCTAATGGTAAAACTGCATCATGGCCAAACGTGATGGCAAAGGGGATTACCCCATTGTCAGTTATTTTAGATGTCCTATATTCCCACAACGTTTCTGACAATAACCTTGTCTAGTTCCTAGGGTTTTTTTCCATAATATATTTTTTAAGATTTTTATCAAAATTGTTTGATGTTTCTGCCTGTCCATTGGACTCTGGGTAAGGAAGGGATGCGTTTATCAACTTCATTCCACAATCTTCTACGAATCTCTCATCTCATAAACAGTGAACATAGTTCCTTGATATGTGATCTATGACTTTGGAATCCAAAATCTATTAATGGCGTTTTCCTTCACGAAGTTAATTGAAACGTCTACTAATCATTTTGCTCAAACCGTACTAGAAAGTTTTTTTCTTTTAAAACCTACTAGTTTCGGCCGAATCACACATATATATGTGTGTATATATATATATATATATATATATATATATATATATATAAAATATTTTCACCCTTTTTAAAATAAACCACCAACTAGTATTTGAAAATCAAAGGAAATAGTCAAAACATGAAATCGTTTAACGTTTTACCACATAGAAAGTAGTAAAGTTGAAAAATATCATCCTCTCAAAAACCACTCAAAAGCATAAATAAATAGTCTTGAAAATCTTTTAACGTAAATGTTAGAGTAGGTGCCCGTCGAGCCAAGTGTTGGCCGAGGGTTCATGTTTAAACTCTACGTATAAACAATTTTATTTTAATAATATTTTATATTATTGTTTTGGCACATCTTTATCTGTATACTCATACTAGTTGCATAGATAAAGTCCTTGAATATACAAATAGTAGAAAGAATATGAGATGCTCATATGATGAGTATCATGAAACTCATATTTGGAATACTGTATATTCTAAACAGTTCCTAGTCGATTCAGCCGCCGCTAAGAAGGATATAGGCCGCTCGAGTTTGAGACTAGTATCTGCGATGTGAGTACCATGTTTCATTGGTAGGGGACATTGTGATGCCCGAACATGCAGATATGTGCTCCTTGTAGAGTGCACTGAACAACCCTTCATAAAGGACTTTTCAAGTGGTTCTCATTTATCGAGTGGAAACGTCCTAGTTTATGGTTGTACACCATTAGTCCTTATGATCCGGGACAACATTGAGACTCTATGTGCTAGCATTACACTTTGAATTGTTTATCGACTCTTATGGAGTCATCAGGTGGCAAGGTTGGGTGTTTTGTCGAAACATATAGGAGTCAATGCATTGTAGTCGGGGATTCACCGCTTACCTTCGGGTATGGATATCCTATGTGATCATATGTATATGTAGTATGAAATATCTGATCAGAATATGGTGGTAATGATGAAGGGGTTTCATAGATTACACCATCGATGCAACTAGGACATGACACATAGTAACGATTCATTGACAACTCTCGATATACCAATGGTTGTCGAATCGATCGGGATATATGAGATAAAGGGACTGTACTGTACGCTAACCATAATTGAATGGTTCTTGCAGGCACTATCATTTGATACCTAGGGAATCATGTAAGCGATGCTGTTAGGCGTTTAACATGATTGGTTGGGTACTATCAGACTCGAGTTCTGACGTTCTTATTATCAAGGAGTTGATAAGTAAGATTGGAGCAATTGGGGTATGCTCATATAAGGACATGTTTAGTCCCGAATCACATGGAGATGTGAACCCAATGCTAGTTGTATCAATGAACCATTGAGGGTCACACAAGTACTAGCTTTCTAAATGTCGTTGAGAAGTAAAATATTTCAATGTGTTGAACGGCTTATAAATGTGTTTATAAGCGTAAGGAAAAATAGAAGTATGACGTCTATAAGCGGAATATAACTTTTAATTTGTGGAAGTGTTCCTAAATTAAAAGGTTGGCCAAATAAATAATGTATTTGAAAATTGTGATTTTCATAAACATTATTATGAACTAAATTAAATTAATTCAAGTGTTGAATTAATTAAACACTAGTGGGCCTAGTAGATTCTAAATAATTAAATTAAATCAAGTGTTGGCCTTGTAGATCCCAATTAGAAATAATTATTAAACTAGTGGGTTTGAGTAAAATCAAGTAAAATATAAATGGTCTCAAATGTGTTTGAGACATTTAAATAAAAGTCCATGGACCTTGTAATTGTTATAAGCCTAAGTTAAAAGCATGCATGGGAAGATGAAAGGTTGGAAGCCAACTTTTGAGTTAAAAACATGCATGCCTTTGAACTTTACTTTATCACTTTTTACACAACCAAGAAAAGTCTTCCTCCTTCTCTCCCAAGGTGTCTTGGCTGAAATTTTAAGCTTATTCTCCTTCATTTTTTCTTCATTTTTGTTGAGGAAAGATTATTCTTCTCAATGAAAAGTACTCTAATTTTTCTAGTGCAAAATTATAGTGGTTCTACTTTATTAGTGGTGGACCTAATTTTGAAGGAAAGAGTTCAAGAACAAGGAGGCTTGTAGATTGAGTCATCCATTCAAGAGCTTAGTTGTTTGACAACTAAGTTGGAGCCAACATCAATCTTGAGAGATTGATAGGTATATTTCTTTAAAACACCCTATGTATGACATTTTGTGTTTTTCGTATTTGCTACACATTATAGGATTGAGGTGTTCGATTTTTGCCCTTGAAAAATTATTTTGAGACTTCCTGTTGCGCATTCGGGCACCGTACCTGATCTCCTTTCAAGTGGTATCAAGAGCTATAGAAACTATTTTCTGTAGCATATACATAATATTATATTGAGGTCGATTTCTAACCGCATGAGATGATTTGTTGCAACAAAATCGAGGCCATATTTGGGGCACATTTCGGGTAGTATGTTGCTGCCCCTTTCGGGCACCTCGGGCTGCCCGAAACGGGCAGCAAGGGCAACTCCCTTGGGCTGTCCGAACAGCCCCATGTTTTAAATTTAAAAAAAAATTGGTAAGTTGGTCGGAATCCGGCGACGGAGCTCCGGCGACGGTGATGACGACTAGGGTTTCAAAAAGTGTTTTGAAGTATCAAAGTATCATGGTCCATTGAAGTTGTTGGGTAATTAGATAGGCTAATACAATTTGTGAATTTAAATGAGCCAAAATGTTTTTGGTGAAAAATGATTTTTTGGGCCCTTAAGTTTAAATTCACAAAATTTGTATATATTTTCTTATGAAATAAGTAATTGAAGTTGGACTTTAATTATTTATAGTAAATTATGATTTACAAGAAATTCGGTTATAAATAAATTAATTAGAAATTAGACAAAGAAGTTTGTATACTTTGTTAATTTAGTTTATAATCGTGGCGGTTAGTGATTGGATAAAGATATATAATATTGGATCACTTAGTTATTGTGATAATTAATTGATGGTGTATGATATGTGATATTTTGCATGAAGGATGATCAAAAGCCCAAACCCAAGTTGCTAGGTGTATGCTAGGATATTTTGTGTTGAGTGATTGTAATAATTATCAATTTATAAAGTGAGCTTAGTTTATAGGCCCGTTCCCACCCCATGAGATGTATCCCTATTTGCCATGGATATTTGTTTGTAAATATTAGTGATGGAAGATCAAGATTGGAAGATGGTGGCCTTGATGAGTATGAAGATCGAAGACTTGTAAATATTGGAGGCTAATGTAATAGTTGCATTTGCATCCCATGCATTTCCTTAGGATTGGACCTAGGCCCGTATTTAGCTCACACGAGGCCATTAGTATTGGAGCGATTGATCATCCTTGTTTTGTTTATTGTTTATACTATATGTATGATATGATATAAATAATGAGTATGTACGTTATTATTATGATAATAACAAAGTTGCATGAATCCGGCAAACATAAGATCAAACATGACGAGCTTTTAAATAAATTAATGATGAGACCTTTCAAAATTAAAAACCCTCATTTTGAATTAGATTCAAAATTAATATTAAGCCCGAAAAAGAGAATTATAAAGCTGTTTATAATTTCCATGTCTTCCATCGACAATGGGTGCATGATGAACGCTACTCGTGATCGGGGCTCGGCTCATATTATTGGGGGAGCCCTTGGTGCAGGAAAGCTGTGACATCCATTGACATGGTGATGTGAACTACGTGGAACTCCCATGATTTCGGCTCATATTATTGAGGGAACTCATGGCGACCGTCCATTAAGGTTAAACATCGATGGGTAAGGCTTGACACGTAAAGATGAACAACGTCATATTATTGGGTCCTAATCAAATGTGAGACAAAAGTATACGTAGAGGGTTGCATGGAGATGCAATTGGAAACTACCTTTTAGGAATTGTGATTGGCTGATATTATTCAGGATCATAATTCACTAATTGGACCTTGCGTACCTACTGAGGAAAGGAGTTTCCCATTTTCACTAGAGGGTAGAGACATATGTCAAAACAGTGGGAGCGAAACAATATTTATATCTTATTAAATATTTTAAAATAGTCATTAACATTTATCTGTTTTACTTTTCAGTACAAAATTAACATTGTCTTCGATTCGCAATCCATTATCTGCAATACTCGAAAAACATATATTAACCGGACCTAATTACCTCACTTGGCTAAGAAACCTGAAAATCGTCTTGAATTCGGAAAGGATAGCATATACAATAACTGAGTCACCCCTTGTTGAGGCTCTGACTAGCTGCACTCCTGAGGAATTTCAGACTTACAAGGATTTGTGTGACAATGACTTGAAAGCCAAGTGTTATATGAAGGCTTCTATGAATGATGAGCTGTAGAGGCGTTTTGAGGATGCAAAGAGTGCTGCTGACATTCATTTGCATCTCAAGGAACTTTTTGGTGAGAAAACACGGCCTCTTAGGCATGCTACCGTCAAGGAGCTAATCACTTACGCATGCGAGATGTGGTTGCGGTGCATTAGCATGGCCTAAAGATGATTGGGCTTTTTGGTGAGCAAACATGGCCTAATCATCTTCACACCATGCTCGTGGATCGAGGGGAATTGGTAGCACCCTCTTTCGGAGGAGCTTTATTGAGCACATATGCTATTTTATCGGAATTTAAAACAATTTTCAAATTCCTCAGCCAGTCTAGGTAATTTGGTCTAGTTAGCTTGTTTTGATCGGGTATCACATATAGAGGATTTTGTGACGACATCGTAAATATACTGAAGTGGAAACAGAATAAACGTTACTAACTATTTTAAAATATTTTGTAAGACATAAAATATGGAATTTTATTTTAATGAATTTCCTCCTACTAATTTGACATTTTCATCACCCTATGATGAAAAACGGGAATCAAATTTTCTTAGTAAGTACACAAGGCCCAATTGCTAAATTGTGATCCAAATTTTCTTGGCAAATTGTTATTTTCAAAAGGTAGAGCCTAATTGCAACACCTTGCAACTCTTACGTAGTTTTTCCTAACGTTTGATAATGGCCCACTAATATGGTGCCATTTATCTTTACATGTCAAGCCCATCACATCAATATTGAAGCTTAGTGGGCGGCCGTCATGAAATCCCAAATTATCTAGACCGAAGTCCTGGGAGTTTCACATAATTTACATCAAGCATGTCAGTAGAAGTCACAACTTTCCGGTGTCCAGACCTCCCCAATTATATATGCCAATGTCTGAGCGCGGATAGCGATCATCATGCGACCACGGTTGATGGAAGACTTGAAATATTAAACTATCTTTTAATTTTTCTTTAATGAGCTTGATTTAAATTTTGAATCTTATCATGGATGATATATTTTAATTTTGAAAATTTGTCTCATCATTAATTTTAAAATCTTGTGTAATGCTTATTTGCATGTTTGCTGGATTCATACAACTCCTGTTATTATATTAATTACAATACACGTACTGATTATTTATAATGAATCACATGTATT
Source organism: Primulina eburnea (assembly GCF_022965805.1). NCBI lineage: Eukaryota > Viridiplantae > Streptophyta > Magnoliopsida > Lamiales > Gesneriaceae > Primulina > Primulina eburnea. The sequence goes on from NC_133111.1 coordinate 10,602,398, forward strand.
CAAAATAATAAAAGATAATCGATAACCGAGATCTAATTGATCCATATGAATCATGTATGGATATATGTCCAAAACCTAGGTAAATGCAGGGGTGCAAATGTAATATTATATAAGTTTCTAATATTTTGCATATGTTTGTTCTTAAAAATTAATGAGGATCTGAATCCACCATCTTCAAATTTTCTCATTAAATATAATATTTAAATAAATTTTTCATAGCTCATTGAGATACAAATTTAGGAGGTGGAAATGAGCCATAAATCAAGCTCACTCTAAATAATTATCAAATAATTAAAAATATAACATGTAAACTATCATAACATACATCTAGAAAATTGGTCATGGCTCTTGATGATCCTTTTACCTTATAATATCAAATATTATAATAAATCCATAATATCATATATTATGAACAAATTAAGTATATTGTAAATTATCACTACTCGTCATAACTAATAAGTTAAACAAACATTTTTATTTAACTTTAATTAATTAAACTTATCATAAAACACATTTTATTATAAATAATTAAAATCTAATTCTAATTATTTATTTTTTGAGAAAATTCAATTGTTTAATAAAAATTTATTTTGATGGTTAATTTGATTACTTTTCATAAAATATCAATTTTGACAAAAAATGTTGAAAAATCATAAAATTGCACAGGGACCCCAAAAAGAGAGTCTCTTAATGCAGGGCTGCCCGAGATTCCTTGCCCATGCACCATCATATGTACCCATACTGCACGAACAGTTCAGGCAGCCCGTTTCACGGCAGGACTTTAAAACTCGGCATGCACCATTGCCCCAAACGGGCAGTGCCTGCCTGAGCGCACTGCCAGAACAGTTTCAAGCAGCTGCAAATTTTTTTATTTTTTTAGTTTCAAAAAATATTTTTCAGAGGCTGTGATTTTCTTGAATTTAAAACTCGGATAGAAATAAAATACTTAATGAGTATTGTTTTATCGAACCCAAGGCGCAGCGAAAGTTTAAAAATTTTAGTTTCGACACTCAAAATATTCCTTGGACATCGTATGATTTATAACATTCAAAGAGTGTTTTATTTACTTTTGTGTATTTAACGCTGGACACTAAACTAATCGAAGATTAGCGGAGTTGGTCCTTTTTGTAAATATCTACAAACGGTTCTTCCTCATTTGATTGCATAATCAAGTCAACGATCGAAGACTGGATTTTTTGTTTAGATCGCACTAGAGATCTTAAACAATTTTGCATTGAGACTAGATCGCCGGAGTTTCAAAGATCCTGCAGCGATGTAATTCTGGAAGTGATCGTGAAATTTTTCTTGTGAAAATTCAAGGTGGCCGATTTTTCTATGTGGAGGAGTGGGAATAAAAATTTTGGAGGATAAAATTTGTATGCCAAAATTTGTGTGTAAAAACTTATATGATCTCATATCAGTCTCAATGAAATATTTATTAGTTTTATTGCCGATCCCATCGGGAATCCCGCTCATATTAGGGATCATAATCCTAATCCCATTAGGATACCGATTTTCATTCATCAATTAAAAATCTCATGTTTTATATATCATACAAATCAACTCTTGATAATACATATATGTACATGTATAGACACATATGTAAAATTTAATAACCACATAGCATACATACATATATATATATGTAGATGTGTCGACACATATATAAAATTAAATAACAATAATTTAATTTTTTTAATTAATTGTTACTAAATTAATTAATCAATTCTAAACTCTTCTAGAATATTCCATGAGAATCATGTACATATAGAAGTCACCACTACTAACATTATTATTTAATTATCAGATTCGATGATCGAATATCAGACAACGTCGATGTATCGGTGGTACAAATCTTGTTCATATAATGAAAATTGAAAATTTTGAAGATCAAAATTCCTTCTGATCCATTTTTGGCAGCAACAAGTTTTGTGAACTCCTTCATCAAAACAGACAGTTCTGTCTTCCTCACTTAATAGTTGAGCTAATTTCCACGACTTCTAATACATGGAATCCACTTATAAACTCCTTTAAAATCAATTATTTTTATCGTCAAACTCAACTCTTTGAATTTGACTATCTCAACGGGAACATAGAATCTGGTACTTGTGTGACCCTCAATGGTTCAGGGATACAACTAGCTATGAGTTTACGACTCGTATGATTTAGAATAACATTTATTCTTATTCGAGTTTATCCTAATCAGCTTATTCTTTTCATCGACCTCTTGATCAAGAATGTCAGAGCTCAAGCCCAATTACACCCATCGGATCATGGTAAGAGCATCTAGTAGCATCGTCTCATGATCTCTTGGGTATCATTGATAGTGTTTGCAAGAACCTTAAATTATGGTTAACGTACAATATGGTTCCTTCAACTCATATATTTTGTTCGAATCTGCAACCAATGATATATCGAGAGTTTCATATGAATTTAATAACGATGTGATATATCTTTGAGTAATAATAGTGACATCATATGTGCAATTAGGAAAACACATTTCCCTAAAACACATTTTTTCTCTGGCCAGGTATTCCTTGCACTATTAACTAATCAGATCAAATATGATATCTTCAATCGTAGGCAAACAGCGAGTCTCCAACTACAATGCATTTGCTTCTATATATTTTGAGACTACACCCAACCTCACCACCTGGTGACCCTCATTAGAGTCGATAAACGGATCTTTACATGTTACTACGTAGAGCCTCTACGTTGTCCTGGATCAAAGGACTAATGATGTACAGCCATAACCGTAGACTATTCCACTCGATAAGTAATAACAACTTGGATAGCTCAAGGGAGGATTGTTCAGTGCATCATCAAACGATCACATATTTGTATGAATTGACACATTCATGCTCTTACTAATGAAACATTCGATTATATATACTAAGGGCTATAGGGCCCCCACCCCGATAATAATATTTATATCACAGATGCTAGTATCAAGTTCAAGCGACATTTATCCTTATTTTTTGTGGATGATTTGACTAGAAACATATTTAGAATATACATCATACTTTCTAATGAGTTTCATGATCTTACGTTGAGAGACAGACCTAATGGTAGTATTTCCATATTCAAATATTTTATCTATGTAGATTACATGAGTATACAGATAAAATAAATGTCATAGTTGGATAAAACTGTAAAATATTATTAAAATATAAACTGTTTATACATAAAAGTCAATAAAGCTCAAACTACATATTGTCTCGTTGGACACATACTCTAATTGCTTGATGCTTTCCAAACTTTCGAATTGCTCGAATTATTTTTTCCAAAAAAACTGCGAGTTTCAAATGGAGAAATGACAAAAGTGAAAATATGATGCGCCAACCCTGTTGGCCAATTTTATAATAATAGGTATCCGGAGTCCTTGTGAAACTCCACTGTCTTAACTCCTAATGGGGGCCTTTGCGAATCGGACTCTCTTGAAACTCGTACTCTCTACCAACCCAGTTATTTGAGGCGGCTTAGAATGGGGCCGCCCTAGAAGACATGGGCTCACATAAAGTTTCAAGTCCGTGAAGCTCTTAAAACATTTATAAATTGCATTCACATTTTCAAAGTGCACTCTCATTTTACAAAATATCATTCTATTTTCTCTTAAGTTCACCGAGCAATCATTGACTTGAACGTCGTAGTGTCTATATAGGAAAACTTACGACGCCACTGGTTTTGCATTGTCACGTAGGAAACAACTCAAAAAAATTGTTTGTAAGATCACCCCAGCACCCCCAAACGTTAAACAAACTTTGGCATATCTTATTCTCCTGTTTGTTTGGCTACATCACCGTTCATACAAGATTTTGTTCTATATATATATATATATATATATATATATATATATATATATATATATATATATATATATATATATATATATATATATATATTAGAATATAGAGCTAACTAAGCTATGGCTTATTAAAATATAAATCATTAACTACCCCAAAATAACAAGTATAAGAGTAATAATTTGTTTATTTGATCTAAACTTTATAGCATATTTGTAGAAAACACAATTGGATTAGAATTTTTAGAATAAACTATTATTTCTAACAATATGAATTTAACATACAAATTAGTTAGGTATGAGTGTAAGAATGGTAAAATATGATCATTTGAATGAAAATCATAGCTTAAATTCAACATAAATTGAAAATGGATAAAATTTTATAAAGATACAAATCAAGGGTTCGTCTTGGATTTACCGGTTTCAGCATCTTTTGTACAAGTTCAAAAAAGCAAAAAAATATGTGCGCTTTTTGAACCTCGTGTTTTCTGATATTAGACAAAGTTAGGAGTGTCAAAATCAGACGACTCATCACCCCGACACGGTTTAACCCGAAAAAAATAAGGTTTGAGTTTGGATTTTCGGGTTCGGGTCAGATCGGGTTGGACCCGATAGCTGACCCAAAAATAATAATCGGGTTGAGCTGGGTTCGGGTCGTCAGCCCGAAAATTTAATTTTTTTTAAAAAAATATATAATTAATAAATATTGCATACATTTTTTTATATATTTTATGTCTGGAAAAATATGTATTATATATTTATATCATAAATTTTCATAATTTAATATTTATTTTGTACATTTTTTATTTTTTAAATAATTGTTTATTTGATTTAGTAAATATATTTTATTTTTCTACGATTAGACTTTCAAATTTAAATCATATATATGAGGAAGATTTTGTTATTATGTGTTTAAATTAAAGTATTATTATTATTATTTGAGTTTTATTTAATTTTCTTTAAAAAAATTCAAGATCGGGTTATACGGGTTGATCGGGTTGATTCGGGTTCAGGTTCGGGTCGAGAGTTTGGGTTGACCAATTTTTGAATAGTACTATTGCTCAATCCTACTCAATCCACCCGAATTGACACACTTAAACAAAGTTGTTGAGACTTGTACTTTTCAACATAAAAATTAAATAAGCTTAATTTATAAAATAAAAAAAAATCAAGAATATATTATTTTATTAATATTTTAAGAAACTTATGCAGTTAGCAGTTTGTATTCATACGACTTCATAAATGATTTATGGCCAGAGTTTCACATAAATCGCATTATGCTATCGCGATATGACAATAGCACCTCTCACCCAATGCCTGGAGCCGTTATTCCCTGGAAAACGGCCTCCACACATCCTATATAAATGCAACTGTATATTCAATTCAATCCATCACCAATCAATGGAGGATCCCGACTCTTCGCGCCAAAACGCGAAGCCGATCAACGACGCACCCGACGATCTCTTTCACAAGCGTCGCGGCTGCTGCTTCTTCCTCCCGTGTTTCGACAAATCCGCCGGCGGAAACCCCTCCCACTCCGCCGCGCGATTGACGTGGTGGCAGAAGATACGTACGGCCGAGAATGAAGGGAGAAGCTCGATATGGACCCGTGGTTTGGGCGCTTTGAAAAAGATTCGCGAGTGGTCGGAGATCGTTGCGGGCCCGAGATGGAAGACTTTCATCCGACGTTTCAATAGGGGGAACGGCAGGCAGACGAATTTCCGGTACGATCCGTTGAGTTACGCCATGAATTTCGACGAGGGGAATGGCCATTTCGAGGAGGAAGACGAATTCCAGTCTCGGAATTTCTCCGCCAGGTACGCCAAGAGTTCCATGGACTTTGACAACGATGTGCCGCATGGGCCCATATTAGTTTAATATGCGCCTCTCAGCTATCTTAAGCGTGCATTGTTATCATGTTTGATTTTTTCATTTTAATTGTTTGTACATATATATACCCGAAAAGCTACGATCGAGAGTTTTGGTTAGCAAGCTGTTTCAATCTTGGATATTTTAGTCGCATTAATCGACTAACATATATAGTTGAGTTTTGTTTGTATACGTACTCTTTCTTTCCTTGTACTTGATTTATTTAATGTTTCGTGTTGGAGAAAACAACCATGGACGAGGGAAAATGTTTGTTTAATGCAAATTGTTGATTTCTGAATCTTTCAAAAAAATTGAGTTCTGGATGAATTTTGAAGTTGCCAATAAAATTGAATTATTAAACATTCAACACATGGCCATCAAATTGTTATCACCATTTCTGTAGATTAATGCAACACGTTGATCCACCAACTTTGTGACTCTAGAGGTCTGTTTTATGAGTTCAGGGAGCAATCTTGGTGTAATGATCTTCCAATCTGAATTGTGCTTTTTCAAGGCAAAATTAGTTTCTAGAAATAATTACACATGAAATGTAAATTTAGAATATTTGAGCGGGCGATATGATCTCTGCTAGCAAGTCATTGGCGCCGAAACTCGACAATCCTTGATATTTTCTTGCTTCAAAACACATGTTTACAAGCTCTAGCGTTCCCTGCTTGACCTTAACATCTTCGATAAATATGCTGTCCTCAAACTTGGTCCTGTCCCAGTCTCTTTCTTTGTGGTCGTGGTCGTCGGAGCGATTGCCACGACTACTAATCCACTGTATATGAGAGCCGAACTGACTAAACATCATCGGCATGACACCTTGTTTTCTTGGAAAATATCTATGGCTAGTTAATTTAATTACAGGTTGCACAAGCAGAACCAATCAAGGAGCTGCTTCTTGTACATCTTGAAATAGTAAACAATATCGGGAGAAGTCCCCCTTGCATACATTGTTTATTCATGCATCATTTAATTAAGCTAAGACGACAAATAATTCATTGGAGAAAGGCAATGTAGAAAATCACTAGACAAAAATTTATGTATTTATTTTTTTGTTGGGGCGTGGGATCTACTATTACATGATTGGGTGTTTCTCGAATCTCCTCGAATTTTATCATCTCACATTTCTATCTAATATAAATTTATTCTCCAAGAAGATGAAATTCATTGAAGCAAACACTTTTGATTCTTTGAGATCATTGAAGTAATATCCAATTGAATATCTTGAATATCCCACAAAGTAGCAAAACTGAATCTACAATCTAATTTTTCTCATACTTCTTGTTTTACATAAGCTGAACATCCTCATATTCTTAGATTACTTGTGAGACTTTCTCATCCATATCTCATTTAATTTTTTATCCAGTGCCTTTGTATAGATGTTATTCAAAAACAAGCCACAGTCTCAAGCGCAAATCCCCAAAAAGTATGACGGATATTCAGTGAATCTTATCATAAGTCAAAACATGTCCATTATTGTTTAATTATGATGTTCTGACACACCATTCAACTGTAGTGTGGCATGAGGAGTCCATTTTGAATAATCTCATTTTTTAGGATAGTCTTGAAAATCAGTAATTAAGTGTTATCCATTTTATTAGATCGAAATGTTTAAACATTTTTTCCTAAATTTTTTTTCTATTTCTTTAAATTTTCTAATGCTTCATAATTGTATTTCATCAAATACAGATACTCATACCTAGAAAATTCATCAGCAAATGTAATGAAGTAAGAATGCTCATGTTTTGTGCTAATAATTAACGGGTCACACATATCTATATATGGATCAAATCCAATAGATCATCTGCAAGTTCTAATTTCACTAGAAAAGGGGATTCAGTCAATGTTTTTTAGAAAATAATCACATGCATCAAGAGAGTTTATGTACGATAATATCAAACATGTCATCTCTCACTAACTTGTGTATTTTTCTTTGAAAAATGTGTCCTAACCTAGCGTATCACTAGTGTGATTGATTTATGCTATCTTGTTTTCTTTTGTTTGTTATTGAAATCGTGCTAACTTGGGTAATGTTAGGTGGAATATCTTTTATTTTAAAGTTATAGATATCGTTTTCTAATTTATCTATTCCATTAAACATTCTTTCTTGTAAATATTGCAAATACCTTTAGCAAAAGAATAAGAAAATTCATTTTTATCAAATACAGAAATGGAAATAAATTTTTAAACAAAATTGGGAACAATTAAAACATCTCTAAAAAATAACTTAATATTATTGTTTAATATTAAATAAACATCTCATATGTCTTCACAACAACCTAGCTCCATTACTCATCGTTAAGAAGGTCTCGTCATCCCTTAGCCTCCTAATTATTGTCATTATATGCAAATTGTTGCAGAGGTGAAAACGACATCCAGTATCTAATACACAAGAAGTTGAGCTAATTAAGATATTTACTTCAATATAAAACATATCTCTGCTAGAACTCTTTCGGGTTGTATTTTCTTTGCAGTTGTGCTTCCATTGTCCATGCTTTTTGCGTTGGAAGCAAACACATTTTGACTTTTTGGGCTTTGTGTGCCATTTAGCAGCACTTAGAGCTTACTTCTTTTTAGGATTGTTTTTCTTCGAAGGGGCATAACGCTTATTTTCCTTCCTTTTGTGCTTTTCTGCGTCCCAGATGACCAGCCCACTAAGAAAACAACATGTTTTATTTTTTAATGGCGGCTTCATATGTAGTAATCATATTGACTAGCTCTTCAAGACCAATCTCTATCTTATTCATATTGAATTTCACCACAAACCTTTCTAACGAGACTGACAGTGACAACAGTAGTATGTTCGTGGACAACTCGCTTGGGATGACAAGGTCAAGGACCACTAGCTTTTTGATGAGCTCAATCATTCTTACATCATGCTTATGACTTGAAGTCCCATCTCGCATGTATGTGGCTATGAGCTATTTGAGAGCTGTGTGACTTAATGGACAGTGTTTGTACATCGTACAACTCATGTAGGTGAATAAATATCAGCAACATTTACAACATCCTCAAATTGTATCTGCAATTCGTTTGACATAAAAGCTAGCATATCACTCTTAGTTTGCAAGTCATAATCCCATCATTTGTCAAGCTTGGTCAATTCCTAAACAGTGACATCGACAACTGCCTCTTTGGAGGACCCTTAATAAGCACATACACTAATTTCTCTGAATTTAAAATTCCTTATCGAGTCATTATAGTTTGGTTCGGCTAGTTTGTTTTGATTGAGTATATCATATGAAGGATTTCGCAATGACATCATAAATATTCTGAAAATGAAACAAAAAGATAAACGTTACTGACTATTTTAAAATATTTTATAAGAAATAAAATATGGAATTTTGTTTTATGAATTACCTTCACTATTTTAACATTTTCACCACCAGTCTGATGAAAATAGAAAATCATATTTTTTAGTAAGTACACAAAGCCCAATTGTTAAATAATGATCCGAATAACATAAGACAATCACAATTTTCAATAGGTAGAGTTTATTTGCAACTTCTTTCAACCCCCGCGTAATTTGCATCACGTTTAATGACAACCCAATAATATGATGTTTCTCTTTACATGTCAAGTCCGGCCCATCAATGTCGAATCTTAGTGTATAGTCGTCATGAGATCCCTCGATAATATAATACGAAATCATGCTAATTCTATGTAATTCGCATCAAGTTTGTTAGTAGAAGTCGTAGATTTCCGACGTCCAGACATCCTCAATAATATGAGCAAGACACTAATCGCTAGTAGGATTTATCATGCAACCAGTGTTGATGGGAGACAAGAAAATATTAAACAACTTTATTTTCTTTTTTATGAGCTTGATATAAATTTCGAATCTTATTTACAAAGATTAATTTTAATTTTGAATTTTTTTCATCGTTTAATTTTAGAACTGTGTCACCTTTGTTTGTATTTTGGCTGGATTCATATATTCTTGTTATTATTGATTATTTATAATATATCACATGCATTATAAATAATAAAATATGATAGGTGATCGAGATCTATTTGATCTGTGAGACCAGACACAGATCCATGTCCAAAACACAGATAAATGCTAGGGATGCAAATCCAATATCACATAAGTTTTCAATATTTTACATGTTTTCGATTTTCAAAACTCTTGAGGATCTAGGCTCACCTTCTTCAAATATTGATCTCCTACTAAATATGATATTTACATTACATTTTATGGCATATTGTGATACAATTTAAAGGGGTAGGAACGAGCAACAAATATGGACACTTTAATAATTACCAAATAATTATCGACAATGTAAAATATCAAAACATAAATCTAATAAGTTGGTCATGACTCTCTATCATCATTTTACTATGTACTATTATACAAAACCACATAATATCATATATTATCAACATAATATCATGTATTATCATTAAATCATGAAACTTGTAAATTCTTCGCTAACCAGTCATAATTAAAAATAAATTAAATAAATATCTTTATTTAATTATCCACTTAATTTATTAATAATAAAACAAAATTTAACCATAAATAATAAAAATAATATTTTGATTATTTATTTTATAAGAAAAAATTATAATTTTATCAAAAATCATTTTCAAGGGTAAATTTGTCAAGTTTTTACAAAACATCAATTTGACGGATTTTTTTTATAAATAATTTAATTTATTAAAAAAATTCAAAATTAATTTGAATATTTTTTTTTTGCAGAAATACCTCAATCCGTGCTTACGAAGCACAGACCATGCCTATGTGGAGACGTCCGTGCTTACCAAGCGCGGACGCTCCAACGTGGAGCCAGTGTCTGTATATTTTATTTTTTTCTTTCTCATTTTTCGATTATTATTGTCCGTCCATTTCATCAACTTTCACGTGAACTTTCAGTTCTGAACATTTCATGTGAACGCTGTATTTCTGAATTTTCACGTGATTGATTAAATAATTCAAATTTAAACAGTCTTCAGCAGGTATATATAACCGATGATAAATTCGACGAATGAGATATCAGTTTCATCTTATTTTTTCTCTCAAATTTCATTTGCAAAATGTCTAACATCGATGTACTTGTATTGGTGGTCATGTAGTTATTGATAATGGATCGGGTGAATATAGCATTCTATTTGTTAGACTGATACGAGTATTGCGATATATTAATTTGTTAGAGTTGTTTGAAGTTTTGCATAAAATGTTAGGAATGGATCCAACCAAATTTTTTATGAAGTTCTCAACAAAATATGCATTCATGGAGAGATCAGCTTGGCATGAAATTCAAGTCCATCTCGTTGATGATGATGCTTTATAGTTTATAATGCAATGTGAAAATATTCATGTGTTGCATTTATACGTGGAAGCCAATTCAATTGAGCATCATGTTGGATTTGATGATCATGAATCCTACGTTCCACATGCATCCGATTCAGGTTTCAATAACCAACCCGATACCTCTACATATGGTGGTTTCCAGGATCAAGAATCTTACGTTCCACAGGTTACTGAAGAACTCGGTAATATAAATTTCGATGATATAAGTGGGTCTTGGGATAAATATATCAATGTTTCGTCGGAACAAAATCATGCTTTATATTGGCCGAATCCAACATTAGATATCAGTGCTCGTTGTCCGGATCTGGCCACTAATGATGATGTTTGGAGGACCGATTCTGAATCCGATATGTCATATAGCGAGTCTGAAGAAGAAGAAGTGAATGATGATGATGATGAAGTTAATACTTCTACAAATCCCGATGAGGGGACATCATCTCAACAACAACCTCGTGCCACATGACAGAGGCAGACAGTACCATTTCTTTCAATCACTTCTGAAATGCCATCATTTTTCAATAAATTTTTTGGAGAAGAGATTCTTGATTCTTTCGATGTACCTTCTGGAGTGCAAACAAGCTAATACAATCCGGATAAAGTTGAGTTATGCGTTAATATGTTATTTAAAGATAAGAATGATCTTATTTCATATGTGAAGGATTATTCAGTCAGAGTGGTCAGACGTGAACACCGTGTCAGTGGATAGCACACGCATTTTGTGGAAGTTACGGTGTAAAAATAATTCCGCTACGTTCGTTTGTCGATGGGGACTTCGCGCTTCATTGAAGGCCAAGACTGGTTATTGGAAAATAATAAAATATGGCGGGCCTCACACATGTATATCTACCTCTGTTGGTATAGACTATAAGAACTTGAACAGTGATATGGTGGCACATACGCTATTAGGAGTTGTTCAATGTGATCCTTCGTACGAGATTAAGTATATCATCGAAAATGTGAAAGATAAATATGGATATCAAATCTCGTACACGAAGGCATGGCGAAGTAACGTGCTATGGAAATTTCTTATGGTACATGGGAGAGCTCCGTTCAATTACTTCCAAAATATATGTGTGCTTTGTTCAAATATAATCCGGCCACAGTTATAGAGTGGAAGCATCTCAGAGCTAACACTGAAATGAGTAAGACACTGAACTATGTTTTTTGGGCATTCAAGCCGTGTGTTAATGGGTTTCGGCATTGTCCGGAAAGTAATTAGTGTCGATGAAACACACTTGTATACCAAATACAAGCACAAAATGTTGATCAGTGTAACTCTTGATGGGAACAATCAGGTTCTACCGCTAGCATTTGCTATTGTGGATGAAGAAACAACAGATTCTTGGAAATGGTTATTGGAGAACCTCGGAAGACATGTTGTTCGTGATGAAAATGATGTGTGTCTTATTTCTGATAGGCATAAGGGCATCGTGCATGCAACCGAAGATCTACCATATTTTCAAACACCTTACGGTGTGCATCGTTATTGTTTGAGACATGTTTGTTCACACTTTAACGCTAAATTCAAAGACATGCATTTGAAATATTTATGTTGGGCTGCAGGCACACAAATTCAAATTTGTAAGTTTGAAGAAATAATGGAGGCAATCAAACAAAAAAAAATTTTGGGCACCGATACTTGGCTGGAATTGCGAAATAAAAATGGAGTTTGGCTCATGATGGTGGTTGGCGTCGTGGGGTGATGACAACCAATATGTCGGAGTGTTTAAATAATGTGTTGAAGGGTGCTCGTAGACTTCATATATCTGTCATAGTACACTTGACAATTCTGAGGTGCATACAATATTTTATTGAACGTGTGACAAAAGGTGGTCCGTATGGTTCAGGACAATCAGTTTTGGTCAGATTATGCATGTCGGAAGTATGATAAATGGGCGAGAAAATCGACTGAACATTGTGTTGCGAAACATGATGTATGTGAGAAAACTGCTTCGGTTGCAACTGTTGGAAGACCAAGTCGTGGACAACATATGCAGGTAGTGAAGGTATCAGCGAGTGGTTGTTCGTGTGGTAAATGGACGATTTTTGGTATCCCATGTTCCCATGCTATTTGCACCACTAAGTGGCACTCCTTAGATCCGACAACACTTGTGCAGTCATGGTATAACATAGCTGAGTACGTAGCAACGTACGGGGGCAGATTTCAACCTCTTGCAGATGAGCGATACTGATATCCTCCAACTTTCGAGTTGTACCACAACTTGGTTAGACGTGAAAGAAGAAGAGTTGGTAAGGACAGAACGACTCAAATGACAAATGAGATGGACAAACCGGTAGTTAGAGATAGACAACATCGATGATGTATTTTGTTAAATTGTAAAAACGCTTTTATATGTTAAACAGAAAATTTATTTTTATTTGTTAGAAAGAATAAAATAAAATGTCTAGAGTAAAGTTAGAATAAAATAAAATGTCTAGATTAAAATAAAGTATCACGAGAATAAAATAAAGCGTACCTCGCGTTGGAAATTTTCCCCAGCATCATTCTACCGCTCGTGCGCGAGGTGTGCTGGAAATTTTCCAACACGCCTCTGCCACCCGAGCGGTAGAAATCTACCGCTCGGGCACGAGGTGCGCTCGAGCGGTAGATTTCTACCGCTCGAGCACGAGCCCCCACCCTCCGCCTTCCATTTCTTTTACATATCTTCCACTTCCATTTATCCTCATCCAATTCCCAACAATAAAATATCATATCTCTATCTCTCCAAATCTCTCTCTCAAATATTTCTCTCCATCAATCCCTTGCAATTCACACTTCAACAGTCCACTCATCTTCACCAACATGGCTCCCAAGAAGGTGAAAGGTAATCCTAGCTCTTCCTCTTCTTTTTTCGATAGAACTCAATTTGTGAGTGAGGCGGCTCGGGCTCGGTATGACCATGCTAGGATTCATAGAAACCCGATTACCGAGCGGGGATTTCGTAGACAATTTGAAGATCGATTCGTAGGGCCTCTTTTGGGGTTGGAGAGGCGGAGATGGGAAAAATTCGGAGCTCAACCTAGAGCGGCTGTGGTATCGGTAGTGCGAGAATTTTAGGCAAATGCGGGTGAGAGGACGACTGACAAGGCCTTTGTTTGGGCTAAATTTGTGTCGTTTGATTCGGATACAATCAATGCATTTTTAGAAACACCAGAAGTCCATGATTCCGCTTTACAAGCTTTGGTTGCTGACCCTGATTACGCTATAACAATCGACACCCTGTGTCATCCAGGGGCTATCTGGCAAACCAGTAGGGGGGTCACCGAGTTGTTTTGATGAGAAGTATCTGACGGCCGATAATGCTCTTTGGTATTTGTTTTTGGCAAGGAGATTGATGTCGGTCTCACACAAGAGTGAAGTATAAAAAGAGCGGGTCGTGGTGCTATATGCGTTATGTGAGGGTTACAAAATCAACGTGGGAAAGCTCATCAATTCTCAAATCATGATGAGCATTCATAATAGACACATCTGACTTTTCTTTCCTACTATCATATCAGAGTTTTGTGCGATGGCAGGGGTTGTGTTCCGTGATGATGAGGAGTGGCTGCAACCAATGAAGCCCATTTGTGGACGGGACTTGCAGCGTAAATACTCTAAACTACAGGCGAAATTGAGGACGCATGCAGGAGATACAGGTGGATCGAGCACCGCCGCCCCGCGTCGCCCACAACCGCACAGGCGGTCCCAAAACTGACAAAATAGATGAGGCTCTTGCCTTCGTGTCTCATTAGGAACAATTCAACTTGAACTACAATGAACATCTCGCCTATGTTGAGTCCATGATGCACACAATGCTAATACACAGGGGCGTTGACCTCGGGACCATCCCTCCACCTCCGTCGTTCATTCATCCATTCCATTTTCAGTATGACTATCAGCAGCAAGGGGATGAATCGGGAGTGCCACCACCATAAAATGACGAGTATGAGTCGTGATCAACGATTCATGATGATAAATTAATGAGCTATGTGATCTCATGCTTTTCTTTGTTAGTTACTGTACATTTGAGACATTGCATGTACTATAGTTAGGGATTCTTTATTTTTAATGTACTTTTCGCAGATGAGCACGGAACAAAGAAAATCAACAAATTAGAGGACATGAACGTCACTTATGTTTTTTACATCTTATCTTTCGCTTGTGTATTTTCTTGTGTTGAGATGTGTAAATGTTAGAACTTTTTTTTGGTCGTGTTGGTTTATATGTTTTATTTAAGCTTTGTTTAATTGTGTATCTTTGTTTTTTTCGCACAAATTATTTTGTACATCGTAATAATTAAAATGATACAAATCAAAAAATAAAAATTACACGATACAACAAAGCAAACGGTTAAACAATATAAATAATATAGTTACAATTAAACAGAAGAATCATCGTCGTAATTAAAATGATACAAATGACTCTCTGTTGGAACTTTTCAAGTTCGCAATCTTGATTTTGATGATAACAAAACTTGTTAATTGTGTTACTAATGATCTATCTTAGTTGTGCAGCATCTAGGATCACTCACAAGATGTTTACTTCGCAAAACTGAAGACCCAACTGATCGCACAAAATGAATCAGTCTAACTGTCTACGTCATTTGAGCAGTACAGTCTGATTGACCAGTTGATAGTTGATTCAGCAGGAAAACCTCAGAAGCCTGGCCAGCTGAAGGAGTGTTCAACTGATGAAAAAAACCCAGCTGATCAGTCCAACTGAACGAGTGTGAAGTTCAACTGACGAATCAACTGATTTCACCAGCCCAACTGAAAGATCAGTTTAAACTGATCAGTTCGAAGCATCAGTTAAAAATCTTTCAGTTATAGATGAAGATAAACTCTTTCAAGTGGATTCCAGTTGTGTGAGAAGGTACAAAGCCATTATCCAGTCAAAGAACAATAATGGACGTTGCATCAGAGTATTAAAGACAAAACGCTTCAGAAGGACAGTCAAAAAGACGAGACACATAGTCTAAGAAGCCGATTTAAATGCAACGGATACAATAAATGAGTCTCACTGTACGATCAGCTTCTTCTGCCTATATAAAGAGAAGATCGGTGAAGAAGAAATACAAGAAGGAGCACTCATACAATACTAGAGAGAAAAGGGCACACTCAGTTGAATATCAGCTTCCAGAAGCACTTAAGCCCAGAGGGAATTCTTCATAGTCGTATCAGCTTAATTTAGAAGCCACTTTCCCTCAGTGTGTGAGAACATTCTTGTTCAGTTCTCACACACATATTTACTCTCGAAAACCACTCAAAACAGTCTTGCACAAAGACGTTAAACTTGTGTATGTAGTCTTTCTCACATAGACATTAAAGAAGTGTTGACTGGAAGTTGCTGCTTTCAGTCGTAGCTAGGAGTTCAGCTTAGGCCGTGGATAAGTCCTAGCTGAGTGGGCTTGTACATGTAATTGTATGAATCAAAGTCTTCTAGTGGATCTTATCTGTGGAGATAGAAGGGGTGACGTAGGAGCAGTTGAAGTCTCCGAACATCCATAAACATATCTAGTGTATTTAACTGACTAACTATTGTTTTAAAACTGTTTTGATCAGTTAGAGTGTTTGTGTGTTCAGTTGTTACCATAACTGAAATACAAGAATGCAAAAACTAATATGTGTTCTTTCAGTTAGTCAGTTTACATAAGTTAAAATATTTTCTAACATTTCAGCTTTCTTTATGAAGGATTACTTCGAGTTTCTTCCGCTTGGTTTAAAACTAAACTCGATTTAATTCATCGGTGTTAATATCTTAGAACACGAGCTATTGAGTCTCATTGAAGATTGTTATGTGCGAAATGCCTTCGAAGGTGCTAGCACACACGATCCATCACTTCCTGTTCCACAATCAGGTGGATTCCGTCTTCTTGTCCCTCTACACAATCCTACATTTTCAAGATTTTCCTCGTTCGAGTAACCTGGAAAAGTGATAGGTGAAATATCATCCTCTGTGGTCGACTGTCATGCAAAAGATGTTGAGGAACAAAATTAAGCAAATTTGTAAAACTTCGTATGTTCGGCCAAGACGGAGTTCGAAATTCCTGCTGACCAAATGAGTGATAGTCAGCAATCACTGACTCTCTGAACAAACCAGGTCAAGTAGTAGAGGTTCCTGTAATATTTAACTCAGTAGATGGAATAATATTAGAGGTTCCTGCAAATCCACTTGGTTGGCTAAACATATTACTTCCCCACACCAATGATGACTGTTGCGAAAAATGAGAAGGCGTACTGAAATTTTGTGGGACATTAAATTGTCCGGGAAAAGTAATGTACGGAGATGGCTGAAAATCGACGACATTAACTGTAGGTGATATTGTGCGTACAGTTATTCGATTATATCATTGGAAGTAGTCTTCTTTAGTTTGCATCGATCGACCGTGACGTACCCCTTTAGCAACATACCTCAACCTACTATTCCACAACTCAATTGAATTTGATGATATTCTCTCCAATTGGTCTCGATGATCTATTCTCGTGATATTATGCATGTCATCGTTGTGCACGGCAGGCACTGGAATTGATTGTCGTCTTCGAAATTGTCGCATCACCCGATTAGGACGATGCATCTCCGCGATGTCAAAGCAAATAAGGGAACAAACATATCGCCAAATTTTGTTGTCGTATGAATCAATTATCGTCTTCATATCTATATCATTCTTCGGATAAATGATCCAATTAAACTGAAAAAAAAAAGAAATTTTCAAATTACAAGATCAATTAATCAAAACAAAAAAAAAATCTTCATTTGATCACTATTAAATATTAAAATTGTATAATACCTCATTATGATTCATACAATCTAGAGAATCCCTTATAATTCTTACAGCATGTGTTGGCGAATGTGTGTAGCTAAATCCAATTTTTCACCTACAATTTAACAAAAACAATTACATATCAAAATATTATAACAAATAAATTTGATATTACCACAATATTTTTAAAATATTACCGTGCACCATATGGAGAAACTAGAATAATAGCATCTGGATCAATGGGAGGCACAACTAATGTTAACTCATCTCGGTCGAGGTTAACACATTTAATCATGCTCCGTGCACATATCTGCTTATAATAAGAAAAAGGATATATAAAAGTTCAGTCATTAATATAGAAATACTATATTAATAAATAAATAGGATAAATAATCACATTACATTAATTATACATGCAGGATATATAAAGGTCCAGCCATTGTAGTCTTCTCTATATGTGAAGCGTACACAACTCACGGTATAGAAATGCTAAAACTGCACTACCCCAACTATACGACTTCACGTTATCAATATCCCGTAGCAGCTGCAAAAATATTAGTCTAGCAGACCCTCCTTGATAATCAAGGAACATTATTCCTCCAATAATCATTGACGCTACACACCAGATATATTTGACAACATCTACTTCTGAGTATCATCATTAACAAGGTTAGATATGCAATGATCGTATAGTGAAGTCATAGACAAATGACCACCTTTCAAATGTTTTGATGATGGCAGAAATCCCAATAAATCCAAACAGATATGTTGTCATTCCTCAACTTTATGGGACACATTTATTCCAGTGACTGCTTCACCATCAATTGTTAGACCCCAAATTATTGAAACATCTTGTAACGTGACTGTTGCTTCACCACATGTAAAATGAAAAGTGTGTGTCTCGCGTCGCCAACATTCAACAAGAGCAGTAATCAAATTATTATAAAAAATTTGTGAACCACATTCTAAAACTCCATAAAAACCCATATCAATCAAGTATGCACGTACACGATAGTGTATGTAAATATCGGTGTATAATTTTCAAATCAAATTGTCTGACCTCTTCACTTTGACAATATCAACTTTTACGGAAGAAATTGTTGACGACATATGTGTCGCTTGTAAGAGAGGACACTGAGATCTTCTGGTGTTCGATTATCTGTCATTCTTAAAAAGGTTGTCGATCTTCTGAAAAGGAGAAAAGGAGAGAGCGAGAGCAAATGAAAATGAAAGAGTGATGGGAGGATAAGGCATGTGAGGGGAGGAATAAGGGAGAAGGGGATACACGTCCGTTATCAAGCGCGGACGCTGCGCCACGTAGGAGCGCCTGCGCTTACGGAGCGCGGACGCTCCAACGTGGAGCACGTCCGTGCCACAAGTGCATCGTTCGTGCTTACCAAACATAGATTGAAGTAGTTTTGAAAAAAAAATAATTTAATTTTGAGGACACTGGGATCTTCTGGTGTTCGATTATCTGTCATTCTTAAAAAGGTTGTCGATCTTCTGAAAAATAGAAAAGGAGAGAGCGAGAGCAAATGAAAATGGACGAGCAACGGAGAAAATGAAAATGAAAGAGTGATGGGAGGATAAGGCATGTGAGGGGTGGAATAAGGGAGAAGGGGATACACGTCCGCGCTTATCAAGCGCGGACGCTGCGCCACGTAGGAGCGTCCGTGCTTACGGAGCGCGGACGCTCCAACGTGGAGCACGTCCGTGCCACAAGTGCACCGTCCATGCTTACCACGGATTGAAGTAGTTTTGAAAAAAAAAATTACTTTAATTTTGAATTTTTAAAAAAAAATAATTATAAAAAAACCCTCAATTTGACCAATAATTTTTCAAAAGTCATAAAATTTCACAATAATTCGGACATGTCTTGCACTGAAAAATCCTTGATAAATATCAATAATATTCAAACTCGAAATAATCACAAGTGCATTATGTCAAACAATAATATAGTGTACAAAAATATGAGTATCGTTCATCCAGAGACTATATTTTGCAATTATTTCCAAATATTTAATCTTTAACAATGATAATTTGAATGATTTCAAAAAAACGCCTAAACAATTACCGCCAGAAAGTGGCCGGAGAACGTCTAATTTGCCCTGAATCCGGCGGACAGAATCTAATTCGAAAAATTCGAATTTTCAATTTTCAATTTTCAAATTTTTTTTAAAAAAATCAAAAATCAATCTGAATTTTTGATGTAAAATTCGGAAATACTATATCCAAAGAACATGAATTTATTCAGATCAAAAATTCAGAAAATTTAAAAAAATCAGATCTGAATTATAAACTAGAAAATCGCCTCAGATCTGGGAATAAAAATAATTTTTCTGTTTTTGATCCATCAAAATAAACAAAATTTCTCATAATTCAACATGAATGTGGCTCTGATACCACTTGTGGGAGATTTAATAAAATAAGAAATCATGTGATTAAATCCATATATCACAACACTCCAGGAATTCATGTCGAATTATCAAAAAATATGAATAACAGTAAACACGTACCAAAATCCATTGATTGATCTATTGTCAGAGTTATGGATCTTCCAAGGCAACAGAGAATCAACCACCTTATTCTTGCCTTAGATGGGAGAAGGAGAGAGATCTAAAATATGTGCGTTGTATGTATTCTGTGTTATTCTCTGTGAGCCCACAAAATAATTCAAACATTTTTATCATTTTGCAAAAATCACTTAATGTGTTCATATGTGGAATTGGGGAAAAGAATTTTATCCTTTTATCTTGTACCCATTTGCTGAATTCAGGCATGTCTACACAGATGTTACTTAGGCCAAAAGCCTCTGCTTTCATTTATCAAGGGGGCCTTGGTCGACCATTAACTCAAATTTTCTAAATTATAGAATTGCTTGATAGTCTTATTATGTGTGGCTGCACAAAATAGTTGGGCCAACTGCTGTTACCCGACAATTTTTAGAAAAATACATACACACAGTTGAGGTAATTATGGATTGCGAGTTTTTTGTATGTGCATGCACCATTTCTTGTGATCACTTCTTACATGAGCAAAATTCCATGCATTTATGCAATGTTTCTTCATGCTATCAATTTCTAAAGTTCTTCAAATGATACGTATTTGCACCAAACACACAATATAATTGTTAGAGTAGATGTCCTGCAAGCCAACTGTTGGCTAGGGATTTTATTGACTCAGTCGTAATAAACAATCTTTATTTTAATATAATTCATTTTTTTATGGTTTGTTATTTCTTTACCTGTATACCCATGTGAACAACATAGATAAAGACATTGATCATACTTTAATACAAATTAATCGTAATTCGATGTTGAAACTCATTCGTAAACATTGTATGATCTAAATTCTTTCCTACTCGATTCAGCCGCCTAAAACATGGATAAAGGTCGCTTGAGCTCGAAACTAGCATCTGTGATGTTGTGTACCGCATTTCTTGGTAAGGGCATAGAGATGTACAAACATGCAGATGAGTAGTCATATGATGATTATACCTAACAACCCTACTTCGAACTTTCCTAGTGGTTATCATTCATCGAGAGGATAAGTATGTGGTTATGATTGTACACCATTAATCCTTATGACCTGGGACAACACTGAGGCTCTATATGCTAGGGTTGTGCTTTGACTCGTTTACCGGCTCCAGGAGAGTCATCATGTGGCGAGATTGGGTACGGTTGCGACACATGTAGGAGCCAGTGCATTGCAGTAGGGAATTCACTGCTCACCTATGGGCGTTGATATCCTATGTGATATGATGAAATAATAGTGCGTGGAATCTCTTGCCAGAGTATGAGATGTAAGTTAGAGAAGGGTTCTCCAATAGTACATGCGATGCCACTATGTATATGTATAACGTATTATCGAATTATTATGCAACCCTCGATGAACCAATGGTTGCAGATTCGATCGGGATATATGAGATGAAGGGACCGTACTATATGCTAATTATAATCGACTGGTTCTTGCAGACATTATCAGTGATACCTAGGGAATCAAGGGGCATTGCTACTAGACGCTCTTACCATGGTTCGATGGGTTTAATCAAAAATATGATTTCTGACATTCTCATGATCAATTGTTGATATATATATTGAGGAAAATTAGGGTAAGCCCGAATAAAAGATTATGTCCTGAATCACAAAGAGTTGTGAACCCACGGCTAGCTGTTTCCCTGAACTATTGAGGGTCACACAAGCACTGGATCTTTTGTTCCCGTTGAGAGAATAAATTCAAGAAGTTGAATTTATATTATGATATAGTAAATTCAAGGAGTTGAATTTATGATAATTAAATTTTGAGAAAATAAATTCAAGGAGTTAAATTTATGAGATAGTAAATTCAAGAAGTTGAATTTATGAAATTTGGAGAGAATAAATTCAATGAGTTGAATTTATGAAATTTGAGAATTTAATTTATTGAATTTATAAAATTTGAGAATTTAATTTATTAAACTCAAAAGTTGAGTTTATTAAATATTAAGTTTTGAAGGTGATAAATTCAAGGAGTTGAATTTATAATTTAAATATTAAATTCAAATGTTGAATTTATAATGGATTTAAATTAAATGTAATGAGTGTATATATTATGGGTTTGTAGGAGTACAAAATCAACATACAAATTATTAAAGTTCTTAATTGGACTTTAAAAGAATAATTAATTAATTAAACTAGTTGGACTAGAGTAATTAATTAAGCCCATTAAGTATTAAATTTAATTAATAGGCTTGTAGGAGTACAAATCCAACATACTAAATAATGAAAGTTCTTAATGGACTTTGATTAATTAATTAAACTAGTTCTAATAGTCCAATTAGTTAATCAAGTTCATCAATGTTAATTATGATAACTAAATCATGGCTTGATTATAAAAGAGAGTTAAGAGGCCATAACCCTAGCCACTTCAAGACTCCAAATTTTAGAAAATCATATCCCAAATTCCTCTCAAATTTCTGGCCACATCAAAGTGTTTTGGTTTGAGCCGCTTCTCGATTTTTAATCTCCAACGTTAAAAGTTCTTCCAAATATTCTAGTGCTATTTGGAAGAGGAACAAATATTCTAGTCGTGGATTTGATAGAAGGATTGAAGAAAGAAGTTCTTGAAGAAATTTAGTAGGGAATTCAACAAGAGCTATATCTACAAATACCGGATTAGTTGGAGCCGAGTGTATTAATTCACTAAGGTTACGTTTGGTTGGAAGGATAGAGTAAACTAATGATTAGTACGTAAATGATAAAGAAAATGATTGTGATAGGATTGTAATATATGGTGTAAAATAATATTATGTTTGGTAAGATTTTTAAGTGTAGGATAATTTTGAATTTTTTGATGAAAAGACGAATTTGCCCTTCCCATTCGCGACGGCGAAAGTGGGAAATGGTCTGCCGGAAAAGGTCGGCGGGTGAGAGGGCCTGAAACGATTGCCGGAAAATCGGCGACGGTTGATCAACAACCGTCGCTAATAGCGACGGTTTTTGAGAAACCGTCGTCGATCTTTTTAGATCGGCGACAGTTTCTGAAAAACCGTCGCTCTGTTTTTGAGACAACCGTCGCGCTTTGCGACGGATTTTTACAAACCGTCGGTAAACGGTTGGCCGGTGCTCGGCCACGGTCGGCGGTCCTTCGGTGGTCGGCCGGCGGCGGTCGTGGCGGTAAGTGGTGGTGAGTTTGAATTTAGGAGAAGGGTAAAATTGGAAAAGTAGGAGGTATTAGGAGTGGGATAAGTTATCACACCTAAATTATCAGTATTATTTGTCCAACAAATTGTAGCTACAGTGCGGGCTTTTTCCTATTGTCACGGGCCCATATATTTGATAAAAAACCAACCAAACATTGGATTAGCCATTGATTGTTAACTTATCATGGGCTAATCCATGATACCAAACGGGCCCTAAGGCTGTGTTTGGTTTGGAGGATAAAATAAACTAATGATTAGTAAGTAAATGATAAAGAAAATTATTGTAGTAAGAATGTAATATATGGTGTTATGTTTGGTATGATTTTTAATTGTAGGATAATTTTGAATTTTTTGATGAAAGGACAAAATTTCCCTTTTTTTTTTCTTCTTCCACTCCGGCAGCGGCGACAACGGTCCGACGGTGACGTTTCGGCAATGTTGGTGCGGCCAGCGGCGTCGACGGCTGCCGGCCGGCCGGATGTTATCGGTCGGCGGCGTCGGTTAGTTCTCGGCGGTTGCTGGCGGCGATCACCCGACAGTCGGCGGCAACAGTCATCCGGAGGCGGCGGTCGGCCAACGGCGGCGGTGGTCGGTGGCGGCGGTTGTGGCGGGAAGTGGTGGTGAGTTTGGATATAGGAGAAGGGTAAAATTGGAAAAATATGAAGGATTAAGAGTTGGATAAATAATCCTAGGAGGTGAGGAGGTATTATTTTAACCTACCTAATATAATCTTATCATTCATAGGATGTATTGACTTGGTTAAATAATCACTCTTACCAAACGAGAGATAAGGTGGGTTAAAAAAAAATAAACCCACCTTATCACCCCTACCAAACACTGCCTAAAGGTACCTCGATTGCTACATTATATTATGGTGGATCGGATTTTATACTCAGGGGCTATGTCGATTCAGATTATGCAGATGATCCTTATAAGAAGAAGTCTGCTACTGGTTATGTGTTTACACTTGCAAGGGGAGCAATATGCTGGGTTTCAAAACTGCAAACAGTTGTGACATTATCTACAACAGAGGCAGAATACATGGCAGCTACTCAAGCTTGCAAGGAGGAAATATGTATTAAAATGTTATTGGAGGATATCAGACACAAACAAGAGAATCTTCTTTTGTTTTGTGACAGTCAGAGTGCCTTGTACATTGCAAAGAATCCAGGAATCCAGCGTTTCATTCCAGGACGAAACACATTGGAGTCTAATTTCACTTTGTGCGGGAAGTAGTAGAAGAAGGAAGTGTGGATATGCAGAAGATCCATACAAAAGATAACATAGCTGATTTTCTGATCAAGCCAGTGAACACTGATAAGTTTGAGTGGTATAGATCTTCAAGTGGCCTAGCGGAAACGTAAGCAACGGGGATTGACAAGATTGAAAGGATGTGTGGAGATGTGTTTGATTCTCAATCAAATCTCAACGTGAGAGAAATGTCAGCAAATAGGAAATGCATTTAATGCATTTCCTGCGTTGACTAATTTTGTGGAAATGACGGCTTGTATTTTGCAGGTTGCTGAAGAAACGAAACTTACTAAAATTAATAAATGCACGCGGTTTCACACTCAAAATTTTGATTATAAATAGAGACACAATTCGATAATTTCATTCATCCCTTCTTCGAGTTTTCTTTCAGCTTATAAGCATTTGAGTGCTTAGTTCTATAATATATGTGAGGTGTTTTGTTCTCATGTATTAAGAGAGTATGTGTTCTCTTTGAAAACACAGTGAGTGAGTTGTACACCACAAAATATTATAGTGGAATTCTTTTCATCTTGCCTGTGGTTTTTACCCAAATAATTTTTATGTTTTTTCCACGTAAATCTCGGTGTCCAGTTTATTCTTTATTTTCATATTTATTATCTCAAATTACCGCACGTGGGACCAACATTTATTTGTGCCCTCCATCCTTTACATGAAGAATTTCACGGGGGAATAATAATAATAATAATAATAATAATAATAATAATAATAATAATAATAAAGGGGAACTCATGGAGACCGTCCACTACAATTCAATATTGATGGGTCGGTTTGATACGTGAAAATAAATTGCGTCATATTATTGGGTCGTTATTAAACGTGAGGCGAAACACGCGGATGTTGCATAGGGATGCAATTGGATTCTACCTTTTAGAAATTACAATTGGCTGATATTATTCGGGATTATAGTTGGCTAATTGGACTCTTCTTGTCCACTAAGGAAATACGAATTCTCTTTTTCATCATAGGGTGGTGGAAATGTCAAAATAATGGGAGGGAGATTTATAAAATAAAATCCATATTTTATATCTTCGAATTATTTTAAAATTATCAGCAATCATTATATGTTTTCATTTTTCAGTATATTTACGATGACTGCTCGTAACCCACTTTCGATCATTTTCGATCAAAACAAATTGACTGGCCCTAACTATAATGACTGGTTTCGAAATTTAAAGATTGTTCTGAACTCAGAAAAGATTGTTTATGTGCTTGATAAGAAGCCACCGAAGGAGGCATCTTCGGACGTAAGTGAGCTGAACTAGCTAAGCTTGAGAAATGGTGGGACCATGATCTCCAAGCTAAAAGCTATATGTTGGCTTCTATGTCGAATGAACTACAGAGGCGGTTCGAGGATGCTGCGAATGCTGCTGACATTCACCTTCATCTGAAAGAGTTGTATGGTGCACAGACTTGGTCAGAAATACATGCTACTGCGAAAGAACTCATGACTACAGGTATACGAGATGGGACTTCTGTCCATGAGCATTGTGTTAGGATTATTGTGCTCATTGAGAAATTGGTGAGGCTCGACGTGGTTATTCTTGGTGAGCTCGCAACTGATATTCTCCTACCGTCACTGCCTCCCTCGTTCGATGGATTTGTGGTTAATTTTAATATGAACAAGCTTGATGCTACCCTTGAAGATTTTGTCAATATGCTTGCTACTTATGAGGCCACAATCGAAAAGGAGAAGCATGTTCTTCTAGTGGGTTCATCGTCTGGTACGAAAAAGGGAGCCCCAAATAAAGAAAAGAAGAGTTCTGCCCCTCTAAAGAAGAACAAGCACAACAAAAATCCATATAAAAAACCCTTTATGGGGACCTCAAAACCCGACAAGTCAGAACATTTATGTTTCCACTGCAACAAGCCTGGACATTGGAGGCGTAAATTGTAGTATCCCGATTCCTAATTCGAGTTAATTATTGGATTAATTATTTTCGGTGGGATCGGAAGGACCGAACCGGGTTCGGATCGTCCGATCATGGTTCGGATCGTCCGAGCCAGATGTCGGATCGTCCGAGCCAGGTGGCTGGACCCGTGACAGACATGCAGAATTCGGATCGTCCGAGCAAGGGTTCGGATCGTCCGAGACAGGTGGCTGGACACGTAGAACGCATGCAAGGTTCGGATCGTCCGAAGTGGGTTCGGATCGTCCGAAGTGTACCGGATCGGAGCTTCCGAAGTGGATCGGATCGTCCGAACGTTGACTATAAATAGAGGCGCGAGGCTTCATTTCTTACTCGCCATTTCAGAGCGTTCCAGAGCGTTTTAGTCGTTTCTGAGAGGTTTCTAGTCTTTCCCGAGGTTCAGGCACTAGCAGGGAGCTACTGGTTTTGTAGCGGAGCTGTGCTCTAATTGGGAGCTAGCGGCATCAGCGGGCTAGCGACGGACGAAGGTTTGGAATTGTATCATTATTATTTCAGGATTATCTAGTTAAGTCTGGTAGATAAGTTTTAGTGATGGTTTTCACTTGATGAATAGGCTTGGAATAGACCTGTTTGTCTGGTTTTCCAGTGGATTAGGATTGCAGTGATAGAGGTACGAAAGTACTATCCGAGATATCCTGGTCGAGTATACATTCTTATATGTGTTGCATGATTATGTGGTGCATTGATATATGTCATATGATGCATGCTATTATGTCACGCTGTATGATGCATGTTGCATTTCATGTTGAGCCGTATCTCCTTCGAGATAGCCTTTACTGTTGAGCTGTATCTCTTTCGAGATAAGCTATATCTTGTGGGGCCGCTCAGCCCTGTCTTGTGTTGTGGACGCATGGACACCGAGAGTACACAGTGGCCGACGGGTCCGGAGGGCTTCGGTGATCCGGGACATTTTAGGTCCACGTCTATTCTTGTAGTGGATGCAGTGACCCAGAGGAGTACCGCGCGGCACTATCCACTTGGCGCCTCTAGACTGAGCATATTGAGATCCTTTGTTACTCCTGTTTCTTGACTACCCTGGTATCATATCATAGCATGTGCATTTCATATAGGTTTGTATACTCATGCTTTTGTACTGGGCGTTCTTATCGCTCATGTCCTCGGTTTTGTTTATCTTGGACACCCCATTCCCACGGGGCAGGCCTCAGGTTGGACAGCTCAGGAGGAGGAGGAGGAGGACGTTGAGTAGCTGGTTGGTTTAGTTCTTCGGTATCTTTTTGATTCGATATGGTTGTACCGTATATTTCATTTTTAGTTGAGTTGTCCTGGATTTCGATTGGGTTGTATAACTATCTTTTGGTGACAGTTTTCCGCCTTTATTTCTGATTGTTTTTAATTAAGTTAATCGCATGCTTAGTTCTTGTTTAGTAGGTGATTCTGGAACGGGTCACTACATAAATGCATGGAGTATCTTGCCCAGAAGCGTTCTGGTCATGGTATGTTTTATATTGAAGTTAATGTTTTCATTAATTCCTCTTCTTGGTTATTGGATACCGGATGTGGTTCTCATCTGTGTAATGATTTGTAGGTGATGGGAAAAGCAAGAGGCTTAGAGATGGTGAGACCTTTCTAAGACTAGGAAATGGAGCAACAGTTGCTGCCACTGTCATTGTGGATGTTACTTTAATTTTGGACAATAATTTTATGTAGTTTTTGAGAGACGTTTTATTTGTTCCTGAATTGGTTAAAAACATTCTTTCTATTTCTATGCTTGATAAGATGGTTATTCTTGTGTTTTTGCTAAAGGTGTTTGCAATTTATACAAGAATAAATGTTTGATTGGAACTGGAGAATTAATAAACGATCTCTATACCTTAAAATTAAAGGATATTCCGTTAAACAATGTCTAAGCGCATACGAAAACAACAACAAACAAAAGAAAAATAGAAAATCCAAATCACGCACAAATATGGCACGCTAGACTAGGTTTTATTTCCCAAAAGAGGATGCACAAGCTAGTGGGAGAAAGCATGTTTGACTTTTCAGACATAAATTCTCTACCTACTTGTGAGTCCTGTCTAAAAGGAAAGATGACTAAGACTCCATTCAATGGAAACATGGAACTTGCACATGGTCTATTGGATTTGATCCACACGGACGTCTAAAGCCCGCTAAGTGTTAGCACAAACTTTGGGCATTCCTACTTCATTACCTTTACTGATGAACATTTGAGGTATGGGTACGTCTATTTGATGAAAAACAAATCTGAAGTATTTGAAAAATTCAAAGAATTAAGATCTGAAGTAGAAACCAGCTAGAAAGAAGTATTAAGACACTTCGATCTGATCGAGGTGGAGAATACTTAAGTGCTGAATTTTTGGTTTATCTAAAAGAGAATGAGATTCTCTCACAATGGACTCCACCAGCAATACCACAATTGAATGGTGTTTCTGAACGTCGAAATCAAACCTTGATGGACATGGCTTGATCCATGATGGGATTCACTGAATTGCCTACGTCGTTTTGGTGCTTTGCGTTTGAAACTGTGGAAATGTTGTTGAATAATTTCCATACTACAGCAGTGGATAAATACCATATGAGATATGGATGGGAAAAACTCCCAAATATTCTTACATGAGAATATGGGGATGTCCTGCTTACGTGAAGCAGACAGTGGGAGAGAAATTGGATAGTAGATTCACTTTGTGCTACTTTGTAGGATCCAAAGAATTCTGTTGGATATTATTTCTATCATCCCAATGAAGCAAATATGTTTGTTTCAAGAAACGCGACCTTTTTGGAAAAGGACTCTCTATTAGATAGAAAAGGCAAGATTGTTGAACTTGAAGAAATTCAAGATACTCCATCAACTATAGAAGTTGAACCCATTTCCCAAAAACCAGTAGTTGAAGTACAAGCTCTTAGAAGGTCTGATAGGGTTATTAGACCACCTGCAAGATATACGCTTCTTCAAGAACAAATCCGTGATGAGCATTGAGTTGGATGTGATCCAATGAATTTCAATGAAGCAATATCTGATACTGATTCAACCAAATGGCTTGAAGACATGCAGTCTGAAATGGACTTTATGTATTCAAACCAAGTCTGGACATTGGTGGATCCACATGAGGGAATCGTTCCCATATGATGCAAATGGATCTACAAAAGAAAGCTTGGGGCAGATGGGAAGGTATTGACCTTCAAAGCAAGACTTGTTGCAAAAGGTTATACTCAAAGGCAAGGAATTGACTATGAGAAAACTTTTTCACCATTTGCTATGTTTAAGTTCATTAGAATATTACTAGTCATGGCAGCATGGTATGACTATGAGATATGACAAATGGATGTAAAGACTGCATTCCTCAATAGAGACATCAAAGAAGAAATTTATATGTCTCAACCTGAGGGATACACATTAGTAGGAAGTGAGCATAAGGTATGCAAACTTCAGAGATCAATATATGGTCTCAAGCAGGCGTCAAGGAGTTGGAACCCCAGATTTGATAGTACTATCAAGGAATTTGGTTTTGCTAAAAATCCTGAGGAACCTTGCGCATACAAGAAAGTTAGTGGGAGTGCAGTGACATTCTTAATACTTTATGTTGATGACATCCTACTCATTGGGAATGATGTAGGATTACTGCGATCAACTAAAGTATGGTTAGCAAGTAAATTTTTCATGAAAGACATGGGTGAAGCATCATATGTCTTTAGAATACAAATCTATAGAGATATATCAAAGAGGATGTTGGGACTCACCTAAGCCACTTATATCGATATCATTTTGAAGCGATTCTCTATGGAAGAATCCAAGAGAAGATACTTACCAGTGTGTCATGGTGTTACTCTATCTAAAGCTATATGTCCCAAAACTGATGAAGAGATAGAGATGATGACACGTATTTCATATGTGTCAGTCAATGGTAGAATCATGTATGATATGATATCAACACGTCCTGATGTTGCTTACGCTCTGAGTGTTACAAGTAGATATCAGGCGAACCCTGGTCCAATGCATTGGAAAGCCGTGAAGGATATTCTTAAGTACTTGAGGACTAAGAACTTGTTCATGGTTTATGGGGGTGGAGAATTGAAATTGGAAGGCTACACTGATTCTAACTTCCAATGTGACGTAGATGATTCGAAATCGACCTCTGGTTTTGTATTCATGCTAAATGGTGCGTCTGTCTCTTGGAAAAGTTCCAAACAAGATACCGTTTCGGATTCCACCGCTGAAGCTAATACATTGATGCATCTTCTGTAGCCAAAGAGGCAGTTTGAATGATGAATTTTGTCCAAGAGTTGGGCGTTATTCCAAATCGAGTTGATCCAGTCCCGGTGTACTGCGACAACAATGGTGTCATTGTGCTAGCAAAGGAACCAAGGTCTCATCAGCGATCCAAACATGTACTGAGAAAATTCCACATCATCCGAGAGATTGTGAGAAGAGGAGATATATCAATCGAAAGAGTCCCCTCTGCAGATAATATTGCCGATCCACTTACAAATCCCTTGCCAGGTCCATTGTTTGAAAATCATCGTGAAGCAATGGGATTAAAGTCTATGGGTAGTTGGATCTAGGGAAAGTGGGAGATTGTTAGAGTAGATACCCTGTAAGCCAATTGTTGGCTAGAGAATTTATTGACTCAGTTGTAATAAACAATCTTATTTTTAATATAATTCATTATTTCATGGTTTGTTATTTCTTTATCTGTATATCCATGTGATCAACATAGATAAAGACCTTGATTATACTTTAATACAAATGAATCGTAATTCAATGTTGAAACTCATTTGTAAATATCGTATAATCTAAATTCGTTCCTAGTCAATTCAGCCGTCTAAAACATCGATAAAGGTCGCTAGAGCTCGAGACTAGCATCTGTGATGTTTTGTACCGCATTTCTTGGTAAGGGCATAAAGATGTCCAAACATGCAGATGAGTAGTCATATGATGATTATACCGAACTACCCTCTCTTGGACTTTCCAAGTGGTTATCATTCATCGAGAGGATAAGTCTGTGGTTATGATTGTACACTATTAGTATTTACGATCCGGGACAACACTGAGGCTCTATATGCTAGGGCTGTGGTTTGACTGGTTTACCGACTCCAGGAGAGTTATAAGGTTACGAGATTGTGTACAGTTGCGACACATGTAGGAGCCAGTGCAATGTAGTCGGGAATTCACCGCACACCTACAGGTTTGGATATCCTATGTGATCTGATGAAATAATAGTACATAGAATCTCTGGCCAGATTATGAGTTGTATGTTAGATAAGGAGTTCTCCAATTGTACATGTGATGCCATTATTTGTTCCAAAGATGAGTCTCATAGTTATCGAATTATTATGCAACTCTCGATGAACCAATGGTTATAGATTCGATCGGGATATATGAGATGAATGTACCGTACTGTACGTTAATCATAATCAACTGGTTCTTGCAGTCACTATCAGTGATATCTAGGGAATCATGGGGCGATGCTACTAGACGCTCTTACCATGGTTCGATGAGTTTAATCAGGAATTCTGACATTCTTATGATCAATTGTTGATACATAGAATGGTGCGAATTAGGGTAAGCCCAATTAAAAGATTATATCCTGAATCTCAAAGAGTTGTGAACCCACAGCTAGCTGTATCCCTGAACCATTGAGGGTCATACAAGCACTGGATCATTTATTCCCGTTTAGAGAATAAATTCAAGAAGTTGAATTCCAATTATGTTGAATTCCAATTATGATATAGCAAATTCAAGGAGTTGAATTTATGATAATTAAATTTTGAGAAAATAAATTCAAGGAGTTGAATTTATGAAATTTGAAAAGAATAAATTCAAGGAGTTGAATTTATAAAATTTAAGGATTTAATTTATTAAACTCAAAAGTTGAGTTTATTGAATATTAAATTAAATATAGTGGGAAGTATATTTAATGAGCTTGTAAGAGTACAAGTCCAACATACTAAATAAATAAAGTTTTTAATGAATTTGATTAATTAATTAAACTAGTTTGACTAGCCCAATTAATTAATCAAGCATATTAATGTTAATTAGGTCATGTAATTTGTTTATTCTAAAATTTTTGACCTAAAATCAAAGCCTCCACTAATTTGGATTGTGAGATTTTCGAGAATCCACAACCATAATCATCCAAATATTTATTTTACTTAATTAATTAAATTAATTAAGTAAATGATAATAAAAGAAATAATTAGAATATTATATTCTAATTGAATGGAATGGTTCGAAAACTCTCTCCAATTTTGCAAGAAACAATTGCTGCTCTCGAAATTTTTCTACTTTTGCAAAGAAGTTTCGGCCACCTTATTTGATAGGTATTGGGTCGATTTTTCTTTGTGTTCTATCTCTACGTAAAAGATCGTCTATACTTTCTAGCACAAGTTAGAAGATGAACAAATAATCCGGTCGTGGACCTGATTCGAATATTAAAGAATGAAATTTGAAGAAAGTTCCGGAATTATCGTCTATACTATCTCTATGTATCAAGAGCTATCTC
This sequence comes from Primulina eburnea, assembly GCF_022965805.1. Taxonomy (NCBI): domain Eukaryota; kingdom Viridiplantae; phylum Streptophyta; class Magnoliopsida; order Lamiales; family Gesneriaceae; genus Primulina; species Primulina eburnea. The sequence goes on from NC_133111.1 coordinate 10,635,488, forward strand.
CGTTAATTCCAGATTAGTTGGAGCCGTGTGAATTATTCACTAAAGGTATAATGTTTAAAACCCATATGATTGTTTAATTATAAGACCATACGAGTGTCCAAATATATCTTGAATGTCAAGATCTAAAATTTTTAAAACTTCCGCTGTGTTTGGGCACAAGAAAACCGAGATCCTACAATTCAAACTTCAAATCTGCTATAGGTCTGAAATTACAAAGGAGATCGTTAGAAGGGGACAAGGAGGGTGTTCCGACAAAACCCATGCTCAAATCAAGTATTGAAAATAGAATGAGAGAGCAGCTAAAGAGACTGTTAAGAATCAATATATTAAATGAATAATTAGACTCTCATAACTGATATTTATAGAAGAAAACATGAAGTTCATCGTAGGTCTCCTACCTTTGAATAGGAATGGACCAGAGGTCCCAAATTTTGTTTGGACCTTATCTTATTAGCATATCAACAGGGTATCATATATAAAACTAAAAATATGGGATACCTGTAATAATGATTCTTAGAACGAAATTTGACTTGAAATCATTTCTTTCACCACATAATACCAGCAAGTGTCTCAGTCTCACTGCAACAAAATTAATATTCAAAAGTAAATATTGGCTTTTCCTTTCCTTTTGGCTTTCCATTGCGAAGAATTTAAATAATCTTCTTAAAACTATTCAGCTGCAAGTATTCCTTCAGATTTGTGGCCAACAAAATAAAGGAAGCCGGGGGCATAATTATTTTGAAGATTTGGCGAGCCTTTATAAACATGTATGAAATTGTCTTGACAGATTTGTCATGAAATCAGATGTGATATAGTCATAAGCATAGTTTGGTACATATGATAAGATAAACATGTTATATATAATATAAAGACAAGTTAAGAATAAATAAGATGTAAGATATTATATTTAATGTTTGGTATGATTTAATAAAAGTGATTAAATTCATTTAGAGTGAGTCTCATGTGAGACCGTCTCACGGATACTAATCAATGAGACGGGTCAACCCTATCCATATTCACAATAAAAAGTAATACTCTTAGCATAAAAAATTATAAATTTTCATGGATGACCCAAATAAGATATCAGACTCACAAATTTGACCAGTGAGACTATCTCACACAAGTTTTTACCATTTATATATTAGATTGTAATGACAAAATTAACCTTATCATAATAAATTTTATAATTTCAAAGTTGTTGCTTGAGTTCTCCGACAGTGCTTGCATGATTTATTTATTTTTTATTAATTTTAGATATTATATAAATATGATAATTGAGCCCTTGATTTTGTGAGTCAAGTCAAATATCAATTTTTAAAGTTAATCGAGTGATACTAATAATTTTATTGAGATTTATAAAAATCATTATATAATTATCTCGAATTCATTTATATAATTATCATATTTATAATATATAAAAATAAATAAAAATATTTGTTTGATTTTAATTTTATATTAGGGTTGAAAGACATGAGCTTTTATAAGAGAAACTTTAAATATTTATAAAATCATTTATATAATTATCTCGAGTTCAAAACAACATTATTTTAATAATATATAAAAATAAATAAAAATATTTGATAGGGTTGAGGATTTTATATATTGAGGGTAATTAAGTCATTTGTGATGTTTTTTTATTATTAAAATAAAATTATCACATCTCATGAAAGGGATATTTTATCTTTGTATAAAATTATTTATCACGGGTATCATGAGCTTTCTAAAAATATACCAAACGTGGGATAAAAAAGATTATTTATCAGTCTCTCTCTTGTCCAGTGTACCAAAATATACCTATAGTATTATGGCAACATAGTTATGCACTAGATTATAATTTTAAAATACAGTTTTTTTAATAATAAAGTCTCTAAATGACATTACTTCGGAAAAAAAGTCTCATAGAAAGAATATTGACTTGCTCGCTAGATACTAGTATTTTTTATTATATTGTTGCTGCATTTCACTTAAATTGTACCCGAGAAATAAATTTAATACAATGTTTTTGTAGAATGTGATGTAAGTGGGAGTATATATGCCATAGAATGTGATGTAAGTGGGAGTATATATGCTATGTTAAAACTGAATCTGATTTTAAACTTACCATTAGATAAATACATTGTTTGAAAATATTTAAAATTAATTTGTTACAAAATTCATTTATTGGCTAAGGATATTAAGGGAGTTTTTGGTAAGGGTGATTAGGTGTGTTTATTTTTTTTAACTCATCTAATCACATGTTTGGTAGGAGTGCTTATTTAACCAGGTCTATCTCTCCTATGAATGATTAGATTATATTAGGTGTGATAAAATAATCACTCCTCACCCCAAGAATTTATTTATCCCACTTTTAATCTATCATATTTTTTCAATTTTATCATTCTCCTAAATCAAAAATCACCACCACTTCCCTACACCGACCGCCGTCGACCGCCGTCGACACCGACCACCGCTGACCGTCGTCTCCTGCCGGCCGCCGCCGACCGTAGCCGCCACCGACCACCCCCTCCTACTGTCGGCCGGCGCCATTCGCCGTCGCCGCCGCCTGATTCCGGCCGGCCAGCCACCGCCGACCACCGTCACAAAACTGGAAAGGTAATTTTGTCAATTCATCAAAAAATTATTATTTATCCTATTGTTAAAAATCATACTAAACATAATATTATTTTATACTTATTTACTTCAATCATTTTTTTTATCATTTCTCTCTTAATCATTTCATTATTTTGTTCTCCAACCAAACGTAGCCTTAAAAAAATAAACTATACACGTGTTTGTATATGTATGTATGTATGTTTATATTATAATTTTACCTGGATGTAGTGATAATTTGTCTTTTGTTAGTTTGGGCACACACTAAATATTAGGACTTGGCTTTTTTGAAGTCAAAAACTCCCATTTCAAGCTTCAAAAACAACATTCAACAAAACTATCTTAATCTCAACCTTGTTTATATTAGACCAAAAACACAATCATCTTGTGATAGTACACACCATCAAAACACAAAACCAAAAGGGAAAATCACCAGCAAATAAACAGAAACGATCTATATCAATCTGTTCTTTAAATTTTGATGTATCTCTATAGTCGATGCTTCAGAACCAAACTTCCCAGGTCTGATATTGGACTTTTAATATCGAGGCGAAACTTATCAGGTATAAACTCAAGCTGTTCCATTCTCCCCTTTCAAATGTTCTTGTTTCGATAATCCGCTAAAGTTGCCTTTTTGCTTGAAAAGTTGAGTGTGGTGATGCCTACAGTAGAGCTGATGTTCATGTGCAACGTAATTTGATGGACTTATCACACAGCCACCGTGGCTGCACTTGAAACAAGGCCTATGATACGAACTTCCATCAACCGCTACCTATAAATATATGTCATAAAAAGCTGTTTAGAAGTATCAATTTAAAAGCTAGAGTTTTTTAATAGTTTATGTATGGACCTTTTCAAGAGGGTAGACTTTCTTGTCGCAAGAAACACATTTATCTTGAGTTCCTGCAAACAAGCTTGAAACTTTGCTGTTCTTTGTAACTCCTTGCTCTGAAGATCTATCGACTCTTGCAGTTTTTGGGCCTCCTGTGGGTAAGATTAGATAAAGATATAAGCTAAGGTTTAGAGTATTATTGAAGGAAAAAAGAGAAATAAGGGGCTTGATTTTGTTACAACCTTCGAAACTTTTATCCAAGCTTCCAGTCATCTTGAAAAGTTGATCATAGTGAGGTTTGCAGTATAAAACTCCTTCATAGGAACAGTAATTACTTAACTGCAGTAAGTACACAGAGAAATTAAAGATAGAATGTGAGCATCTACAAATGAAATCACGCGAAGGCAGAGAAATTAGTGGCAAGAAATAATCTATTCTGGCTTTGAGGCCAACAATCCATGTAACGCAACGTTGATGGTTCGCCATACTTTCTTCGCTTAACTTCATTCCACTAACGGTGCCAAACTATCATAGAGAGGCGTGAAGAAACTAAAATCTGAGGAAAGAAAGGAAAATAAAGTACACTCATATGTTAAAGACAGAGTAAGCTGAGTTTGATCAAGTCTTCTGTACAATGCTCGGTTGATTCAGATTGACAAGAATCGCAAGCCATGTGCATGAGTTCAGGCGACTAGATAAAAGCAATCATTGGCCGAACATACGTATCCTTTCGTCATCTTTCATTGCCACACACCATCAATGGCGATGCAAAATCAGTAGCTTGGTCAGGGAGCACAAAAAACGAGCTCTATACAATTAGGAATGAATGATAAGATGAGGGATGGTAAGCAAAAGAAACAAGAAAGGGTTATTAGGGATTATAATCCAGTAAGTTCCAAACAACTAGGGGCAGAACTCGCAAGGAGATAAGCCAGGGTGTAAGCCGAATAATCACTTCATTGATGCCTTCATTAATTCTATAAACGAATAAGCATTCAAATCTGAGAAACAGCACGCGAGATTGGAATTTTTAATGGATTAACTTCTTTCAGTCAGATTTTGAAAAGTAAAAAACAGAAAACAAAATCTTGTTACAGTCCACTCTCTCAGCATTCTGATAATTCATCTAGGAAATACACAAGGAAATCAATAGCCGGATATGCATTGAAAGTTGATCAAGCACAACGGACTCTCAAACAAGTAGAACGACGATTGAATTTATTTTGCTAACTTACAAGTCACTCACACATTCAAAAGCAAGTCCACTGAAACATGGATCAGATATAGAGAACGAATGATTGCAACCTGACATCAGCAATTGATAATCAGCCACATCATTTGTCCTACAACACAAATTCTCCTTCTTTGGGAAACAAACATTGCCACAGATCAGTTTACATTCAAAACAATATCTGCATCAAGATCCTCACAATTGATCCAATGACATATGTCAACTATCAGCCTATCAAACAGTTTACTCCCGAATACGAGACCATAATTTGTATTTGTGAAAAACTGTACATACTTTTTGACCCGTATCCACTACAAGAAACAGCACAGTTATCAAGCATATCCATACGAACACCACCAAAACAAGTAAGCAAACACAGAAACAAGAAAAACAGATTTTAAAAAAATAATCTGGCCTTGAGGGTTCCCTTGCAATGATGGCATCTGAAGCAAGCCTTGTGATAGACCCTGCTATCCGCAGTGAGTTGATCCATCAAATACACAGTCTTTTCGCAGGATTTACATTTCTGCGTAGTCCCTGCGAAAGTAGTCATCTTCTTGATTTTCTTTCGAAAACTTTTGGCTTGGATCTTGATTCTTTTCTCCACCCTGAAATAAGTGTATATATAATAATAATATAAAGAAGGAAAAGTTCCAGAAATCAACGCTGAAAAATTATGCTATTTCCTTTTTCTCTTTCCGTTGATCACGTCTTCGTTTTTGCTGTGTTTTCCAAGTCAGCTAGTCAGAGGTGTAGGCTTTGTAGCGCAGGCGTTGCCATGCAGTCCACCATTCGTTTTGGAATGATGTGTCCAATTTATGATTTGTATATATAACAAATTCAATAATGTTTGAATATAGATGTAATAATGTATATATTTTACTATAGAATAAACTTTATGCTTGAGGTTTTTTTTTTTTTTTTTTTTGTAATTCACTAAATGATGTGAATATATTATTAATAAGCGTTCAGAATAGACTTTTTTGTGTTCCATGTTCTTGATTTTATTAATTCTAGCAAAAAGAAAATAAGTTCTTTAAATTCATTACATATTATATATTAAAAAAAAACAACGAATGCCCACAAACTTGTTATCTAATATAAAATGACAGGATCAACATTATATTTTATCAAAATTTGCTCAACTTATTTTCAAATAATATGCATTGTAAAAAATGATTAATATATGTAAAGAATTTTTATATTTTGAGGTCATCTGTTCATATAATTTTCAAAAAAAAAAATATGTTAAGCTTGGAACAAGAAGAGTCATTAAAGGATATTTGTATGTATTTCGTTAAAAAAAATAAAGAAAAGAAAGAAAGAAAAGTGGAGTGCAATAAAAACTGAATTCTGAATGACACTCCCAGATTTTAAAACATATTACATATAATTTGAATAAAGTTATTATTTAAATATAATGAAAATTAAATTGAAAGTAATGTATACCTAAAGAAATATGACTATTTTTAAAAATAAAAATAAAAAATTTGGACATTTGAAATAACATTAAGTAACAAATATTAATTTGAATAGGTTGAGGAGTGCTAGGTTTCGAGAAAATGTTGAATTATTTGTACTTGTCCACACGGTAGGCATTTATGAAAGGGCATGTAGTATTTAATGCTTTTTTTTTAAAATAACAATAATAAAAATAATATCAATAAAAAAATAATATTATTATTAATATAATAATGCCAAAAAATGCAATTTGTTTGATTCGAATATTTAATTTCTTGACATAGTACTCTAGCCATTAATTATTGAGAAGATCATTATGAGTATATGGCTAAGATACAATTATATACAAGTTCAATAATTCTACAATGTCATTAACTAAAACTAGTTGACTAAAAATGAATTATTTCACTATTTGTTACAAATAAATTGTTATGATAGGTGCATGTGTTTAAAATGAGTGAATACACACTTTATAAAAAAAAATTCTTCTTCGTACAAAAGTGATCTCGGTTGATGTTAACAGTCGAAATCAATTCTCGATCTTCAAAGTTGGACAATTGGAAAAGAATAAGTGTGGTATAAGTCCAGCTCGAACTTAGAAACCAAATGAAATCAGTAAACCACAATCAGTGATGACTAAGATAAAATAATGCAGCTGAAATTTAAATACAGAGGTTGTTTATAGAAGTTTAAATGATAAATCTCTTCCGTGTTTTCTCTTCTTCTATTTTCATAAGAATTCTACTTAAAAACTGATAGTTACAATACTTGCGACTACCCACTTCAGTAAGACTTATTATTGTCTAACTGAAATTCTTAGTATCAACTTTTCACAATCGAAAATAATTATGTACAGAAAGACCTTTTATGTCACTTACAAAACTCGCATGAAATACATCATATATATGAAACACTTATGAATATGAGTTCATCACTTATGATATTTGAAATAGATCAGATATAACTTTATATGCGAGCTTGTAAATTATCAGCAAAGCTAGTAAATCTCAGATAGAATAAGTAACATATCATAAGAGAGAGTTGAGAGTTTGATGAATTTTGAGATGGCTTCTTATAGAGAATTGCAACATTCAGATTTGAAAGAATATAATTCATTCATACCAAGACTATAATATAAATAGTATTAGATGCCTCATGTTATTTGTCTTATTCCAAAGATAGTATGGAGCAATAAATGTCTCGAACAACGACATCAAACAACTAGAATGTTCGTGTCTTATATATCCTGAACATTCTCTAATATTCGTATTTGTTGATAAATATGTTTTCAACTTTTAGGAAAACAAATCAGAGATGTTTGGCCAACAAAACATTCAGTAGGCAATAGAGAGATTGGATAAATCAATAACAACTTTCCCTTAATTCCGTAGACCCTTAAAAATCTATTGAAATATAAACCAGAGGTATTCTAAGATAAGGTATGTTGAAATTGCTTGTTTTCGAATTTTAATACTTCGTATTTGAAGACCCGAGGCACATTAATAAAACATATACATACTTATCTAAGGATCCTTTTAACAGTGCTCCAATTCTCTCGTCCAGGATTCGCCATATACCGACTAACTGCTTCCTACTGCTTGAGCAATGTCCGGTCTTGTACAGATCACGGGGAACATCAAACTTCCCACTGCTGATGCATATGGTACTCGAGACATCTTCATCCTCAGTGCTTCACTGCCAGGACACATCTCGGAGGATAACTTGAAGTTAACAGGAAGAAGGGTCAAAATTGGCTTACTATCTTGCATGTTGAAGCGTTGCAAGATTTTCTTCAAATAATTTTTCTGGGAAAGCCAAATCTTTCTGTTACTTCTGTCTCGATGAACTTGCATCCCTAGAATCTTGTTTGTTGGTCTCAAGTCCTTCATATCAAATTCCCTAGCCAACTGTGCCTTCAATCCTTGGACCTGATCTTTTTTGAGGCCTGCTACCAACATTTCATCTACATACAACAGTAAAATAATATAATCATCATCAGATCTCTTAAAATATGAGGGTCTGTGATCATACCCGGATAGAGATGATGGTCTTTCCTCTGATGTCTTCAAGCCGGCAGTCTGTAGTATCCAAGGCTCATGATATAAGAATCAAATCTCTTGTACCAACATCTCGGAGCCTGTTTGAGACCGTACAGAGATTTGTTCAACTTGCAAACGAAGTTCTCTGGTTGGAGCATATAGATTTCTTCAAGATCTCTATGAAGATATATAGTTTTCACATCTAGTTGTTCTAGATATAGGTCAAACACCGCACATAATACCAGAACTACTCTGACTGTTGTAAGGCGAACCACATGAGAAAATATTTCATTGAAGTCAATGTCTTCTTTCTGAGCATACATTTTTACCACCAATCTAGCACAATACCACTCCACTTGGTTTATCATCACGCTTCATCTTATAGACCCATCTGTTTCCAATGGATTTCCTCCCTCGTGGTAGTGTAACAAGATACCACGTTTTATTCTTGTCTAATGCCTCCAATTCTTCCTGCATTGCTATCATCAACAAGGATACATCCGATCTTTGATTAGCCTCGTGAAAACTCGATGGCTCACCATCCTCTAATAATAGAAAATATGCAATGTTGCTTTTAGTGACATAATCTAAAAGCCAACCTGCTGGTCTTCTGTCTCGAGTTGACTGCCTCACATTGGAAACTTCAGACGCAACATGTTCTTGTTCTTCGTGCACTGGTACTGGTTCACAAGAAATTTGACATTCGTCCGTCTTATTTTCCACCTGAAATATAGTAGTTTCTGAATTCAGTGTGCCGTTGTCTCCATTTACTTTATCTTCCTCAAAGATAACATCTCTGCTAATGACAAGCTTGTGAACAGTAGGATCTCACAAGAGAAACCCCTTTACTCTATCAGCGTATCCCAAGAATATACATTTTCTGGATTTCGAATCCTACTTCGATCTTTCTTGCTCATGGTACAGAACGTACACCGGACTTCCAAATGTATGCAAATGAGAATAATCTGTCGGCTTCCCGGTCCACATCTCCATCGGAGTCTTCATATCAATCGCCACTGAAGGAGAACGATTGATAATATAACAAGCGGTTTTGACTGCTTCCGCCCAAAATGACATTTCTAGACCCGCAGTCCTCAACATAGCTCTTGTTCTGTCCAACAAGGTCCTATTCATCCGCTCTGCCACTCCATTCTGTTGAGGTGTATAAGCCGTCGTGAATTGTCTCTTGATGACCTCATGTTGACAATATGCATCAAATTCATCACTGGTATATTCTCCTCCATTGTCAGTCCTTAAACACTTGATTTTCTTTTCATAATCAAGTTCAACTCGCGCTTTGAAATCTTTAAACTTGGAAAACATCTGATTTCTTCTTGATTGGATACACCCAACATCTCCTAGAGAAATCATCAATGAACGAGACAAAGTATCTCGCTCCTCCTAGGGATACAACCGGTGCTTGCCAAACATCCGAATGAATCAGCTCCAATATGCTTTCGCTCCTGGCAGTAGAAGTACCAAACTTTAATCTGTGTTGTTTACAGGCAACATAGTGCTCACAAAAGGGTAGTGACACTTTTGTAAGTCCCGACAGCAGCTTCCATTCTAAGAGAATTTTCCACCCCGGTTCTGACATATGACCGAGCTTTCTATGCCATAACACTGTTAATTCTTCTCCTGAACCAATTGATGCAACAGCTAGTTCCGCCTCTTTGTGTGTTTCTCCCAAAATTACATACACATTTGCAGCAACTTTTTCCGCCTTTCATAACCACAAGCGCACCCTTCACAATTTTCATGATCCATTTTTATACGGTTTACCGATGTCATCCAATCGCCCCAAGGACAAAAATTCTTCGTCACTCCTTTCACATGTCATACCGTATGTAATGGTGCGAATGGTGTCATAAAACATCTTTATTTTGATAGTACCGACCCCAGCAATTTCAAAGGCATGATCATTTCCCATGAATATAGATCCTCATGAGACTTGTTCATAATGATCAAACCATTCTCTTCGAGACGTCGTGTGACACGTCGCTACTGAATCCATAATCCATGTATTACAATATTTGTGTCTGCCTTCTGCAACTGTTGTTGCTTCGCTGAGTAATATTTCACCACCTCCTAAAGTACTGACCACATTTCTTTGAGAACTTTTCTCGATACCCGTACACTCTTTCTTGAAGTGTCCTTTACCGCCACATTTAATGCAGTAAATATTTTTCTTCTTACTTCTTGACTTTGATCTACCTCGTCTTTGGCTCTCATTGGAGTCACGGTCCATAAATCTTCCTCTTATCATCGGTAAAGCTTCTACCTGCTTCGATGTTACCAACTTATCTTCCTTATTCTTGCGCCGGCTTTCTTCTCCGAGAACCACAATTAAGACATCGTCGAATCTTAGAAAGTCCATAAGAATATTGTTTGTTATGTTGATGATAAGTTGATCATATGAATCTGGTAGACTTTGAAGTAGAAACTCCGCACATTCATTTTCCCCTATTTTATGCTCCATGGAAGTGAGTTGGACAAATAGAGTATTTAGTGTGTTGATATGGTCGGTCATCGATGAAGATTCCACCATCCGAAGAGTATAAAGCCTTATCTTTAGGAAAATCATGTTGTGTAGCAACTTGACCTCATCTTTGTGAGAGTATCACAGATAAATTTGTTTGTTTTTATCTCAGAAATACTTGACAGTACTTCGTCTGCTATAGCCAAGTGTAAATTGACAACAGCATTTTCATTCATCTCATTCTACTTTCCATCGTCCGTAATTTCTACCGGTCTATCTCCAATAGCCGCCAAGCAATTCTCCTTTCTTAAAACTGCTTGTATCTTAATTTTCCACAGCATAAAATTGCTTCCGTTAAACTTTGCTATCACGTACCTGCCCGCCATTATGTCTACAACTATTTTAGTAGACTGGACAAAATAATCCTGCCTTAATAAAAAATCTCAAAAAACATTTTCTGATGTGGAAGATCAGTCTAGGCTGCAACCACAGAGCATACAAAGAATTTTAAGAAATTTTGAACCAAGGCTCTGATACCACTTGTTGGTTCCACGTGTGGTAATTTGAGATAATAAATATGAAAATAAAGAATAAACTGGACACCGAGATTTACGTGGAAAACCCCTAAAAATTATTACGGTAAAAACCACTGGTCAAGATGAAAAGAATTCCACTATAATATTTTGTGGTGTACAACTCACTCACTGTGTTTCCAAAGAGAACACACACTCTCTTAATACAGGAGAACAAACACCTCACAAATATTATAGAACTAAGTACTCAAAAACTTATAAGCTGAGAGAAAACTCGAAGAAGGAACGAATGAAATGATCGAATTGTGTCTCTATTTATAATCAAAATTTTGAGTGTGAAACCACGTGCATTTATTAATTTCGTATGAAATTTCGTTTCTTCAGCAACCTGCAAAATACAAGCCGTCATTTCCACAAAATTAGTCAACACAGGAAATGCATTAAATGCATTTCCTATTTGCCGACAATCAAGAAATAATAAAGAACCTATAGTTTTTGCCGCTTGAAAATACAAAGAATGGTAATCGTCTTTAAGTAGTATTTCTGAAGCAGTTGGAAGCTGAATATTTCTCTTTCTTGTCCTTAGATTGAGATTATGCAAAAAAATATCTACAACTTAGATTAGATAACAGGACCAAAAGAGTACAATCTGGACATGAAGCTTGTTCTCAATGTATCAAAGAATTTTTTCCAAGTTCTACTTCACTAGTAATTAATTATCCACATATTTTCTACCAAGAATAAGAATCCGAACAAATCTGAATATTCGATGAAGGTCTTGCAAAAATTACTTAGTTTTTGAGCACTACATGCTATCCTGGATTTTAATTATTACTTCCAAGCGATGAAATCTATGTATATGTAGGCATGCATGTTCGGAAAGAATGCTTTGCATTGTAAAATATGCGTTATTTTTCGGATGCAAACATGGGAAAAGATTCTTTGAAGTTGGAGTTAATGATGCAATCTTCGATGGACAGAATAATAATTAGAACAAGACTTTTCAAGAAAACTTCACGAGAGTGATCAAGACGAGTCAATAAACTGGTTTGAATGAGACAATTGTTTAATAATTTAATCACCTTTACTCATGTTTTGTATATTGATACTCGTTAAAAATATAATGTTCGACTCTGGTACATGAGACTAGACCGAATTCATGTTAGAGTAAATGCCCTGTAAGCCAACTGTTGTGATAGGATCGATTAGAGGGGTAATCGTTGAGCTAAATTAGCTCGGTTCTTGAAATATTGAACACCGATGAATTAAATCGAGTTTGGTGTTCAAACCAAGCGGAAAATACTCGAAATAATCTTTCGTAGAAACCGAATAAATATTTTGTAAACCATTTAAAATATATGCACGTTGAATGAGTTAAATATTCAGTTGAAGCATTTTATCAAACACTTGATATACAATATTTTGGTATTTGAAGAAGACATAAAATGCTTCAACAATGCATCTTTAAAAATATAGAAATGATAAGTAAATGCAATAAACAAATAGACACGAATTTGTTTATGGATGTTCGGAGATTTCAAACACTCCTACGTCACCCCTTCTTCCCCTTGGGAAGGATCCACTAGAAGACTTTGATTTATACAATTACTTGTACAAACCCATTCCGGAAGGGCAGCACCCAACTAGAACTCCTAGCACTAAAGATTGTAGGCAGCACCTCACAATCAGTATATTGTTTAATGTCTCATACGCAAAGACTACATACACAAGTTTATTGTCTTTGTGCAAGACTCACTCAACTAATCTTTGAACTTCAACTCTCTGTATATGTATGAGTGATCGTGTGTGAGGAATATATCAGTTACAGTGGACATCTCAAATGTATCCTTACACAAGGGCATTGTGCTCTCAACTAGCTAATTTATTCATACTAACTGCCCATGCTTTGAATCCACTTCAAAAGCTGTTGTTTGATCTTCAACATATTGTATTTATAAGCCCCAACAATGATATATACGTTAGACACAAGAATGTGACCGTTTGAAAAGTTTATGTACTGTTTCCGAGATTGCAACGGTCAAATTCACCTTGCTGGGCATTTTCCCGACCGATCAACTCTGGTCAACTGGTCAACTCTGGTCAACTCAACTGGTCGTTCAGTTCAACTGGTCAGCAAGCTGGTTCAGTTCAGTTGGTCAATTGCTGGTTCAGTTCAATTGGTTGGTCAGCAGGTCAGCAGCTAGTTCAGTTGGTTCAGTTTCAGCTGATGTGCTGAAATCAGCCTAGCTGATTTCAGTTTGTGCAGAACCAGTAGCTTACATCGTCATTTATCAAGCATCGTAAGCTTCGATTCAGACTTTGACTTCTGAAGATGATTTGTAGATCATCGTCTTATCTTTCCAGCATATACTGAATCGATTCGTTTCGATAACCGAGCTGAGAGATATGACCAAAATACCTGCAGCTGCTCAAACCCAACTGATTGCTGTTTTCGTGTGATTAGTTCGGTAATTGAGCGACCAGTTAGACCACGATAACATCCGATTTTTCCCAACTGACGTGAAATACAACTTGTTCCAAATTGAGTTTTCTGATCAGTCCAGTTGACGGAATGTCATTTGCATCATCCAGTTAAAAGATATCATAAAAACACCGAAGCTTGCGAGAAATTCAGTTTGTGCAGAAATCAGTTTCAACTTGCTTCTTGTGTTTGCAACTTCACACTTGAGTAAATATGTTAGAAACACAATAACAAGTTTTTTTAACATCAAAATCAAGATTGCGAACATGAAATGTTCCAACATGTTGGCTAGGGAATTTATTGACTCTGTTGTAATAAACAATCTTTATTTTAATATAATTCATTATTGCATGGTTTGTTATTTCTTTATATGTATACTCATGTGATCAACATAGATAAAGACCTTAAATATACTTTAATACAAATGAATAGTAATTTGATGTTGAAACTCATTTGTAAACACTGTATAATCTAAATTCGTTCCTAGTCAATTCAGCTGCCTAAAACATGGATAAAGGTCGCTTGAGCTCGAGACTAGCATATGTGATGTTGTGTACCGCGTTTCTTGGTATGGGCATAGAGATTTCCAAACATGCAGATGGGTAGTCATATGATTATTATACCGAACTATCCCTCCCTCGGACTTTCCAAGTGGTTATCATTCATCGAGAGGATAAGTCCGTGGTTATGATTATACACTATTAGTCTTTACGACCCTGGACAACACTGAGGCTCTATATGCTAGGGCTGTGCTTTGACTCGTTTACCGACTCCAGGAGAGTTATCAGGTTGCGAGATTGTGTACAGTTGCGATACATGTAGGAGCCAGTGCAATGTAGTCGGGAATTCACCGCACACCTACGGGTTTGGATATCCTATGTGATCTGATGAAATAATAATACATGGAATCTCTGGCCAGATTATGAGTTGTACGTTAGATAAGGAGTTCTCCAATTATACATGCGATGCCATTATTTGTTCCAAAGATGAGTCTCATAGTTATCGAATTATTATGCAACTCTCGATGAAACAATGTTTATAGATTCGATCGGGACATATGAGATAATGTACCGTACTGTACGTTAATCATAATCAACTTGTTCTTGCAGGTACTATCAGTGATACCTAGGGAATCATGGGGCGATGCTACTAGACGTTCTTACCATGGTTCGATGGGTTTAATCAGGAATATGATTTCTGACATTCTTATGATCAATTGTTGATACATAGAATGGGGTGAATTAGGGTAAGCCCGAATAAAGGATTATATCCTGAATCACAAAGAGTTGTGAACTCACAGCTAGCTATATCCCTGAACCATTGAGGGTCACACAAGCACTGGATCATTTGTTCTTGTTGAGAGAATAAATTCAAGAAGTTGAATTTAAACTATGATATAGTAAATTCAAGGAATTAAATTTATGATAATTAAATTTTGAGAAAATAAATTCAAGGAGTTGAATCCGTTGAGAAAATAAATTCAAGAAGTTGAATTTATAAAGTTTGGAAAGGATAAATTCAAGGAGTTAAATTTATAAAATTGAAGGATTTAATTTATTAAACTCAAAAGTTGAGTTTATTAAATATTAAATTAAATATAGTGAGAAGTATGTTTAATGAGCTTGTAGGAGTACAAGTCCAACATATTAAATAATTAAAGTTTTTAATGGACTTTAATTAATTAATTAAACTAGTTGGACTAGCCCAATTATTTAATCAAGCATATTAATGTTAATTATGATAATTAGGTCATGTAATTTTTTTATTCTAAAATTTTTGACCTAAAATCAAAGCCTCTACTAATTTGGATTGTGAGATTTTCGAGAATCCACAACCATAATCATCCAAATATTTAGTTTATTTAATTAATTAAATTAATTAAGGTAAATGATAATAAAAGAAATAATTAGAATATTATATTCTAATTGAATGGAATGATTCGAAAACTTTCTCTCCAATTTTGCTAGAAACAATTGCTGCTCTCGAAATTTTTCTCCTTTTGCAAAGAAGTTTCGGCCACCTTATTTGATAGGTATTGGGTCGATTTTTCTTTGTGTTCTATCTCTACGTAAAAGATCGTCTATACATTCTAGCGCAAGTTAGAAGATGAACAAATAATCCGGTCGTGGACCTGATTCGAGGATTAAAGAATGAGATTTGAAGAAAGTTCGTAGGGATTTTTTCTTCAAGAGCTATCTCCGCTAATTCCGGAATAGTTGGAGACGTGTGAATTATTCACTAAAGGTATAATGTTTAAAACCCCTATGATTATTTAATTATAAAACCATAAGAGTGTCCAAATATATCTTGAATATCAAGATCTAAAATTTTTAAAACATCCGCTGTGTTTGGACACAGCATGCGCACAGCAGGCGTGCACACGCGCACTGTGCTCGTCGTGGCCGCGCACGCGGCGTGCGGTACGTCTGCACGCTGCACGCACGGCCTGCGCGATGTGCGCATGCCTGCTCCGCCACTGCCCGATACGTTCGGGCAGCAGGCGGGCGGCTGCCTGGGAGTTTCTCGAGAACCGTGCTAGATGAGGGGTTTGAATTGTTTGGGCATAGGGTGCAATTTTCTGATTTTTAAAATTTTTGGGCAAAATTGATATTTTTAAAAATTGGTTCAATTTTTCTTTTGTAAAACTATAATTTTCTTCCAAAATAATAATTAGAATATGATTTTAATTATTTATGGTAAAAATGATTTTTACAATAAATCAATTATTATTGATTTAATTGGAAATTAAATTAAGTTGTTTATTTAATTTTTTAAATTTTTAATAATTGTTGTGGTTAGTAATAAAATTATTAGAATATAATTCATCAATTATTTAAATTTGTTTAATTAAATTGATGTTAATATTTGATATTAAATGCATGAAGGATGATCGAGAGCCTTGACCAATATGTTAGGTATATGTTAGGATATTTTATTGTTTTATTCATTTTGTTAATATTTGATATTATTAAAGTGAGCCTGGTTTATGGTATGTTCCCATCCTATGAGATGTATCCCTTATGTGCCATGATATTTAATGTAATTATTAGAAATAGTGGGAGATCAAGACTAAAATATGGTGAGCCCGATGCACAAGATGAAGACATGTAAAATATTGGAAGCTTTTGTAATAAATTGCATTTGTATCCCTGCATTCACCTAGGTTTTGGACCTAGATCCGTGTTTGACTCACATGAATCTATTAATGTAGGCGATCGATCATCCTTAATTATTGTTAAATGTCATATTATGATATATGCGATATATAGTAGTATGCATGTATGTATATTATTAAATAATATAGTTGCATGAATCCGACAAACATACAAACATAGTACGCGATTTTTAAATTAAAATGATAAGATAATTTTAAAATTAAAATCCCTCATTTTGAATATGATTCAAAATCTATATCAAACCGTAAAAGTAAAAATTAAAAGAGTTTAATTTATTCTTGTCTTCCATCAACCGTGGTTGCATGTTGATCGCTACCCGCGAACATTGTCTGGCTCATATTATTGGGGATGTCTGGACGTCGGAATGCTGTGATTTCCACCGAACATATGATGTAAATTGAATAGAACTCTCATGATTTCGGCTCATGTTATTGAGGGCTTTTGCTAAAACTTTTTTGTCCAGATGAAACTGTCGTATGAATTGAGCTAAACTACTAATTTATATGAGATATGACAAATAATCTTTGGAAATATCAAATATGAGTAAAAGGTATCTCAACAGTACTTGTCAAAATTAATATAATTAACAAGAAACCTGCAGGTCAGATTGGTTGAATTCAAGCATGAATTAATTTAAAATTTATATTAAAAAAAAAAAAAAGTAGAAATCCACCTGCTTTGTCATCCCTGTTAGAATAGATGCTCTACAAGCTAACGGTTGGCTAGAGAATTTATTGACTCAAGTGAAATAAACAATCTTTATTTTAATATAATTTAACTTTTTATGGTCTTGTTATACTTTATCTGTATACCCATGCAAACAACATAGATAAAGTCCTTGATTATGCTTTAATACAAATGAATCGTAATTCGATGTTTAAACTCATTTGTAAACACTGCATATTTTAAATTCGTTCTTAGTCGATTCAGATGCCTAAAACAGGGATAAAGGCCGCTTGAGCTCGAGACTAGCATCTGTGATGTTGTGTAATGCGTTTCTTTGTAAGGGCATAGAGATGTCCAAACATGCAGATGGGTAGTTATATGATGATTATACCGAACAACCCTCCCTCGGACTTTCCAAGTGGTTATCATTCATCGAGAGGATAAGTCTGTGGTTATGATTGTACACCTATTAGTCCTTACGACCCGGGACAACACTGAGGCTCTATATGCTAGGGCTGTGCTTTGACTCGTTTATCGGCTCCAGGAGAGTCATCAGGTGGCGAGATTGGGTACAATTGCGACACATATAGGAGCCAGTGCATTGTAGTCGGGGATTCACCGCTCACCTACGGGTGTGGATATCCTATGTGATCTGATGAAATAATAGTGCGTGGAATCTCTGGCCAGAGTATGAGATGTAAGTTAGAGAAGGTACTCAAATAGTACACGCGATGCCACTATTATAGTTATCACATAGTTATCTAATTAATATGCAACCTTCGATGAACCAATGGTTGTAGATTCGATCGAGATATATGAGATGAAGGGACCGTATTGTACGTTAATCATAATCGACTGCTTCTTGTAGACACTATCAGTGATACCTATGGGATTATGGGGCGATTCTACTAGACGCTCTTACCATGATCCGATGAGTGTAATCAGAAATGAGTTCTGACATTCTTAATCAAGATGTTGATGAAAAGAATGTGGCTAACTAGGGTATAACGTACCGTACATTTACTACTCAAAATTTGCGGAAAAATTAAAAATTTTCTTTTAAACTAAAGGGAATGCGGAAATGAAATCAAATACGGTCGTCACTACATCCTTCATCAATAAAAACGTTTGAAATCGACATCACCAATAAAATTTGCTAAAAAGAAACACTTGCTCCAAAAGTCTTGAAATGAAACATAACATCAGAGTATTTTGAACTTGCATAAAAATCGTAAAATAACATGGGCGTAAAAACATAAACTTTGCGGTCCTCGGGTTAGCCTCCCGCTCAGTCCAAGCCTGCCCCTTGGTCGCCACCTCCTGTCTCCTCAACAACATACTCACCTGCATCGATCAAGTCTAGTGAGTCTAAAGACTCAACACGTATAAACTGGAATAACGAGTACTACATAATAAAATCATATTCAACTTTAAAATAGGACATACATAACTTGAACTTGAACTTGCGTATTAAAACTTGAACATACGTACATACATACTTCGACGTGCCATAACTTAAACTTTTCATAAACATGCTGCATACTTGAACATACTTGAACATACATAACTTCATCATTTTGCGTAGAGGATGTTTCAAAGCAAGTGACCCATACATAATAAACGTCTGATCAGACAAACCACAGTACTGGGCTGACAGGGACGTATCCACTGCCACATACATGAGATCCCTGTTCATAATTTAACAGGCCAGTTGATCCACGTTCATAATTTAACGCTTCACAACCACGATCTAACCCGTTCATAATTTAACGGGCGGATTGGTCCCCGTTCATAATTTAACGCTTTCCAATCCTAACTTCAAACCCGTTCATAATTTAACGGGGTGGAGAGGTCCTCGGCCACGTTCACCGACTTCCAAACCCATTCACTTTTGGTCACAAGACATTTAGCATACCTCAAAAACTTAAAATATTTTCTTTGCACGTCAACATACTTGGCGTTGAGGGATTCGTTGGACTTCGATCGGGGCCGTTGCTGCATCAACTAACATGAATTTGCATAACTTAAACGTAGAAATCATACTTGCTCTCAAGTCCAATCAATACTTAGGACGTTCTAACATTTCCCATGACACAACCTTGATAACCCTTGCACTAAACCATGACGTCAAATCCCAAAATATACTTACAATTCTTTCCCAAACAGTGAGTACACGGACCCCTACCCCGGGTCCGTGTACAGGTCCGTCTAGGTGCGGTGCAGTGACACTCGGAAAGAAGAAGGGACACGGACCCCGTGCCTACCTCCGTGTAGGGGTCCGTGTAGACTCGGGTGAAAGACTCCATGAAAAAGGGGTGGACACGGACCCCGTGCCAGGGTCCGTGCCAGGGTCCGTGCAGACTCTGGAAAAAGGGCACTCCGGAAGAACAAAGGCACGGACCCCGTGCCAGGGTCCGTGTAAGGGTCCGTGCAGGCTCTGTGATCGCGAACTTACGAAAATTCTTGTACATGCTTTGCTTAACTTTCTAGACCCGGTTGCACGAACTATGAACCGACACCCCGAGACCCATCCTAGCATACCATAACATAAAACCAATTTCGTACAACATCTCAAGCCACGACGTTCATCTTACGACACATACAATTTCAAAAACGTGACAATCGACACTAATTTCTTTCCTACGACTTCTAATGCATTCGATTGCCTATCGACACTAAACGACGTACCACATATCAACCCAACAACATAATAATCATACCTAGGTGCAACAACGATCGTCCGTCGATCTCCAACGAAGCCTGCAACAAATAAACTTCGAGAACACAATTATCGTAAAAGTCGCAGTTTGAGCAGTCCCACGAAAAACGCCATAACTCACTCAATTTTCATCCAAAAATCTCGAATTTTATATCAAAACGAAGGTATCAAAAAGTTCTACAATTTTGTAGTTGAAAGTTTTCTCAAATTCTCGACGGAAAAATCGCAGTTTCGAGAAGAACAGCAAGTTACGAGATTTCAGATCTAAAAAATATTTCAAACGCATTCAAATCAATTTCCGCTCAAACGACGAACGTCATACATAAATTTTCACGCATAAAAATACACAACGCATACTATGACAAGATCGATGCAGAAAGAACAGAATATACGTGCCTTTTGATGATAAACTTTACCGAAACGGCGATACCGATGCGGGAACGGAGCGAGGCTTGATCCGGGACGAACGTGGCACTAAATTCTTGCAATAAAACTCACGAAAATTGCTGGGAGACTCGAAGAGAAGGGGACGGCTGCTGAATGCTATGGAACCCTAGGTTTCTCTCTTTTTAAAATAATAAAAATCTGATTTTTAAAGCTTGTGTGTGTGTTGTGTGTTTTAGTGTGTGTAAAAACGTGTAAGTGTGTGTTAGTGTGTTTAACGTGTGTGTGGGTCATTAATTAGGAGATAATTTTGCTAAATCAACTAATAAAAATGCTAATAAAAGTTTGACCCACACAAATTTATCAATTAAATTGATACACTCCACTAAACTCTCCTTTTAACCAAAATACATGTACCACCCACTTTAAAAGATTTAAACTCCTAAAATTATTAAGTAACTAATTTAGGCTTTAAAATACTAACTCTTTACAAACTAATTTAAAATGTCCCAAACTCAACTTAAAAATAAAATACCACATTTTTAATTGCTAAAAATCGTCACCGGTCTTTTCCTCGATCCCGCCTCGAATAATCGCCTGAACATAAAACTCAAGAAAAACGTTTAAACATGAATCAACTAAACATATTATAATTTGAAATAATGCAAATTCACAAATCATGAATTAAAACTCAATTTAATGAAATAAACATGCATTAAAATCATTTAATAAAATACATAAAGAATTTAATAACTTGCACGCACGTGGTTCATGTAGACCTCAAATTTTCGGGACGTCACATAGGGTAAGCCCAAATAAAGGATTATGTCCTGAATCACAAAGAGTTGTGAACCCACGGCTAGCTGTATCCCTGAACCATTGAGGGTCACACAAGCACTGGATCGTTTGTTCCCGTTGAGAGAATAAATTCAAGGAGTTGAATTTATATTACGATATAGTAAATTCAAGGAGTTGAATTTATGATAATTAAATTTTGAGAAAGTAAATTCAAGGAGTTGAATTTATGAGATAGTAAATTCAAGAAGTTGAATTTATGAAATTTGGAGAAAATAAATTCAAGGAGTTGAATTTATAAAATTTGATAAATTAATTTATGAAACTCAAAAGTTGAGTTTATTAAATATTAAATTTTGGAGGTTATAAATTCAAAGAGTTGAATTTATAATTTAAATAATAAACTCAAATGTTGAATTTATAATTAATTTAATTTATTAAGATCTAAGGTTGAGTTTATTAAACATTAAATTAAACATAGTGAGTATTGTGTTTAATGGGCTTGTAGGAGTACAAGTCCAACATATTAAATAATTAAAGTTTTAATGGAACTTGATTAATTAATTAAACTAGTTGGAGTAGCCCAATTAATTAATAAAGTCCATTAATGTTAATTATGAACGCTAGGTCATGACTTAATTATAAATAGATGTGATAAAGCCATAACCCTAGCCTCCATTTATACAAATTTTCGAAAATCTCTCCCTTTCCTATCATAAGAAAGGAGTCTCTTGAAGAATGTTCGTAGGGAATTAATCAATAGATATCTCCGCTAACCCCGGAATAGTTGGAGCCGTGTTAATCGTTCACCAAAGGTATAAAATTTCAACACCTATTAATGTTTGTTAAAATCATACGAGCACATTAAGGAAAATATATTTTGATTGTCAAAATAAATAAATTTTTTTTAAACTTTCGCTATGTTTGGACGTGTAGAAAACCGAGATCCAACAATCTCCACGTCATTTCTTCTCATAACTCCCTCGAAATCTGAATTTGGTTTCACAGCACTCTTCCCATATATCTCAGCATCTCCAGATTGCTTCTGCTTCAGTTTCGCTAGTTTCTTGGCTCCTAATCCCTTCATTACCTCTGCAAACAGTATTATTTTGTTTAAAAAAACTCCTTAATCTAATTTAAAAATTCTTAACAAATATTGAAAAAAAGAAAAGAAAGAAAGAAAGAATCAAACAAACCTTCAGTAGTTACTAGTCTATAAACATGGCCAAGAACAAGAGTATCAGTAAGCCTAAGGAGCTTAATACGCGTTACACGAGTGGGGTGTTGTTGTTTTTGTGCTACTCTTGTTTCCGGCGGCGGCGGAGGTGGATGGATACAAGGTGGTGGTGAGGACAAGTGCGACATAGTGACCGGGACTGATCTTCATAATTTCATTAGCGACAATAGGCTTAAAGAGCCTATTGTCTTTAGCATTGGGACGTTGGATAACCAAAGTCGCATTATCAGTGGCTTGGCAATTTCCCATTTGCGATTATTTTGAGTGGGGAAATGAATATGTGGAAGCAATCTCACCCACCACCTTTGTTTCGGTGGAGCACATTACAGTCATATATATATATATATATATACGAAAATGATACCAATCAACGCAAGTATCTCTTCTTCTCAAAAATTAAGCGATCGGGAAAACTCTCTCTTCTTCTCAAAAGCTAACCGATCGACACTTACCCACAACGTTGTGAAAAATCGAACCGATTTCGTTTTTTGCTTCATCTTTTTGGGTGCAAGTTCCTGATGTCAATCATATCCTTCAGCTAAATTACCCACGCTTTTAATGATGTTCGATCTATCTCCATAGATTCAGGGAGAACCAGAAGGAGAAATATGGCGGTGAGAACTGGGGGTTGTGAAGGCAGCTCTCGCGACAATGGCAGTATGCTTGGCCGGACACATAGGGGTGCCACTTCTGTATTGGCACTTGAAGCAAGGAATCACTGCTGTTAGCCGCTCGTCTTCCCAGTATTCCCCACCGTCCGACTGCGACTATGATTTTCAGCCCCTTCTGTCCATTTCCCAAGGTAAACTTCATGTTCGATCTGTTTAGATCTCTCCATTTTGTGCGTCGGTCACGCGTTGAGTTATTGGGACTTGCTCTTTGTGCTCAACTGGAAATTTGAAAGAAAATATAATCATGTGCTCGAATTAAGGCAGATAATGTATTTGGAAATTGAAAGAAAATATAATCAGTTAATTAGTTTCAATTGTTGTTATATGAGGAAGTCAAAATACATTTTACTTCATATCTCCAAATTTCATGTGGTTGGTATATCCGGTGGTTTGATATGCTTTGCAAGTACGGTAGGAAAATGATATAAAGATAACACTATGACTAAAATGTTATGCATTTTCTATGACTAAAATTACTCGTGTTACTTGTTTCAAACCGAGATTGGAGAGGACTTCATCCACTATTTGTCTTCAAAAATCATATGTAATTGTATAAGTGAATATTATCGGTTGATCTTCAAATTTGGTAAACAATGTAAATTACCTTCATAAACAAAAAACATGAAACAACACTCAGCTTATGTGGATAGAATAGGAAAATGCCCCATTTAAATGTCAATTTTTCCTCTATTTCATGCACTTCTTATGTTTTCTATGGCTAATCTTCTGTTACAGGAAAACAAACTTGCAAAACAGAGATTTTGTATGTCGTTGAATGGGGAGTCATTTCATTTTAAGTTGTAATGGGTTCCGATTCTAATTCTTTGTTAATACAAAATTCCAAATGTTAGTTGCTAATTTTGTTTCTCATATAGGAGAAACATATGTTAGCTTTGGTGGACGTGAACAGATGTTTATGACGTCTGGGTAGAAGCATCTTCTAAAGTTAGCAGATACAAGAGTTGAACACCATTCTTTCATCGTTCAAGATTAGAGAGGAGGCAGAAACAACTTTTCATGCATACATAGAGAAATAATTTGCAGCCAGTTCTTTTATATCTAGTGGAAATGAAAGTTCATGTTCATGTTCAAGCTCAAGTTCAAGTTCAAGTTCAAGTTCAAGCTCAAGTTAAACAAGAAGAAAACTTTTGCAACCTCAAAATGTAACTAATTTGACGATGATGTTTAAAATCTACAAATTAGTGAAGATGTTTAGGCACATATTGGAATTGGATTTAACATGTTGAATTTATGACTTAAGTTTATTTGGAAATAATTATTGTGAATTTGGAATTTTTGCACGAATGTCATCAACATCTATTATCAGCTAGTTATCAATCATTTGTTTTTTTATTAGCATTGATATTCCTTTTTCTTCTACAAGACATTAATATGAAACAAATAGCTTAAAGATTCTTTATATAAACAGTATTTGGATTTTGTTCAGCATTTACAGAAGGTAATGAATAGCTTGTTTAGTCGATTCATTCATCTTCCTTTAACGGTTATTACTTATACATGTAAACATATAAAGAAATATATACGAAATTTCATGTCATATTATAACTATATAAACTTTGCTTGATCAGACATTATGCAAGACCATAATAACTACATAAATGCAATACAATATATGTCATCCAACTGAACCAGACCAAGGATAAGTTAAAACTGATCTTAAAAAAAAGTTTGTTTAAGTACTCAACAGACATCTATCAATATATAAATAACATAACCATAGTTGAAAGAAAATAAAACCACAATTAAATTAAGAAAGCTCTTCACATAAATTTTTTTGCAAGAAAATCATGAATAAATTTATTACAGCTTTGTGTATCCATCACACAACATCCTTATTAACTAAAGCTGTTAAAAAATAACCAAACAACCCAACTAATCAATAGAATAGAAAAACAATTCTGAAAATCAAATAACTAAACAAATGCCAAATAGTAAAGAACTTATCTATCTCATCGTTGGAATTGAATGAAAAAAATGAACAAAAAATAATAGCCATCTACAACATGATGCATAAATGAATTTCACTCATCCAAACGTATTCCAATTGTCCACATGTTGTTAGATCCTGCAATAATTGTAATGCCCGAGATTTGCTGTGTTGTTAATCTAAACTGATTTGTTAATTAATTGATGTGATTATAGATGGTACGGATTTGACCGGGATAGGCGGAAAGGAGATTTGAATTATGTGTGAGGATTGAACGCGCATATGCGCGGAGTGGGCAGAAAACCTCGCGCATATGCGCGACATGAATTCGCGTATGTGCGCGAGGGTACCCGAGAGTTGTGAAAAATGAACAAGGGCCTCGCGCATATGCGCCGAATTTGGGCGCGCATATGCGCAAGCTGCTGTGCATGCTACGCGCCGAGACATATGGTCTCGTGCATATGCGCCAAGGATGGTCGCGAATATGCGCGAGAAGTGCAGCGTGAAGGATGAGCCACATGGCTTAAACATGCATTGTATATATATAAAACGTTCAATTCATTAATCCCTCAGCAACAGAAACGAGAAAAGGCCGAGGAAAGTTTGTTAAAAATCCTTACGCCTTTTATTTTAGGAATTTGAAGTTTGTGCAAGATCCGCCCGTCAGAATTTCAATCCGACTTCAGTACGATATTCCTATCGACGCAGGCTACAACTAGACTTAAGTTTTGTTACGTTTTGATATGTCTTGAAATTATGCTATTGCCAGAATTGAATATGATTCATATATGATGTTCTTGACATGTTAGACATCGTTGAATCGAAGTTAGATTGAGAAACAGATTGATTATGGAATTGTTATGATTTTTCAGATTATATTGATTGGTATTGGACAGATTTGAATTATTGATTCATTACCGATTGTATTGGATATTGGTTATGGATTGTAATTAATATCTGTTGAGACTGTATTGACCGAGATATCGGGATTGTGCGGTTATGTCGTTGGTTTTGAATTAAATTCAGATTGATCAGATTGGTATTGAATTGAGCAGTATATTGATTTGATATTATTGATTTTGTCATTGCCAGATAGAGTATTGACAGGCTTCGACTTCCAGACTTGAACGTCGTCAAAACTTCAACGAAAGAAAGGTATAAGTCAATGTGGTATTGGGAGATCGACTTGAGTAGGATATACTTGAGTTTCCCTAAATCACATACTTATTATTATTATGTTCATTGATTTGATTTCATATACTTGTTCTATGAATGTATAGAAAGCATGTATTAGTAGAGTGATCTTGTGACATCAATGCCGATAGTGATGGAATCGTCACTGGCACATTGCACGTTGTCACAAGATAGTTGAATTGGCGATAGCGCCACAGTCTGTGACGGATAGGTCAAGACACCGGATGTTTGGTTATAACGAAGTGGATAGAATTGGATTTTCTTCAATTACTGATGTTCGATTTAGGAATACTGTAACGTACCATACTTTTCATCCTCAAAATTTAAAATTTTCTTAAACATAAAATAACCTTCAAAGTTTGCCATAAAATATCTCAACCAAGTCCCCTATAAGAAATGGTTGCTCAAAATAACCACAATAAAATTTGCCCACAAAAGTTTTGCTCAAAGTATTTCACTCGAAACAAGAAATCAGAGTAAATTAACATTTGCGTGAAAACATAAACTTTGCGGTCCTCGGGTTAGCCTCCCGCTCAGTCCAAGCCTGCCCCTTGGTCGCCACCTCCTGTCTCCTCTTCAACATACTCACCTGCATCGATTCAAGTCTAGTGAGTCTACAGACTCAACACGTATAAACTAGAATAACGAGTACTACGTAATAAAATCGCATGCAACTTTAAAATAAGACGTACATAACTAGAAGCTTGAGCTTGCATAATAAACTTCAACATACGTACGTACATGACTAGACGTGCCATCAACATAAACTTTTCATAACATACTACATACTTGAACATACATAACTTCCTCATTTTGCGTAGAGGCATGTTTCAAAGCAAGTGACCCATAACATAATAAATGTCTGATCAGACAAACCACAATACTGGGCTGACAGGGGCGTATCCACTGCCACATACATGAGATCTCCGTTCATAATTTAACGGGCTGATTGGTCCCCGTTCATAATTTAACGCTTTCCAACCTCGATCTAACTCGTTCATAATTTAACGGGCGGATTGGTCCCCGTTCATAATTTAACGCTTTCCAATCCTAAACATAATTTGGTCACAAGACATTTAGCATACCTCAAAACTTAAAATATTTTCTTGCACGTCAACATACTTACTTGATGTTGAGGGCTTCGTTGGACTTCGATCGGGGCCGTCGCTGCACATACTATCATGAATTCACTTACTTAAGTTGCATAACTTAGACGTAGATAATCATGCTTACTTACGAGTTCGTTCAATTCCTTAGGACATTCTAAAATTCCCATGACTCGACCTTGTGAATCCTTGCACTAAACCCTGACATCAAACCTCAACCATGTTATCGTATTTGTCCCAAAATATGAAGGACACGGACCCCGTGCCTACCTCCGTGTAGGGGTCCGTGTAGACTCGGGTGAGAAGGCTCTAAAGGAAAGGTGGACACGGACCCCGTGTTAGGGTCCGTGTGGGGTCCGTGTAGACTCTGGAAAAAGACACCGAGGAGAAACAAAGGCACGCATCCCGTGCCAGGGTCCGTCCGTGGGTCCGTATACCTGCGGGACAAGTAAAGCTTCGGAAATTCTAACGGGTTTTGCTTAACAATTTAGACTCGATTGCACGGACCACGAATCGACACCCCAAGACTCATCCTAGCATGCCATAACAACAAACCATATTCGTACAAATTCCCAAAGCGGCGATGTTCACCCTACGACACATACCATTCAAAACGTAGCAATTGACACCAATTCGTTTCCTACGACTTCTAATGCATTTGAGTGTCTATCGACACTAAACGACGTATCAATTAACATCCCAACATCATACTAATCATACCTAGACGCAGCAACGATCACCTGTCGATCCCCAACGAAGCCTGCAACATAAAAACTTCAAGAACACAATTTTCGTAAAAGTTGCAGTTTGAGCAGTCCCACGAAAAGCGTCATAACTCACTCAATTTTCATCCAAAAATAAATTTTATATCAAATCGAAGGCATCAAAAAGTTCTACAATTTTCTAGTTGAAAGTTTTCTCAAAAATCTCGATCGAAAATTCACAGTTTTAGGAGGAACAGTAAAAACGTGATTTTTAGATCTAAAAAGGGCTCCAAAAACGATTTAAACATGATTGCTCAAACTTCTACACAACATACACATGTTTTACGCATAAATAACAACACACGCATAATATGACATGATCGATGCATCAAGAACAGAATATACGTGCCTTTTGATTATTTGAAATATCGTAACGACGACACCGAAGCGAGACGGAGTGAGGGTGGATCCGGGACGAACGTGGCGCTTAAATCCTTGAAGAAAATGCACGAAAATCCGCTAGAAGATGGAGAGGGGAGGGGCGGCTACAAGGGTTCTTAAAAACCTAGGTTTTCTCTCCTTTAAAATCTGAAAAATGAGATGTGTAGAGTGTGTTGTGTGTTTTAGTGTGTGTAAAAACGTTTAAGTGTGTGTGAGTGTGTGTAACGGGTGTGTGTGTTTTTAATTAGGAGGAATTAGTGCTAAATTAACTATATTAAATTCTAATTAAAAGTTAACACACATTAATTTGATTAAACTCTACAATTAAAATAATTACACACCAATTTTTAAAAGTTTAAACTCTTAAGTCACTCAATACATAAATAAGGCTTTAAACTACTAAAACTCTATAGTTTATTTTAAATGCCCCGTCCTAAATCTTAAAATAAAATACCACATTCTAAATTACCAAAATCTTCACCGGTCTTTTCCTCGATCCCGCCTCGAATAATCGCCTGAAACATGAAGCTCGAAAAACATTTTAACGTGCATCACATAAACATAAATAATTTAAAATAATGCATTCAATTAAAACATGCACGGCTTAAAACTCATTTTAAAATTAATTAAATGATTTACTAGTTAAATAAATGCATGGGTTATACGTGTACTGAATTTGGGCACTACAGTTCCTCCCCCACTTTTAAAAATTTCGTCCTCGAAATTAAGTCTTACCGAACAACTCCGGGTAGCGAAGTTTCATATCTGCTTCGGCTTCCCAAGTGGCTTCCTTCACTGATTGGTTTAGCCACCGGACTTTGACTAGCTTATTCACTTTGTTCCGGAGTCTTCGCTCCTGTCTATCTAGGATTTGGACGGGCCTTTCCTCATAAGACATGTCTGGAGCCAACTGCAACGGCTCGTAGCTCAGAACATGCGAAGGGTTAGCTAAATATTTCCTCGGCATTGAGACATGGAACACGTTGTGTACCCCGGCCAGATTCGGCGGAAGGGCTACACGATAAGCTAGTGTCCCAACTCTGTCAAGAATCTCGAAAGGTCCAATAAACCTCGGACTCAGCTTGCCCATCTTCCCAAATCTCATAAAACCCTTCATAGGTGCTATCTTGATGAATACGTGATCACCAACGGAAAATTCGAGATCTCTCCTCCTCTTATCAGCATAACTCTTCTGACGACTCTAGGCGGTCTTCATTCTATCACGAATCTTGACCACCATGTCTGCAGTCTGCTGAACTATTTCTGGTCCAAGTTCTGCTCTCTCCCCAACTTCATCCCAATGAACTGGTGACCTGCACTTCCTTCCATACAACGCATCATAGGGAGCCATACCAATGGATGCTTGGAAGCTGTTGTTGTATGTGAACTCCACTAGAGGTAGTCTTGACTCCCAAGTTTCTTGAAAATCAATCATGCAGGCTTTCAGAAAATCCTCCAAAATCTGAATCACTCGCTCCGACTGGCCATCTGTCTGCGGGTGAAAAGCTGTACTGAAAAGCAACTTCGTTCCCATGGCTGCGTGTAAGCTCTTCCAGAAAGACGATGTGAATCTTGGGTCTCTGTCGGACACAATTGAAAGTGGGAATCCATGCAAACGGACTATCTCCTTGATATAAAGCTCTGCATACTGCGTCATGGAGAAAGTCGTCTTCACTGGTAAAAGTGCGCTGACTTCGTGAGTCGGTCTACAACAACCCAAATGGCATTAAAGCCTCTGACTGACCTAGGCAATCCAATGACGAAGTCCATCGTGATGTTCTCCCATTTCCACTCTGGGATGGGGAGTGGCTTAACCAATCCCGCTGGCCTCTGATGTCCTGACTTCACCTGCTGACAAGTGAGGCATTCAAACACAAACCTGCGGATGTCTCTCTTCATCCCTGGCCACCAATACAGAATATGCAAGTCCTTATATATCTTGGTACCTCCTGGGTGGATAGAATACAGAGATGCGTGTGCCTCTATCAAAATATCATGTCTGATCGAACCACCACTAGGCACCCACATTCTACCTCTGTATCTCACAATGCTGTCTGAAACTGTGTACAAAACACTGCCCTTGGCTTCATCTTTCGGTCTCCATTTCTGTAACTGCTCATTTGAGGACTGACCTGCCCGGATATGGTCTAGCAAATCAGATTTGACTGTCAAATTAGACAGTCTAGGAGCTCTGCCCTCACGATAAATCTCTATACCAAATCTTTGAATCTCCGACTGAAGCGGTCTCTGCGCTGACAACTGAGCGACAACTGCCACTTTTTTGCTTAAAGCGTCTGCGACAACATTAGTCTTTCCTGGATGGTAGCTAATTTCGCAGTCGTAATCCTTCACAAGTTCCAACCACCGTCGCTGTCTCATATTCAGCTCTTTCTGCGTGAAGAAATATTTGAGACTCTTATGATCGTTGAAAATCTGACATTTCTCGCCGTATAGGTAGTGTCTCCAAATTTTCAGTGCGAAGACAACGGCGGCTAACTCCAGGTCGTGAGTCGGGTAATTCTTCTCGTGCACCTTCAACTGCCTGGAAGCATAAGCTATGACCTGACCCTGCTGCATCAATACTGTGCCTAACCCGAGCTTAGATGCATTGGTGTAAAGCAACAATTCACCCTGCCCTGTCGGCATGGCTAGCACTGGCGCCGAAATAAAAGCTTGTTTCAAAGTATCAAAGCTCTTCTGACATTCATCACTCCACACGAATTTAGCATTTTTCTTGGTTAGTGAAGTGAGTGGCACTGCTATGGATGAAAATCCCTTAATAAACTTACGGTAGTAACCAGCTAAACCCAAAAAGCTGCGGATTTCTGATGCATTCTTTGGCTCAACCCATTCCTTGACAGCTGCCACTTTCGCTGGGTCCACCTCAATACCACTGTTAGATATTATATGCCCCAAAAATGCAACTTTCTGCAACCAAAAATCGCACTTACTAAACTTTGCAAACAACTTACGGCTCTGCAAGGTCTGTAAAACTGTCCTCAAGTGTTGGCTATGCTCGTCATGGCTGTCCGATTATATGAGAATGTTGTCAATAAACACGATGACGAACTGATCCAGGTAGGGCTGAAATACTCGGTTCATGAGGTCCATGAAAATTGCTGGAGCATTCGTCAATCCAAATGGCATTACTAAGAATTCGTAATGCCCATATCTGGTTCTGAAGGCTGTTTTGTGGACATCTGCATCCTTCACTTTCAGCTGATGATACCCTGATCAAAGATCTATCTTAGAGAACACTGCGGCTCCCTGCAATTGATCAAACAAGTCTTCGATTCTAGGAAGTGGGTATTTGTTCTTGATTGTTACCTTGTTCAACTCACGGTAATCGATGCACAGTCTCATGCTTCCGTCTTTCTTTTTCACAAAGAGTACTGGCGCACCCCATGGTGAGAAACTCGGGCGGATAAACTCCTTGTCTAAGAGCTCCTGAATCTGCTGCTTAAGTTCTAACATCTCTGCTGGAGCTAATCAGTACGGTGCCTTAGAGATTGGCACTACGCCTGGCATTAGATCGATTGTAAACTCTACCTCTCTATCTGGTGGAAGGCCTGCGACGTCGTCTGGAAAGACGTCTGGGAAATCTCGGACTACTGGCACCCCTGATATAGAAGGAGTGGGCACGTCCGGTGCTGAGATGACACTGGCCAAGAAAGCCTGACACCCCTTAGAAATTAGTCTCCTCGCTTGCATGCAAAAAATTAACCGCGGGAAACTCCTCCATCTGGCTGGCTCAAAAAGAAACTGCTCCATGCCCACTGGTCTGACTAGCACTGATCTCTTCTGAAAGTCGATAAGAACTCTGTTCTTTGTCAGCCAGTCCATTCCCAATATGATGTCGAATTCTGGCATCGGCAATAGGATTAAATCTGCATATACTAGGTGGCCATGCAGTTCTAGATCGATATCTCTGACCACACTGGTAGCTAACAGCTCTTCCCCTGATGGGACTGTCACTGAAAAGTTCACGTCTAGGCCAATGGACTTGAGGTCCAAATGATTAGCAAACGTCTCCGATATGAAAGAGTGAGTGGCTCCTGAGTCTATCAGTGCAGTTGTGGATAATCTCTTAATAAAAATGTTTCCTGAGATGCGTTAGCACAACACAAAACTTATATCCCCAAAATTACTAACATACCTCAAGCATAATAGAACTCAATATCTCTAGGCACACAAAACACCACTAGCACGCTAATAATTCCAAGTAAAAATTCCACATACAAGGCAAAATAATACTGAGCTTAGGTAGAAAAGTTTACCAGTCAGTAAAGTGGTGTTTGGGTCCGCCTCCTGTGCATGCATGGCGAATACCCTGCCCTGGGTTGGCTGCTTCCACTGCGGGCACTCTTTCAGCATGTGGTCGCTAGCTCTACACTTGAAGCACTTGCCTGATCCATACAAGCACTGCCCCGGGTGTTGGCGGTTGCATTTAGGACACACTGGGTAAGCAACGGGCTTCTGAGGCGCCCCCTGCTGCTGAATTGGACCCTTGCCCTTTGGTGGTCCATGATACGGCTTCTTCCCTGGCGGCCCCTGATACGGTTTCTTGAACTGGGGCCTCTGATGTTGCTGCTGCTGGTGTTGCGGTGCTTGATAGGGCCTCTTGCCCTGTCTGTCAGCCTCAATATCCCGCTGGTCTTGTTCCGCCGCCAACGCCCTAGATACGGTGACTGCATAAGAAGTAGGGCCAGCTACCCTCACATCACGGCGCAAGATCGGCCGCAATCCATCCATGAAATGACTCAGTTTTGCTTGGGCATCATTCGCAATGAGGGGTACGAAGTAACACCCCCTCTCAAACAAACACAAAAATTAATCAACATATACCTGTCATGCAAATTTGGACAATTGCGCTTGTCATGTGACACACCTCGATGCCCGCATCCACGACTTAGCTTGTTCTTTGAGGTTGACTTCTCTTTTGATTATTTCAACCTCTTCCCACATCCTTTTGTTCTACTTCAGAAGTATATAATCCAACTGTTTATTATGTGTGAGCGTCCTTGATTTGGAGGAAGAACAAGTTTGAAAATTCATCACATTGTAAACCATTAATTCAACTCCTACAGATACTTGTTGCACGTAATAACCATGACTCTCACACATTTCACTTTGAAACTCCACATATTTTTTTTTCGTATACACCTTAACCATTTGAGCTTCCATTGGCCAGTTTGTCTTGATCTTGGGATGCTCATTCATATCAGTATGGTCAGCAACTAATTCATTGTGCCTTTGGTGCCGGAGTGCCCTATTGAAACAGGCGATAAAATCCATCAATGAATTCTTATTAGAGACATACCTCTTTAAAAATGCATGTGAAATTTCAGATCTCTGACTACTTGACATTCCAGCACAAAATATATGGTTAAAATATATTGGCACCCACTTCTGTCGCAATTCATACATCAATGACAACCAATCATTTTTCTCCAAGTTAGCGCACTTAATAACATCTTCCCACGACTTCTCAAATTCATCAGGTGTTGTGGAATTTTGAATGACATTCTTTATGCTTCGATAGTAGTCAAGAAAAGTCATAGGGTTTAATTTATCTGGGAATTTGTTCAATATGTTCCACAAACAATATCGATGCACGGTTTTATGGAAAACTTGTGCAATTGCTTTCGCCATATCAGGATCTTGGTCAGTAATTATCACGTTTGGTGCACCTTTAGGCATTGCTTCTATGAACTTGTTAAACAACCAAACAAAAGACTGATTTTTCTCGTCAATTAAAAACCGCAACCAAACACAATTGTCTGATGATGATGATGATTAACTCCTACAAATGGTGCGAAAATCATACCATATTTATTAGTGTTATACGTCGTATCAAACACCACGATATCACTAAATACACTGTTTTCCCTCCTTGACACAGGATCTGCCCAAAAACACATGCTAAATCTTTTATCTGAATAAGTCTCATAATCAAAGAAAAAAGAGTAATTCTTGTCTTTCTCAGATGCAAAGAACTCAATCAGTGTTTCAGCATCGATACCTTTTTGTTCATCTCTTAGCTTTTTCTCAAAGTTTCTAATATCTCTTTCAGTGCAACCTACATGCTCGAGCCCTCCATACTGTATTTCCAATAATCGCATTTGTTGAAAAGTTGGCACCTTCTGAAAACTGTTGAATCAATGCTTTTTTTGATGCCGAAACATTACGATGTGAGCGTAGTAAATGCACCTTCAAAAGAGTCGAGAGTGGATGATTATGGCTTTCCATGAGTGTACTGACAATCCAATTTGGACATTTTGTTTCTTGACAACTGAAATCTTTGACTTACATCAAGTTCTAACTTCGCCGCGAGCTCTTTCATTTTTCGGTCGATCACCTTTTTCTTGTTTATTCGACCGCATTTCGTCTATACGCCCTTCTTTAAAGCATACAAATTTTTTTCAAACAACTTCATTTGTTATCTTATTTTTCTTGTTGTTGCTTATTCTTGCGCTAAATCATGCTTCTCGTGCGTATTGGTTATAGAACGAAAATGCATCCTCTAATGATACGAATTTCATCCCAATTTTTGGCTTTCGATTGTCTGCAACTTGGGGAATGAATTGCTGATCATCACCGGTATTTACTTCCATTACTGAGAAATATGAAACTTTAGAACAATTTGATGAACATTTTATTGTAGTTATTAAAAAAAATTTGTTGTATTGATTTAATCTCAATCTTCGAATTTAAATTAAGATATAAATAAATAAATTTGTGCAATCAAATACATAAATACGCTCTAAAAAAACAATGAAAGTGTATTTCCATGGAAAACAAAAAATATAGAAAACAAGACATCCCAAAAACCACCCAATTATTAAATGTGAGTAAATGATCTTTTGATTGCCTCAGATAACAACGAGTAATTTTTAAATTCTTATTTGCATTAAGAAAATTCATAACAATGAAAAAGGTGGAAAAAAACATGAAAATAGAAAAACATCAAATTGTGTTAGAACTAGCTACTGCTCAAGTCATTTTTCACTCACTCCTTTGGCAAGCAAAATTAGCCTATCCATGTAAATTTTTTTAAAAGCCAATCCATCACTATTTCAATTGCTACATCTCTTTCCCTTATATTTTCAGAATAAATTTTTGCAAACAAGAAGTCCAAACTTGAGTCCCAAACAGACATAAACAGGTGTTTTCTTCATTCAATTTCAAACAGGAGTTTTCTTCATTTCAATTGCAAACAATTTGATTGCAGCTCCTACAGGTAGTATATGTCAATTTCTTCACATCACCGAACACATAAACAAGTGTTTTCTTCATTCAATAATCTAGTTGAAAGCCTAATTCATATTCATAATAAAGGAAAAAGGGTGAATTTTATGTATAAAACTATCATCTTACGGGATATATGAAACCTAAATAAATTCGTCAATAGATCAAACAAACCCAATGCAACACAAACCAGTACTTCTTTTACACCAAAACAACCATTTAATTTCAACCTTCCATATTCCAACTTCTTCTTTTAAAAAATATAAATAAATAAAAAACTATGTACCTCCCAATGCAATCTTTGAAAATATGTTCGGAGTTATTGCACTTTCGGATGAATTTCCCAAGCTCCAATTCCTCTGTGCGGCACCGTGACGTGGTGGGTAATTGTTAATAAATTTGTTTATTAACAATTGAAAAAAAAAGGAGACGTGGATGCCAACTCAGCGGCGCCCACCGAGGTACGCACCAAATGGTGCGTAGGGTATCATTTTCGTGTATATATATATATATATAGCCTCTACTGGATAAAGTGAGCCTCACTTCTTCAAATAACATGCCCCATACATGTCGTCAGTTAATATTTTTCAGATTCTTTTTTGGTGATTAAAGATTTTAACATAAATTAATTGTTCCAAAGTTACCTGTTGACAGTAGAAACTGGATATGTTAATGTGGCAACAATATAGGGAAAATTATGAATTTCGACTTATAAGTTGTGTAAGGTCCAAAATACAATAACATAATTCAACTGCATGTAAATCTAAAAAAAATGAAAAAGACCTAATTAATTATTTTAAATTCCATTAATTAAATGTGGTATGCATGTTTACATGTTTAAAATATGATTTTCTACTAGAATGCATAAAACTGCGTTTTTAAGGGTTATTCAAAACGTGATCGAGGAACGGAGACATGAGAATGTAAAGGAAAAATATTTTTATTAAATGATTATTTTTAATTATTTAATATATGATATATTTTATATGTAATTTTTGAAAATGAGACCTTTTGAGACATGTTTACATGCCGAGTCTTATTTTAAACTGGTAATCATTTTTGACGAAAGTAAGGATTTTTTGGGAAATCGGCTAATATTTTCGAAAACTTTCCTAAATGAATATTGATAACCAAAAATTGACTTTTAAGCCTAGTTTTCCACACACAACTCACGTCTAAAACCATAAGACTCCTAGGGTTTCTCCCTAGCACCCGAATACACCACACACACGTCCCTTAGGGCAGCACCTTCACGTGGAGTTTTGGAAGGAAAAACGCAACCAAGGCTTTCCCGTCTCTCCGCCAACGTTCTTCACGTCTAGAATTGATTTTCATGCGTGAAGCACGCAAAGACATGCTTTAATTTTTCTTCGCTCATCGTTCATACCATATTATGTGTGATTATACATGTTTGCGTGAAAAATATGTTACCCGATTCATATTTTCGTTTTATGAGATATACATGCCAAAAACTTGAATTTTTTCATGTTTTTTAATTCGTGATATTGATGTACAAAGGGGTTGCCAGGTTAGGGATATTGAAGGGACGATTTTCAGAGGGTTTAAGAGTACTTAGATGCATGATGTAGGCCTGGACAGAAAAGGGAAGAGAAGTGAACGAAACCTAGCGTTTTCTTGGGTTAGGGATGAAAGGGAATCGTTTACGGGTGTCTGGAATGCGCAACAGAAGTTTTAAAAATATCATTTACAGGAGCAAAAACCAAGCACCCCTCACTAGTATGTAGCAAATACAAAAAAAACACAAACATACATAGTGTGTTTTAGGGTTTTACCTATCAATCACAAGGATTGATGATGGCTCCAACTAAGATGATAAACAACTTAGCTCTTCAATACAACTCTACAAGCTTCTCTTGAGCACTCCTTGCTCAAAATCAAGCCCACCACCAACTAGCTAGAACCAACTTATACTTGCACTAGGAAATACAAAGCATTTTCATTGAGAAATTTTGCTATCAATTCATCAAAATGAAGAAACAAATTTTTTAAGAAAATTAAGGGAAAATTTCGGCCATGTGAGAGGAATCTAAGAAAGGAGGAGCCTTTTCTTGGTTCATACAAAAGATGTTGTGTATTCCAAAGGCATTCTAGCCCTTAATATAAAAAAGTTGACTCCCAACGTTTCACCTTCCTAGCATGTTATTTGGGTTTGTAATACTTACAAAGCCCATGAACTATTATTTTAATATCTCAAACACATTTGAAGTAAATTAGATCTTACTTGAATTTATTCAAGCTCACTAGTTGAATAATTATTTCCATTTGAGCTCTACAAGATTCAATGTTATTTAATTAATTCAACACTTGAATTAATTTAATTATTTGGACTCTACTAGGTCCACTAGTGTTTAATTAATTCAACACTTGAATTAATCTAATTTAGTCCATTACAATTTTTATGAAAATAACAATTTTCAAATACATTATTTATTTGGTCAACTTTTAATTTAGGAACACTTCCACAAATTAAAAGTTGCATTCCCTTTATAGAAGTCACACTTGTGGGGACCCGGACGCTAATCATCTTCTTAATCGTTAATAGGATCAATGTACTAGTCAAGTAATTAAGGTCATAAATTTTTTTTTCTTATATTGCGGAACGTAATGGAATTGATATAATATACAAATCAGTATACCAATACAAATTTAATACAACAATGTGAATTCAAACTAACTAAGGTTCAACTACAACATGTCAAGAGCTGAAACCTATTTACATTCAAGTCCGGAATCACCACGCTAATCTCAATCTCTCATCTTCTTCTCGACCCTGATCCTGTCCCACCTGTTGTCATGCACACATACAAACAAGACAACAGCCGTATAACTCCGGTGAGAATAAATCCCAGTATAAACAATGTGTACATGCCATGGTATAATAAATCATGAAACAGATATCACTACATGTATCATAATCTGACAATGCGAATCGATATCAAACTGTAAATAAAACATGAATTGTAACCTAACAAACATAATTATACAATCTGTAATTCAACTAATGACTCGACATCTCAGACTCGACTCATCTCTCATCTAATCTAGGGATCCCGGTGAATAAGAACGTAACAGGTCTCCCACCTACTACTACCAGTCGTGGTGGCGGTACGTTCTTATTTCTGGACTTTGGTCTAGTCTATATCGAATAATCTATAATAAGGATGCTATCTGTATCTGAAGCATCTCGATATACCAAACGTCCAGTGTCTTGGCATGTTTGTCCAAGACTAAACCTATTCTGACAATGTGCAATGGGCCAGTGACTCCTCTGTCATAGGCTAGCCCCTTTGTCAGTGACTCTCACTCAATAGCTCTCTGCTTTTTACTTTCTAATTCAATAGAATAAACATAATCAGTAAAACACAAAGGTATAAAAACAATACCATACAAGTATGTGGTTTAGGGAAACTCTAGTTAAATCTAACTCAAGTCGATCTCCTAGTTAACATCGATTTATACCTTTCTCTTCTCGGTCTGACGAAGTCGAAGTCTCATATTCAAATCTGTCTATGCCAATCTGACAATGACAATACCGAATAATCATGATATCAATAAGCATTTCCAAATCAATACTGGATATACCGTGTCAATGTACAACTCAATCAAAATCGGTTCTGATCGATATTCAATTCAAGGCATAATCTGATCAATGTCACCTATACAACGATACAATCTCAATCCATACATTTACGCATTAATATTCTATCTCGGTACATTTTAGCGGCATAACGGCATAATCTCGTGATACCGATCAACTCAACAACACTAATCAATAACCATAACTCAACAATACCTAACCAATATCATATCATCTCAATTCTAATTCCAGCATGTCAATATCTATGCAATTCAACTCAAAAGATGCTGAAATTCATAACAAAGGCATACGATATAATATCTTCGATCTGATTTCAGTTATACGGTCACCGCTATCATAAGAACATATAATCTCCATCATAAACATCTAAATTCTGAAATCCACACATCCCATATTTAATACATTCTGAAATTAACAACAACAGTATATCATATCCGTTTTTCAATCCGATATCAAATATGTTTGCTCCTTCATCTCAACAACAAATATTATCAAGTATATATGAATTCCTCCAACACGTGGATACCAAAACATGCTGGAAAACAATAAAATGTATACCCTTTCGAAGCCCTTGTCAAGATGAGCAAGAATCTAAGCTCGGATTCAATTTTGGTTGGTTGGATCTTGCAAAACCAACAATTTAAGCTAGGAAGAATCTTGAGGAATTTCTGAAGTCTTGCTGGTTTTTCTCTCGGAGTGTAAGCTGGAATAAAGACACATACATGTTAAATGCATGGCAAGGACACATGTTGTATTTTTCACTCAACACGTCGCACCGCGGGTGCGCTCAGCTCACGGCCTCCCTTCTAATTTTCCAAAATAATCGACCGCGGGTGCGGTCACTTTTGTACCGCGGGTGCGGTATTGTTCCGTATGAAAAATCAAACCTACTGCCCATCAACCGCGGGTGCGGTAGGTGTCCTAGCGCGGGTGCGGTCTCCCTTTATTTCTAAACTCAAATTTCGCAACGTCGCTTCTGCACGTCTGTTCTCCATACCTTATTCATAATGCATGATAACAATTCACAAGTGTCACACAAGAATCTTGGGCATTACAACACTTCTAATTTTTCTTGTGCTTATAAACTCCTTTATAAGCCGTTCAACACATTGAACTAATTTCCTTCTCAACGGGATCTAGAAAGCTCGTACTAGTGTGACCCTCAATGGTTCATTGATACAAATAGCAGTGGATTCACATCTCAATATGATTCAGGACTAAACATTTCCTTATATGAGCATACCTCAGTTTCTCCTTTCTTACTTATCAACTCCTTGATAATAAGAACGTCAGAACTCAAGTCTGATAGTACCCAACCAATTATATTAAATGCCTAGCAGCATCGCTTACATGATTCCCTAGGTATCAAATGATAGTGCCTGCAAGAACCATTCCATTATGGTTAGCATTCTGTATGGTCTCTTCATCTCATATATCCCGACCGATTCGACAACTATTGATATATCGAGAGTTGTCAAAGAATCTAACTATGTGTCATGTCGTAGTTGCATCGATGGTGTAATATAAGAAACCCCTTTCTTAATTACCACCAATACTCTGATCAGATATTTCAAACTACATACACATGAGATCACATAGGATATCCATACCCGAAGGTAAGCGGTGAATCCTCCACTACAATGCATCGACTCTTATATGTTTCGACAAAACACCAACCTTGCCACCTGATGACCCCATATGAGTCGATAAACAAGTCAAAGTGCAATGCTAGCATACAAAGTCTCAATGTTGTCCCGAGTCATATGGACTAATGGTGTACAACCATAAACTAGGACGTTTCCACTCGATAAGTGAGAACCACTTTGAAAGTCCTTTATGGAGGGTTGTTCAGTGCACTCTACATGGAGCACCTATTTGCATGCTCGGACATCACAATGTCCCCTACCAATGAAACATGGTACTCCCATCATAGATACTAGTATCAAACTCGAGCGGCCTTTATCCTTCTTAGCGGCCGCTGAATCGACTAGGAACTGTTTAGAATATACAGTATTCCAAATATGAGTTTCATGATACTCATCATATGAGCATCTCATATTCTTTCTATTATTTATATATTCAAGGACTTTATTTATGCAACAAACATGGGTATACTGATAAAATGTACCAAAACAATAATTTCAAATATTATTAAAATAATTAATGTTTATAGATAGAGTTTCAATGTGAACCATCGGCTAATACTTGGCTTGACGGACACCTACTCTAACAAGGGCTAGGTCAAGGATGTGCAAGGGCTGCAGATTTTGAGCGTTGGCTAGGCTGCATCCAGGTGATCTAGGAGGGCTGTAGAGTTTTCCTAGATGGGCTAAGAGGTGGCTGGTGAAAGGGCAAGGGCTATAGGCATGAGGCATGGACGCGTGAGTCATGAGGTGCACGTGATCTTGAGGGCTGCTCAGTCATGGCCTGTAGGTTCCTAGGGGTTCGTTTAATGTCCCAAAAGGTTTAGTTATGGTCTAGTCTCATGGTTAAGGGCTTGCGCCGAAGATCTCATGGGTTGACTTGGGCTAGGGTTTGATGAAAAAAAGGGCAGAAAATTTTAGAAGGTTCTTAGGCATTTCCGAGGGTTCTAAATGGCTTGAATGGTTGAAAAAGGGTTGGTTAGGTGTTAGTAAACTATGGTTAAAGTTTGGTTAAGTTTCGAGTCGATTTGGGATAAAATCAGGACTTCGGTTTGAGTTTTAGAACAAATCTGAATTTAGTCGAGGAGCTTAAGCTTACATCTAAGAAATTTTTATGGGTGTATTTTAAGGTGCTATGGTAAGTTTGGATGGATTTGGTTTGTCGTTTTAAGGTCCAAGGGTAAAATGGGAAAGTTAGTGTTTTAGGGGCAAAACAGTCATTTTACACCTGTAATGAATGTTAAAATGGTTATTTTTGAAAGGTTATGTAATTTTATGATGAAAATTGTTACAGCTAAAAGACGTGTTGCATGCTTGGTTTAAAAGAAAATGATATTTATGCATGTACTTTCGTAAAGTGATGGATACGATGAAAAATGTTTTGTAGGAAGTGATTTAATTGGGACGGCAAGGAAATGGGGATTCGTGAGGAAAGGAGTGTAAGGATCCGGATTTTTGAAACAAATCACCTCAAAGAACAAGTAGCTCAAAGAGAACCGATGCAATGCAGAAGGAAACCCTTAGCTCACAAGCTAAAACCCTCAGCTCAAGGAAGCTCGTTTATTCATGAGAGAAAACCCTAGTTAATGAGCTTAAACTGTAACATCTACCGTTTTAAAAGTGCGGAATTTTTTTATTTTTTTAAAAAAATCTCTCGTTTGAAAATAAACATTTAAATAAATCGCATCCATGCAATCCTACGTAAAAACATCATTTAAAAATTATCATGAGCATTTACCAATATAAATATAACAGGTTAAAAACAGGGGAAAAATCCTACATCCAACAGTAAGATAAACCAGCGTAAAAATACTCATATCCTCTCAAAACATGAAATCATAATAGTGCGGAAAAATCATAGGTCCTCGAGTCGTGTCGCCTAGGGGTGGGCACGGGTCGAGTTTTTCGGGTTTCGGATAGTTCGGGTCGGGTACCCGATTTTTTCGGGTAGTATTTTCATTACCCGAACCCGACCCGATTCTGGTCACTACCCGATTTTTCGGGTACCCGAAAAAGTCGGGTTCGGGTAGGGGTCGGGTTCGGGTTTTTTTTCGTGAAGAAATAACATTTTATCTTTTTTGTGTCTACAAAGAGTTTCAGATATTCCTCCAAATTCCATCGCTACATCAAACAAGAAAATCAAATTGTAAGTGACAACAATGAGTAATGACAGCAACACAATGACATCAAAATAGAAAACATGCTACTGGACAAGAAACAAAAAACTGGCACTGTACAAGAAACAAGATAACATGCTACTGGAGAAGGAAAAATTCTACTGGACAAGACACACAATTAATATATGAATATACAATGCTTAAACTAACGGCCAAATATATTTTTACAACATAATTTTTTACAAAAAAAACATGGCACTATATTCAATTCATTTTTTACAACATAATTTTTTGTCAAATTTATGCACTCCAGTAATACAATTCATAACCATAATCACATTAATTTACACAAACTTAAACAAAATCAAGAAAAGTACAGCAGAAATCGAGCTTTAGATATGAAAGCTCTATCAATTCCACAGACAAGATTAGATATGAAAATAAAATAATTAGCTAGGTCACTGAATTCCACAAAACCCTTGTCCTAATATTGGATGACACCAAACAACCACCTTTTCACGCCAACGAGTCCAAAATGCGATTGTTTTCAATTTTCAGCATGAATGTATGATACAGACAATTCAGCAAACACGTAGTGAACAAGATTTGAATGATACCAACAACTGTAAAATACCAACCAAAGCCAAGATTCGAGCTTGCCCTTTGGATTTTGGAATTTTGTAAAACACCAGCCGCTCACAGAGTCAAAATCACGGACCACCGACCCTCGCTCTAAGTAGAAGTCTCGTGCGGTGCTTTGCTTTTGGATTTTGGAATTCTGAAACGTAGAAGAATTATAAGCTTGGCCTTTGGACTTGGGCCTTTCCAATTTATTAAACTGGACCAATCATTATAACTTATAAGCCCTGAAGCCCATATGGTTTTTTTTAAAACATCGGGTACCCGATAGGGTAATTCGGGTAACAACTTCAAACCCGAACCCGATCCGACTAAAATATAGTCGGGTTCGGGTAGTACCCGAACCCGACTATTAACCTTTTTTAAACCCGAAAATTACACCCGATCGGGTTCGGGTCGGGTGAAACCCGAAAAACCCGACCCGATTGCCCACCCCTAGTGTCGCCCACCAGGTCCACTGACTCAGAGTCCAGCACCTCCAGTCTCCTCGACATCGAACTCACCTGCATCACACACGCCTAGTGAGTCTAAAGACTCAAAACACATGTACCGTAAATAAAAAATACCTATACTATATGTAGCACACAGCGGTGAAAAATATCATAATCAACATATTCTTCATGAACTTTAAAAGCTTAACATAAACGTGTCATATGCAATCGTGATGAGTCAAAACAGCTCATAGGTAATCATCATTTATCATTTATCATTCATCATTCAGTTCCTTAGAGGTAAACATCGTACATCATCCTTTACGATGGATCCATCATACATAGAACCGGGGTACCCGACGGCTGTCGGACATCAGTGACATGATTACCCATCCACTGTGCCTAGGCCTCATCATCATCATTTACATATACATCTTAAACATTTACATATACTCAATAGTCACAACTAATTCTCATCATTCAAAACATCATCATTTACATCACTTATAAAAAAATCGTGCCAAAATGCAATTTTCTTTGAATTCAAGCATGCAGCGTATATCTTCATAAAATCTTA
Source organism: Primulina eburnea (assembly GCF_022965805.1). Classification (NCBI taxonomy): domain Eukaryota; kingdom Viridiplantae; phylum Streptophyta; class Magnoliopsida; order Lamiales; family Gesneriaceae; genus Primulina; species Primulina eburnea. The sequence continues at coordinate 10,680,449 of NC_133111.1, forward strand.
AAAATCGTAAATCATGATGCATGAACATTTACAATATCATAATTTGTGCTCAGGGCGCTGTCAGAACCAAAATCTCACCTCGGGTACAAAATGACCATTTTGCCCCTGGAAACCCAAAACTTATTGTTTAACCCTTGGACCTCTAAAATTGACCCGAAGCTTATCAAACTCCTTAAAATATCCCAAAACATTTTTATAAGCATTCCTACATGTAGACTCGAGACAAAATAAGAACTTAACCGATTCGTTTTAAAACTTGGATCGGGGTCCCGGTTTTAACCCGAATCGACCCAAAATTTAACCAAAACTTCTCCAACTTTTTACCATGTTTTATCAGGCCCCTAACTTACGGCTGAAAATTTTAGAACATGCCAAACTTCTCGGCTCCTTCTAAATTCACCTCTCGTAGATTTTTTTTCCAAAATCTCGCACCAACCACTTAGCCCGACACAGGAGCCCTGGACCAGCCCACCATGGACCTAGGCTAGACCCAAAAGAACCTACCAGACCCATAGACCAAGACCCATGCAGCCAACATGATGGGAACGAGAGCTAGAGCCCGAGATCACCCCACCCGAGTTTCTCCTTCGAAGTGTGCAGCGGCTATTCAGCGGTTCTAGCGATGGTTGGCCTACTCAGGGCAGTGAATCAGACCCAACATGGTCTGGTCCATACCCTGGTTCAGCCTTCGCACCGCCCTTTCCACCTCCTAACCTCACCACAGCACCCAACCGAACACCACCCATAACATGCCCCTCGATCTCTCACTCTACAGCACACGCTGATGATTTAAATCCTCAACCCACATATTCCTGACACTAACGTCTCTCACATACCTGCCCTAAATCTATAGTCCTTTGCATATGGAATCAAATAAACGTGAGTTAACATAAAAGAATTACATGGCATGAACAAACACCGAGAATCCTTCCTATTCTAAGTTGGATTGAGAATTCCACACACAAATGCACACGTATCATCAATATATGAAAGGTGTTATGCAAAAATAATGGTGTAGGGCGCATGGTTCGCTGTCGCGGTCGCGGAGATCAAAACAGATGCTACCGTTCCAGTTACAATGAAATTTCGCGGAACTAAAAAAATATTATAAATATATAAAAATTAAAAATGTTGGAAAATATGTAAAAATATGAAAATTAAAATAAATATCATTTAAATAGATTATTTGATGTAAATAAGAAATTAAAATATTTTTAAAATTTTATTAACAATTTATTGAACAAAATTTATATCGTCATTATATTTAAAATATTGCCAATCATATCAAAAATTAAATATACTATTTTTGTTCTTGTTGCAGCTGTACAAATCCTTTTCGTTCCGTGCCGTTCCGCATGTCCCGTTATGTTCCGCCGTTAAATCACTGTTTTCGATATATGAAACGCCGATACAAGCCATCAACCTACACACCACGGAACCTCGTCAAGGTTGCTTGCGTTCCGGTTCCAGAACGCCCGTTCCGGCCGTTCCGTTCCCGTTTCGTCCAACCATGACTACAATCATCTTCTTCTCCATCAACAAAAACAAAATTCATGTCCATGTGAAAGTGAAAATTTGGATTTCACGTTCCGCAAGGCCGTTCCGTTCTGCATCGCCGTTAAATCTCCGCTAAAAAGCCGAAGAACAGCGCTACAAAACACTCACTGATTTTCCCTGGAACTTTGGAACGGCAGTCACCGTTCCAGTTCCGGAACGGCCGTTCCAGCTGCGTCGCGGCCGTTCCGACGAACCATAGTAGGGCGTGCATGATGATTGGAGGAACAAGAATGAAATGGCAATGCAGCACCGAGTGATTCCTTGGCAAGAATGGAGGTGACCGAATTATTCAGCTGAGATTTGATGAAACCGAGAGGCTTTTGAATGGAAAAGGGGTGGGCGTCGGCTGTTGGGGGGTTACGGGTAGGTAAAGAGGTGCTTGGATTAAATAATATAGTTAATTAGAAAGTTAATGGCACTAATCTTGTTAATTAAAATTTTTAAATGATGTTTAAGCCCAATGAGCTTAATACTAGGCCCATTTAATCCAAACGCACTCTCGAAAAATATTTTCCGTTGGTAAGATTTTCAAAATACAAGCTGAAACCTCAAAACGTCCCCCGATTCGATTAAATTTGTGTACCGTAAAAAAAATAAAACCCTGCGGGTAAAAATACCCAATAAAATCCCATTTTTTAAAATTCGACTTAAAAAAACCTTGCATTAATTTATAAAATAAATTGCGTGATAAAAATTATATTCTTGAAACTTCTTCGGTCTTCGTTCCTTGTTCGAGCGTGAAATGCATCTAGAAACCCTAATGCATGAACTTTTAAAAATTTCATGAATTAAACCCTATCATGCATGAATTATGCATAAAAATAATTAAACACAAAATTCAAAAATAAAATCTTAGATTACATGCACTCATGTTACGTGAATTAAATTCCTAGACCTTACGACTATCCCCCCCTTAAACAAAATTTGGTCCTCGAAAGTTAGAACGTACCGAATATCTCCGGGTAGCGACTCCTCATCTCGTTCTCGGTTTCCCAAGTAGCCTCCTCCTCATAATGATTCAGCCACTTGACCTTGATCATCTGGATCACCTTGTTCTGTAGTCTCTTTTCCTGTCTGTCCAGAATTTACGTAGGTTTCTCCTCAAACGATAGGTGTGGTGGTGTCAGCTGAAGTGGCTCATAATTAAGCACATGTGAAGGATTCGACATGTACTTACGCAGCATAGAGATGTGGAACACATTATGAACTCCTGCCAGATTCGACGATAAAATAACTATGTATGTGAGTGTCCCAACCCTCTCTAGGATCTCAAATGGTCCGATGAATCTAGGGCTAAGCTTGCCCTTCTTCCAAACCTCTTCACACCCTTTATAGGTGCGACCTTAACGAAAACATGATCCCCTAATGCGAACTCGAGGTCTCGCCGTCTCTTATCAGCATAACTCTTCTGATGGCTTTGTGCAGTCTTCATCCTGTCTCTAATCCTGGACACTAAATCTGCCGTCTGTCTGACAATATCTGGACCCAACTCTGCTCGCTCTCCTACCTCATCCTAATAAATTGGCGACCTACACTTCCTCCTGTACAGTGCCTCGTATGGGGCCATACCTATCGATGCCTGATAACTGTTGTTGTACGTGAACTCCACAAGAGGTAACTTCGGCTCTCAGCTGCCCTGGAAGTAGATCATGCATGCTCGGAGTAGGTCCTCCAGAGTCCGAATCACACTCTCTGACTAACCGTCTGTCTGAGGATGAAAAGCGGTACTGAACAATAGCTTCGTACCCAAAGCCTGGTGAAGACTCTACCAGAATGCAGACGTAAATCTCGGATCCCTGTCTGACATGATGGACACTGGAATCCCATGCAGTCTGACTATCTCTCTAAAGTACAGCTCTACGTATTGAGTCATGGTGAATGTATTCCTGATCGATAAGAAATGAGCTGACTTAGTGAGCCGATCAACAATCACCCATATGACGTTAAATCCTCCAGTAGTCCTCGGAAGCTCTGTCACGAAATCCATAGTAATATTCTCCCATTTATACTCGGGAATAGAGAGTGGTCTCAACTTCCCTCCAGGTCTCTGATGCTCTGTTTTAACCTGCTGACAAGTCAAACACACGGAGATGAATCACAGAATATCTCGCTTCATGCCCAGCCTCCAATAAAGAGTCTGTAAATCCTTATACATCTTTGTAATCCATGGATAGATGGAGTACGGGGTGCTGTGGGCCTCACTCAAGATATCTGCTCGGAGGAAATCACTGTCAGGAACCCATAGGCAGTCTCTATATCTGACTATGCCATCCACCACTGCATACAGTATCTGGCCCTTAGCCTCGTCCCTCTGTCTCTGCTTCTGTATCTGCTCATCCAAAGTCTGCCCTGCTCGAATTCTGTCTCTCAGAGTCGGATGTACTGTCAGAGTAGCAAGATTTGGGGCCTCACCCCTGGCATAAACTGCAAGCTCAAATATCTGAATCTTAGCCTGCAACGGTGTCTGTACTGACATATGAGCTATCACTGCGTGCTTCCTGCTCAGAGCGTCTGCAACTACATTAGCCTTACCCGGATGGTAGCTAATGTCACAATCATAATACTTCACCAACTAGAGCCATCTCCTCTGTCACATGTTCAGTTCCTTCTGTGTGAAGAAGTACTTCAGGCTTTTATGATCTGTGAAAATCCTACACTTCTCTCTATATAGATAGTGTCTCCAGATCTTCAGTGCAAATACCACTGCTGCTAGCTCAAGGTTATGAGTCGGATAATTCTTCTCATGGACCTTCAGTTGTCTGGACGCATAGTGTTTCGTATTTTCACTACCGCAAGTATACGGTGTCAAGTTTTAGTACTGGTTTGAGTACAGATATCGATCCCACGAAGACTAATTATTTAAAATTGAATATTAAGTACCATAATTGACATAGCTCAACTTTATTTAGAAAATCAAATGGTTGGTTAATAATCAATTCAAAGAAAATAACAATTCCTGTAATTTTAGAACCCAGTAGAAATTCAATGAGTAAGGCAATCAAGATATATGATTTCATCGAGTCTCCCCTATGCTAAATTAAATTCGTCTAACATATTATTAATTTGCACAATATTTATTAACCAAGAACTCCAAATATTTTCTATTCCCTTTTTCAAGTGATAAATAAAACTGTATAACTATTACCGATTTTAATATGTCTATTCAAAATCATGTAACACGTAATAAATGCAACCAAAGTTCTCTTATGGATTCGCTAAAGTTATACGTATTTTGCACGTTATAAACATCTGACGATGCGATTTCCACTGTCTTAATTTCGATCACCTCTTTCGAGTGTTAGATCTCAATTATTAGATCAGTCGAATTATGGCCAGTAATCCAAAAGCATTAAAGACAAGAAATCACAAATGAACACGATGAATTAATTCAATAAAAATTCAAATGTCAATAACATAGGTTCAACCTCGACTACGTCAATCTCTAGACAATAAAATTAGTTCATACTCGAATCTAAATTAATACAAAACCTGTTTGAATTCATTAAAAACGTAAAAGTAAGGAACCGAATTAAGAACGTGTTGGTGAGAGATGAAAGTGCGTCTCCGTGTCTGGATCCAGCATCTTCTATCTCTGTTCTTCGCGTTTCATGCTCCGTGCGCTCTCACTTTTTTCTCCTTTTCTCGAGTGATATGTCGACTGTGTCAAGAATTTTCGGAACCCCTTTCAAAGCTCACGTCGAAACCTATTTATTTATGAGATTCACGCCGCGTGCATATGCGCGGCCAAAACTCGCGCGTATGCGCGGGTGCTTCTGGTGTTGGCCTTCTTCTTGCGCGCACATGCGCTCCATTACTCCGCGCATATGCACGGAGCTTTTTGCATGTGTCGCGCATGTGCGCGCCCTGAGTGGCGCATGTGCGCATAACCTACTGCCATAGTCGCGCATGTGCGTGATAATAAGTCGCTCATATGCGCGATGCACTGCCCTCAGTTATTGTTTTGCTCACACTTCTTCTCCTACGCGCCATTTTAGTTCATTTTCACGCCCATGTCATAGTCGTACCTAGATTCCTGCAATCACACCAAAAATAACAAAAACACATAATCTGCCCAAGAAAACTAACAATCTATATGAATTGTAAGGATAATTTAAGTGAACAAAATGCACTTATCAAACCCCCCCAAACTTAAAGTTTTGCTAGTCTCGAGCAAAATAAAATAAAACATTAACTAAACTAGAGTCAACACATACTAAAGAAAATAACTGAACGAACAAGAATTATGGAATAAAAGGATAACCACTAGCCTCAAAGATTACAGTCTCCATGATTTTAAATCAACCACATGCCACATTACTCACAGTTCACGTGCGTGTGTGTTTTGCTATTCTCGTTTACCCAATCCAAATGCCAAGATAAGTTCATAACTTTTTATCTCATAAAATTCTGGACTCCTCGACACACATGTAATTAGCAAAACCATTGAGACACACATTTACCTTCACAAATCAATAGGACTTATAGGGTAGCATTTGGCTAAACAAATGACAATTTGAAGATAATAATTAACCAAACAAAGTCCAATATCATGAGATGCGCACATGTACACAATCAAATTCTATGTCTATCGACAGCATTTCTCAAGTGTCCATAGGCTTAACTTTGGCAACTCTTCTCCACTAGTATATTGGGTACGTGTGACCCGGTTAATAGGTCTTTTAAGCTTATAACATTAGACTATGGCTAGTGGCTACAAATGAAGATAGGGAATCAAATTTGAGAGAAACAAACCAATTTAGTTTTTCAACACGCTTCTCCTTCTTCCTCTTGTTTCACATTCACTTGCTTTGCCACAACATATTCACCATTTTTGTCCTCTTTTTCACATCAATACGTCATACTCTTTTATTCTTCTTTCTCCCTTTTCTCAACCACTTTTTTCTTTTTCTTTTCACAGAAACTCATTTCTTTCTTTTCATCTTTTTTTTAATGATAATCTTATATGCGCACAAGGGAGAAGAAATTTTATAGTGATACACAGATTCTTTTCTCACAGTTTTCGGTAGGTACTAGTATATATGCTCAAAAGTTGGTAGTTGACGTAGGGATTTAGAATTGGCACGAATGGGGGCTTTTTTTTGTGCCTTGGCACACTCCATTCGATTTTCATTAAGCTCAAACATGGGTCACTATGGTATAATATGATGTTATGGGTAGGCTTGAAAGGCTCAAACGTTCCAAAAATCGCCTAAATCATCCCTAAGTTACACAATACCCATATCTCGTCTCGAAGAATGCCAACCAAGTTCTAGACTACTTTCAATTTACCAATTAATAAACACAGATAAATCATGTTTTCGGGTATTCAAAATGAACAAATCACACATCTCAATCTCATTTAGGCTCAAAGGCTAACAATTGACAAATTATTCAAGGAAAAACGGGCCCAACATAATTCAAAGACTGCCTGAATCATTTTTTGTGTTAGTGAACATGCAACTCAATAACAAGTAATCAACACGCAGGTATTGGAGTCCATTCGCACATTCCGAATCACAAATCACATGAACACTCTCTTAGCATCGGATGTATCAACAATCATAGCAATCGTGAGTTAATGTGTAAACAGTTAAGTAAAGATAGCATGCATTTAGATTCGTAATCGTGGGACGACATGTGTTTCGGGTCAACTCTCATCATTGTTTGGTTATCACCTTAATTCCACAACTCTAGAGAAAAAAAAACAATTTAACGACTAAAAATGGACATAAACACAAAAGTAAAATTAAATTATTTTTTTTAAAAAACATCAAAATTAAATCACCCCCCAAACTTAAAGTATACATTGTCCTCAATGTATAAACAGGAAAGAACGGAACAATCATACCTCCCACGACGAGCGTCAATGCTCGCCGTCACCATCGTCGTCATCCGCGTCCATGTTCTGGGGTGGGGGCTGGTAAGGGGCTCCAGGATACTGAGGTGGCCATGCAGGTGGCTGGGGAAACATCGGATCCTCTGGGCCTATAGGTGGGAACCGCTGAGCAAGCACGGACATGAAGTCCATCATGTATCCCATGAAATGGTCGGTGCGATGCTGAACGAATCCAGCACCTGGCGCTGCTCAACTAGTAACCTCCTATGGTCCTCCATCTCTGTCTCAAGTCTATGAAATCGATCTCCCCTGCGTTGTCGGGCTGCCTCAGGTGGTGGTGGTGATGGTGGTGGAAGCTGTGGCTGTGGGAGCTCCTCGTCATCTGGATTCTCGTGGGGCATATAAGAGGCAGCGCCAAAGAAGGCAACAGTGGAAGACTTCGGCTTAAGCACTTGCTCATCAGGAAACCATGACACGTCGGCCTGTCTGCATAGCTTGGTAACAATGTGAGGGCATGGAAGGGCAACCGTGGCTAACCCTGTGCCGACTCTCATGATCGATACAGAAATTATTTTCCCCAGGTGAACAGATTTACCCATCAAAATGGCGAAGACAAGTGCAACTTTGTCTTTGGTTACATCATGGTAGTGCGAGGATGGGAGAACCCGAGCCAACACGAACGATGTCCACGCACTTGCATTGGGGCTCATATCAGATTTCTTTAGAGAAATTGGACAAGTCAGCTCATTTTCCGTACAGCGCCTGCCTGTCATACGGTCCGAATGACCTCTGAATAGTTAACCCCATCCTCTAGAAATTCACTGTACTCGTCTTCTTCGAGGCTTGGCATATGATAGATCATGTTTATCATTTGAGAGTCAAACGATACCAATTTACCTCGCACCAGTACTTTCGACTCGTCATGCCGTATCTGCAGATTAGCATAGAACTCTCGCTCAACTGAAATCACAGCATCTAGAGGAGGGTGAGCAAATTCAACTCATTGTCTTCGTTCCAGTTCATTCACAATCATACCACGCGCTATCAATAAATTAAATCCCCTCTCCGGGATGATAGACCGAGTCATCGAGCTCTCATAAACTTTCTGGGCTTCCTCATTCCAAAATCGGTGCGAATCAAAACTTGCAGAGGAAGAAGCGCTCTTCTTTGACTTCTTTTTCGGTGCCATATCAATCAATAATGCAAGACTACACCACACACTTAATTCAACAACTGAAAGCCCAAAATCCGGTAATTGTACCGCAATGTGCGTAGCAATTAGAACCTCACCCCACCAACTGATCCGGTTAGCAATACAATATACGACCCAGTCACGACTATTCGAGAACAACAACAAGTGCTCAATTCACAATATTAAAGGTTCCCAAGTTGCTTGAACCAATTTCTAACAAATCCTAAAATTTTAAGAAACTCTGGAGAAAACCCCTTGCTTGAACGAGAAGATGAACGGAATTAGGAGTGTGTCGGAATTTTGGGGCGGTGCTGTAAGGCGGCGGTCATTTCTACTGAGCGGCGGCGGCGCAAGGTGTTTCGGGTTAGGGGATGGTGTTTCTTTGTGAGGGGGAGCGGCTATTTTAGATCTGAAAAATGAATCGCTATCCCCTTTTTTTCTTAAATTAGGTCGCGCACATATGCGCACCCTAAGATGGCGCATATGCACCGAGGTTACTGTCTCGTCATGTGGTCTTCGCGCATATGCGCGTCCATAAGTGGCGCATATGCGCGATGGTCTCTGCCTTCCGAGTTGGGTACCTTGTATCCTTGCGCATATGAGTGCCCTTAATGTGCGCCAAACCTTCTGCCCTACTCACGCATGTGCGCGAAAATAAATCGCGCATATGCGCAGAACCTCCTGTCCATAAGCTTTTCGAAATTTTTTTTTCTAAATACCTGCAAAAATAACACAATGCAAATTATTACTTGAATAGTGAAAGTTAAAATTAATAAACTAAGGAATTGAAATAAAATAATAAAAGCAAAAAGAAAGCAAAAATAAATAAATGTGGGTTGCCTCTCACACAGCGCTTGGTTTATTGTCATCAGCCCAACTGTCACAAATTCTGATCATGGTGGGTTGTATGATTTCTTGGATGTCCTTATTTCCACCAGCTGACTTTCAACTTCCATGGTCATCCTTCCTCGTTTCACGTCAATGATAGCTCCAACAGTAGCCAATAATGGTCGACCAAGAATAACGTGAACATTCTGACTATTCTCCATGTCAAGTACCACGAACTCTGCCAGAACCTTCAATTTGTCGATCCGAAGTTCAACATCTTCCACAATCAATGGCACCTTCAGCGATTTATCTGCCATCTGTAAGCTTAGTCTTGTGGACCTCATCCTGCTCAATCCAAGTTCTCGTAGAGAGAACTTGGCATTTTATTTATGCTCGCTCCTGAGTCACAGATAGCTTTCTCCACTAAATGACCCTTATTTCACATGGCATAATAAATTCATCGGGATCTAGCAACTTCTGAGGAAAATTTCTTCGTGTTCCTTCGGTAAATTAACCTTCCACCTGATCTGCAAACTTATTATTAGTGTGTAGGTTCTTGAGATCTTCAAGACCTTTTTTATTTTGAAATTCCGCTTGTAATTGTAAAAATATCTGGGGGTAGGGAAGTAAAGAAATATCAATGCATTGATTTAAATCATACCTCTCATATTTCTTACCTCGGGCTCTTTTGGTTGGAGTTGGCTTTTCATCCCAAACAGGCATGAGTTCAACCTCCTTCTCTTCTCTGCCTACGACACCAATCTCTTCATGATGTATAAAAATGGCATTCACTTCTCTTAGATTTGTGTCTGCAGTCTTTTGAACTGCGCATGACGGTTGAGACGTGAGTTGCTTCGTTATCTGTCCCACTTGCGATTCTTCAAGGTAGCACCAATACTTGCCATGTGGGTTTCTAGGTTGTCAAGCCTAGACGCAGTCCTAGCCATTCTTTTGCCAGATTCAGCAACATAAGTCCCAACTAAATCTTCAAATGATGGCTTCACTTCCCCATTTGATGTATTGAACCCCGGTGGAGGATTCAATACATTCTTATTATTTGCATATGAAAAATTCTCATGATTTCTCAATCCATGGTGATAAGTATTAGGGGGAGGGTTACCTCGATATCCTCCATAGCATCCAAAGTTCTTGTTGTTGATGTATTGGACTTCTTCAGGCAAATGTGATTCTTCAACAACAAACGGTGGTCCCTCAGTGTCTGATGTACCCACTTTATTCATAGTCGCTATCTGTGCAGTCAATGCTGATACTTGCGCAGTGAGTGATGTGATAGGATCCACCGCATAAACTCCAGCAGTCCTCTGTACTCCTGACCTCTCACATGGCCATTGGTAGCTATTAATAGTCATCTGCTCAAGCAAGTCATATGCTTGAGCAGGAGATTTGGCAAAGATCGTGTCACCTGTCGCTGCATCCACTGTTGTTTGTGTCTGACTATTCAACCCCTTATAGAAAAGCTCAATCTGTACCCAGTCTTCAAAACCATGATTCGGGCACCTCTGCAACAACTCCTTGTACCTCTCCCATGCCTCATAAAGCTGCTCAAATTCAGTTTGCTTGAAAGTACTGATCTCAATCTTCAATTGCGCAGACTTCGCTAGGGGAAAATATTTAGAGAGAAATTTCGTCGCCAGCTCCTGCCATGTAGTGATACTTCCCAAGGGAAGCGATTGGAGCCATCCTCTTACCTGGTCCCTAAGAGAAAATGGAAACAGGCTCAATCTAATACTATCATCAGAAACATTATTAATTTTCACCGTATCCGTGATCTCCAGGAATGTCCTTAAATGAACATGAGGATCAGCAGTGGCAGTTCCTGCAAATTGATTCTATTGAACCATATTTATCAGTTCAGGCTTCAACTCGAAATTGTTGGCGTTTATAGTCCCTCGAGCAATGCCAGAATAATGTGTGTTGATCACTGGTCTGAAGTGGCCTCTGATAGGTATGGCGTCTGGCGGGTTATATCTCGCGTCCTCTCTGTTTTCAGCCATTGTTTGGATTTCTTCCCTTCTCGCTTTTCTTAGACTTCTCGCAGTTCTTTCGATCTCCGGATCAAAGATAAGCAAATCAAGTCTGTGCGATATTAGCATGCACTGCAAAACAGAAAAGATTATAACGTAACAAAATAAATAAATAAAATAAAATTTAAATTAAAGTCAAAACTACTTAGTAACGATATTAATATGCAATTAAATAATTTACTCCCCGGCAACGGTGCCAAAAACTTGTTGCGTATTTTCACTACCGCAAGTAAAACGAAGAGTAATTATTTAAAATTGAATATTAAGTACCATAATTGACATAGCTCAACTTTATTTAGAAAATCAAATTGTTGGTTTATAATCAATTCAAAGAAAATAACAATTCCTGTAATTCTAGCACGTAGTAGAAATTCAATGAGTAAAGCAATCTAGAGATATGATTTCGTCGAGTCTCCCCTATGCTAAATTAAATTCGTCTAACATATTATTAATTTGCACCATATTTATTAACCAAGAACTCCAAATATTTTCTATTCCCTTTTTCAAGTGATAAATAGAACTGTATAACTATTACCGATTTTGATATGTCTATTCAAAATCATGTAACACGTAATAAATGCAACCAAAGTTCTCTTATGGATTCGCCAAAGCTATACGTCTTTTGCACGTTATAAACATCTGACGATGCGATTTCCCCTGTCTTAATTTCGATCACCTCTCTCGAATGTTAGATCTAAATTATTAGATCAGTCGAATTATGGCCAGTAATCCAAAATCATTAAAGACAAGAAATCACAAATAAACACGATGAATTAATTCAATAAAAATTTAAATGTCAATAACATAGGTTCAACCTCGACTACGTCAATCTCTAGACAATAAAATTAGTTCATACTCGAATCTAAATTAATACAAAACCTGTTTGTATTCATTAAAAACGTAAAAGTAAGGAACCGAATTAAGAACGTGTTGGCGAGAGATGAAAGTGCGCCCCCGTGTCCGGATCCAGCGTCTTCTATCTCTGTTCTTCGCGTCCGTTGCTCCATGCGCTCTCACCTTTTTCTCCTTTTCTCGAGTCATATGTCGGTTGTGTCAAGAATTTTCGGAACCCCTTTCAAAGCTCAAGTCGAAACCTATTTATTTCTGAGATTCACGCCGCACGCATATGCGCGGCCAAGACTCGCACATATGCACGGGTGCTTCTGGTGTTGGCCTTCTTCTTGCGCGCACATGCGCTCCATTACTCCACGCATATGCGCGGAGCCTTCTGCATGTGTCGCGCATGTGCGCGCCCTGAGTGGCGCATGTGCGTGTAACCTACTGCCATAGTCGCGCATATGCGCGATAATAAGTCGCGCATATGCGCGAGGCACTACCCTCAGCTCTTGTTTTGCTCACACTTCTTCTCCTAAGCGCCATTTTAGTTCATTTTCACGCCCATGTCATATTTGTACCTAAAATCCTGCAATCACACCAAAAATAACAAAAACGCGTAATTCTGCCCAAGAAAACTAACAATCTATATATGAATTGTAAGGATAATTTAAGTGCACAAAATGCATTTATCACATAGGCTATCACTTTGTCCTGCTGCATCAGATTTGCGCCCAAACAAAGCTTCGATTCATCTGTATATACCACAAACTCTCCCTGCCCTGATGGCATAGCTAGCACTGGTGCGGTGGTCAAAGCCTGCTTCAATCTGTCAAAGCTCTCCTGACACTCTAGTCCCCAAATAAACTTGGCATTCTTCTTCGTCAGAGCGGTCATAGGCACCGCAATAGAAGAGAAGGCTTGGATAAACCTCCTGTAATAACCTGCCAATCCCAAGAAATTGTGGATCTCTGTCACGCTCTTCGGAACTGGCCAATCTCTGACTGCCTCTACTTTGCTCGGATTGACCTCTATGCCATCCTGAGATACGATGTGGCCCAAGAATGCCACTCTGTCAAGCCAGAACTTACACTTGCTGAACTTGGCATACAATCGTCTATCCTGTAGAGTCTTCAATAATGTCCTCAGATGATGACTGTACTCCTCCCTGCTCTTCAAATAGGTCAGTATATCATCAATGAAGACTGACGGACTGATCCAAGAATGGCTGAAACACGCGATTCATGAGATCCATGAAGATCGCTGGCGCGTTCGTCAAACCGAAGGGCATCACCAAAAATTATTAGTGCCTATAATGCATCTGAAAAGCTGTCTTATACACATCTGACTCTCTTACCTTCAATTGATGGTATCCAGATCGAAGGTCTATCTTGGAGAACGAGGCTCCCTGAATCTGATCAAACAAGTCCTCGATCCTTGGCAACGGATAATTATTCTTAATTGTAACTCTTTTCAGCTCCCGGTAGTCAATGCACATACGCTTGCTTCCATCCTTCTTCTTAACAAAAAGAACTGGTGCGCCCCAAGGAGAAAAACTAGGGCGAATGAAACCCTTATCCAGCAAATCCTGAATCTGTTCCTTGAGCTCCTTCATTTCTACGGGCGCTAATCGGTAGGATGCCTTAGATATTATCATTTTCCCTGGAATGAGCTCAATAGAGAAATCCACTTCTATGTCTGGTGGAATGCTTGAAATATCGTCAGGTAACACACTGGAGAACTCGCTGACCACATATATATCCTCCATTCTCTGACTGGCTCCGTCACTGATACAATGCTTGCTAAGAATGCCTGGCAGCATCTCTTAATAAGCTTCCTCGCACACATGTAGGAATTGACGTGCTGGAACCGCTAATGTCTAACTGCCTCAAATACAAAAAGCTTCCCACTGGGAGGTTTGACAGACACTGACATCTGAAGAAAATCTATGACTGCTCCATGAGAAGAGAGCCAGTCCATGCCCAGTATGATATCAAACTCTGTTAGCGGTAGTACTATCAGATCTGCCTATACTGCCTTGATGTAATCTGAGCTCCAATCCTCTCACTATCCGGGATGTGAACATCTGATCCCCGGATGGAATCAATACTCTGAATCTTAAATCCATTGCTACTGGTATGATTCCTAGTTGCTTCACGAAAGATTCAGATATAAACGAATGCGTAGCCCCTGAATCTAGCAACACATGCATGGCTACTCCTGTAATATATATCCTTCCCGCGACAAAACATAGCATCAAATCTGATAGAGTTGAACTTAAGGAACTTCTTATTGGCAATAAACCCCAAATCCTCGAACAATCACTGATTTTATTTTAGAAAAGCAGAAGTAATCTTAAATTCTTGTATCCATGAATAATATGAGTTCAGTTGAATCTACATCTTATTTTATCTACAAGAGTTCAGTTATTCAGTTATACTTTATTCTGAGTTTTGTCAAACACCATAAAGGGGGAAATTGTTGGAAACTTAATTCCGGTGCTTTGACAAAAAGACTCACCAACTGAACTTAACAACTGAACTGCTCATCAACTGAACACGTCATCTGCTGAACTCAGTCAACTGTTTTATACAATTGAAGTTCATTCTCGGCAACTGATTCGTTACCAGCTGACCTCTCAGTTGTACACGTCATCAGTTGAAACCGACAACAGACAAAATAGTACATATACCTGCAACTTGTAGTGGAACGCCGCATTGTAGAATGAACAGTGTATGATTGTCAGAATATATCGACGTGGCAATCAACGGTTAGAATATTCCAACATTCTTTAATGTTACCGTTAAGAGAAGAGCCTATAAATAGTCGAAGAACAGCAACTGAAGAACCTCCGACTTTCAGTTATCCTATTCTACTTGTTGTTACGCTGCAAAAATATCTACTCGCAATCAAAAATCAAAGCTCACGCTTATTATTCATATCCGTAGTATTCAAGACTACATTCTCGAGCTTATATAGCACTTTGTAATCTTTAATAGATTTTCTAAGTTGTGCTAAGATCAGTTACGATCTATAAAAGTATTGTATGCTAAGAGTTTCAGTTTTGGCAAAGTGATAAGTCCAAACTGAAGTGGGTCAGTAAAGAAAATACAGTGTCGTGTAATTGTTCAAAGTCTTTAGTGGATATCCTATCTTCGTGATAGAAGGGGTGACGTAGGAGTTATTCAATTCTCCGAACATTCAGAAATTTATTGTGTCATTACTTCAGTTACCATTCTCAGTTAGACACTCTATCCTTCAGTCAGTTAGTTTTCCGCAACTGTTTTATTCAGTTTAAATGATTGTTGTTGACCGACGGGATATTTAGTTTCAGTTTGTAACAGAACTGAACTCATATTGTAGAAGAATATTTTAAAATCGAGCAGTGTTTATTCAACCCCCCCTTCTAAACACTCTTTATTCGTTTAACCGATCCTATCAAGTGGTATCAGAGCATAGTTATATCCTATCAAAGATTATCTTACTTAAATTGTTCACTATGTCTTCATTCAACAAGATTTCTATGTTCTCAAGAGAAGACTTTGACGATTAGAAGATCAGGATGCAGGCTCATCTAGCTGCTCAGGATGATGACATGTGGTACGTTATAACTGACGGACCCATGAAGATTTTGAAAGCTAACACAGCAGTTGCAATCACAGATGGGGCACCGCACAGAATTGAAAAGCCTAGAGATGAATGGACTGCTGAGGACAAGAGGAAAGCAAATCTAGATAATGTAGCAAAGGACATATTGTACAAAACACTGGACAAAGTAACGTTCAGTAAAATCAAGATGTGCAAGACAGCCAAAGAGATTTGGGAGAAGTTAATTCAGCTTTGCGAAGGCAACGAACAAACCAAAGAAAACAAACTTTCTGTTTTCGTGCAGAAGTTCGACAACATCAGAATGAAAGTTGGAGAAACAATGCATGAATATGATGAAAGAACCAGCTGCATCATCAACGAACTTAATGCACTTGGAAAGGTGTATTCAAATAAAGAAGTTGCATTGAAAATAATCAGTGGTCTTCCCAAGGAATGGGATGTGAAAACCATGGCAATGAGGGAGTCTAAAGATCTGAACAAAGTTGAACTCCATGACCTATTCGCTGACTTGAAAGCATATGAGTTTGAACTGAAAACTCGAGAGGGAGAACCATCTACCCCAGCAGCTACTACCGCCTTAACTGCTGTAAGAACATAACCAACTGGTTCAGTTGAGAAAGCTGCTGATCAACTAAGCAATGATGCCATGTCATTGTTCATTAAGAAGTTTGGAAGATTCATGAGGAAGAATCAAGGGAATTTTCAAAAGAACTATCAAAGAAACAACTCCAGAAAGAGTCGAATGCATTCTACAACTGTGGCAAACCAGGTCATTATATTGATGACTGTCCCAAACCCAAGAAGGACAGTCAAGTTTCAACTGAAAGAAAGGAGAAAGTGTATGAGCACAAGAGGAGATCTAAGGACGACAAGAAGCCTTACAGAAAGAAACATGAAGTACTTCTAGCTGAAGATAGCAAAGCCAAATGGGCAGACACTGACAGCAAGGAATCAGAACCAGAAACTTCATGCAGTTCTAGTGACGATGAAGAAGAAGTAAAATGTCTGATGGCTGCTGATACAGAACTAGAGTCCAGCAGTCAACAGGTATTTGATTTTAGTTCAACTGATTTTACCAGAGAAGAACTTATTTCGACATTGCATGACATGGTTAATGAGTATCAAAAGCTTGCTTTATCGTTTGAAAAAGCCAGAGCGAAGCAAAATGATCCCAAAGACGATAAAACAAAAACTGATGAATCAGTTGATATGTTGAGTCTAAAAAGGGAAATTGCTGAGCTCAGAAATTAAAGAAGCAGGGATAAATTAATGATTCAAAAGTTGTTGCTTGAAAATTCAAAGCACACTGAGCTTATTCAGGCTTGGAACAAATCGTCTGATGCTTTAACTGATATACAGAATTCTCAGAAATCAGTTACTGATAAAACTGGTTTAGGATTCTGTAGTAAAGATGATTCGTCTTCCAAAGATACTCAGCCAAAACTGAATAAAAACAAAGGGAAATACATTCACTTTGTAAAATCAGTTATGGTACAAGAACAAGATGAGTCAAGTAAACTGATTGAACAGCCAACTCAAAGTATGAACAAGGGCAAAATATGTGGAATTTGTTATAGCCCAAAAGCTGTGACTGACTCTCGAAGTCAGCAACTGAAAATTTTCAGAAAAAATTACTCTAATGGCTACTCAAATTACTACAACAGCAAGCCAGTTCAGAAAAGATACTGGCTGAACAATCAGTTGAAAAAGGGCAAATCACATGTTGTATCTCCTGCACACCATACATCAAGCACACACAAACAGGGAAAGACCATCTGGAATACAGCAACTGGACGGTCAGTTAGATTGATCCAAGTCTGGATTCCTAAAGGACTAATCAACTTTGGACTCAAATAGAAAAAGGGGTACCCGAATCTTATCTTGTGTGTGATTGCAGGTAACAGGTACGAGCTTTGAATCTATATGGTACTTGGATAGTGGATGTTCACGCCACTTGACAGGATATTCAAATTTATTGTCAACTGGTCAAATACACTAGACCAAACATCAGTTTTGGAGATAATTCTAAAGGTAAAACTGTGGGTAAGGGTAAGCTTATCCATGGTAACTTCACCATTAATGATGTATTATTAGTTGAGAATCTTAAGTATAATCTGATCAGTATCAGTCAGCTATGCGATAATGGATTCTCAGTTCAGTTTGACAAACATTCTTGTTCAGTCAAAAACTCAACTGAAGAGATCATCATAACTGGCAAAAGGTGTGGAAACACTTACAAAGTCAGTTGGAATGATCAACCTTATGCACCAGTATGTTTTATTGCCTCAAAATCTTCTAAAAACTGGTTGTGGCATAAGAGATTAAACCACTTGAATTTCAAGTCTATTGCATATTTTAGTAACCACGATCTTGTTACTGGGCTGCCCAAAATGGATTTTATCAAAGACAAAATTTGCTCAGCATGTCAGTTTGGTAGACAATCAAATCTTCTTTTAAGAACAAGGGTCGTAAATCCTCTTCCCGATGCTTAGAGCTGTTGCATAAGGATCTATTTGGTCCAATACCAGTCATGAGCTTAGGGGGAATGAAATACACCTTGGTGGTTGTAGATGATTTTTCAAGATTCACTTGGGTTATATTTCTCAAGTCCAAAGACCAAACTGCTGCTCAACTGATTAAGCTTTTCAAAAGACTATTAAATGAAAAATCAGTTGGAATTGATAGATCAGATCTGATCGAGGAACTGAGTTTATCAATCAAATTCTTTCAAATTATTTAGAGAATGCCGGAATTAAGCATGAGCTCTCAGCAGCTAGAACTCCTCAGCAAAATGGTGTAGCTGAAAGGAGAAATCGGACCCTTAAAGAGGCTGCTAGAACAATGCTTGCTGATTCCGGTATCTCTCAAAGGTTTTGGGCAGAAGCAGTGAACACTGCGTGTTACACTCAAAACAGATCAATGATTAATAAGAATCATATAAAAACACCTTATGAGATTTGGCATGGAAGAAAAAGTGTGGTTTCCTACTTCAAAATATTCGATTGTAGATGTTTTATACTTGTCAATGGTAAAAATCATTTAAAAGCCTTTGATGCTAAATCTGCAGAGGGAATATTTCTTGGTTATTCTTCAGTGAGTAATGCGTATAGAGTCTTTAACAAAAATACTTTAAATGTTGAGGAATCTATTCATGTTGTTTTCGATGAAACTATACTAACTGATAAGCCAACTGATCAAGTTGAGCTAGCTGATAGATTTACAGATATAAGCTTGGATGATGATGATGAAGAAGATATCCATATCACTCAAAGCAATCTTCAAACACCGGAACCGGAAGTATTGGATCAACCAGAAGAAACAGAAGCTGTTCCAAATGATCAGTTATTAGAGCCACCGAATGACATTCAGTTACCAACTGAAACTACTCCAACTGAAACTGAAAATGTTCAGTTACCCACAGAAGCAGTTGCTGATTCAGAATCAATAAATGCTGAACTCAGATGAAAGAAATCACATCCTCAAGAGTTGGTAATAGGTAAACCATCTGATCCAGTAAGAACAAGAAATCAGATGCTCAATCTATTTATTCATTCAGCTTTCGTATCAAAACTAGAACCCAAAAAGACTGATGAAGCTCTTGCTGATCCAAACTGGATAAACGCAATGCAAGAAGAGCTAAATCAGTTTGTCCATAACAATGTCTGGAACTTAGTTCCAAGACCAATTTCAAAAACTGTTATAGGTACAAAGTGGGTGTACAGGAACAAACTGAACAAAGATGGTTCAGTTGTGCGTAACAAAGCAAGGCTAGTGGCACAAGGCTATAGGCAGGAAGAAGGAATTGATTATGATGAGACATATGCACCAGTTGCAAGACTGGAGGCAATCAGGATATTCCTCGCCTATGCATCATTCAAAAAACTTCAAGGTCTATCAAATGGATGTGAAGAGTGCATTTCTGAATGGCCAGTTGCAGGAAGAAGTCTACGTTGAATAACCTCCAGGTTTTATCAATCATAACTTTCCTGATCATGTATATCATTTGAACAAAGATTTATATGGTCTTAAACAAGCTCCAAGGGCTTGGTACGAAACTCTTTCTAAATTTCTAACTGATCACGATTTTTCTGTTGGATCAGTTGATAAGACCTTGTTCAAATTTTCCAAGAATGATCATATTCTACTCGTTCAAATTTATGTTGATGACATTATTTTTGGGTCAACTAACCCCAAATTATGCGAGAAGTTTGCTAAGTTAATGCATGATAAATTCGAAATGAGCATGATGGGTGAACTGACATTCTTCCTTGGTTTACAAGTGAAGCAACTGGATTCAGGAACTTTTATCAGTCAAACGAAATACACTAAGGAATTGCTGAAGAAATTTGGTATGGAATCATGTTCAGCTGCAAGCACTCCCATGAGCTCATCAGTTAAATTAGACACTGATCAAGGGGGAATATCAGTTGAGACGACACTTTACAGAGGTTTAATAGGTTCATTATTGTACCTAACTGCCAGTCGTCCTGATATTGTATTTGCTGAATGCATGTGTGCCAGATTTCAAGCAAATCCTATGCAATCACATTTTACTGCTGCCAAGCGTATTTTGAAATATCTTAAGGGCACACAAAATGTGGGATTATGGTATACTTAAGATTCATCCTTCAATTTAGTTGGATATTGAGATGCAGATTATGCAGGATGCAAGCTTGATCGAAAAAGTACAAGTGGATCATGTCAGTTTCTTGGAGACAGACTGATCTCTTGGTTCAGTAAGAAGCAAACATCCATAACAACTTCCACAACTGAAGCAGAATATCTCGCTGCTGGAAGCTGCTGTGTTCAACTGCTCTGGATTCAGCAGCAACTGAAAGATTATGGTGTTGATGCAAAGGAATCTCCTATATTATGTGACAACACAAGCACAATTGCTATTACCTATAATCCAGTTCTTCACTCCAGGACTAAGCACATAGATGTCAGACATCACTTCATCAGAGATCATGCCCTGAAGAAGAACATCAGACTGGAATACGTATCAACTGAACAGCAAGCAGCTGATATCTTCACCAAACCATTGGCTGAGACTAAGTTTTCTTATTTTCACAATATACTTGGATTAATTGATATATCCTAATCAGTCGTTACTTTTGTCTTGGTTCTTAATCTATTCTTCAGTTTTGTTGTCACTTACTGACTCCTCAGTTAATTGTTTAATTCTATAATTCTCAACTGATGTCAGTTGATCTTCTATTAGTTAACGTTTTATCAGCTCATGTGTTTGCACAGTATCTCACAAATCTCATTACGTGCAGGAACAAGAAAAACAACGATAAACCAAAATAAACATTTTATTCAACCATAAATATTTGCCAGGACTACATTTTCATATTTTTCTTCTATATCAGCTATCCACATCCTCAACCAAACATCTAGAGCTGAGGAAGATCTCTTGAAGAAGCTATGCGATTGAGAGTCTCCAGCTCCTTTCGAAGCATCAGCTGGTAGAGATGACCATCTTTGAAGACGTCCACCTCCGCAGAAATGTCTAAGTGCTCGTTGGAAGGTGGTAGCCCTTCCAGAGTTGTACAGGAGCTCAAGCTCCTGTAACTCTTCCCAGTAGGGAAGACTATCATAGAAGACCTTGTCTTCAATAGCAGACTTTATAGCATGCAGAGAGAATCGAGAAACGTTTGAGCTACTTGCACCTTTCATATTTTTTTTGATATCCTTGTGACTAACTCTTTAACTCTTATTTATAGACCAGTTCGAGGAAGGTGAAAGGACAATTCTTAATGACGATTACTCTACCAAGCATCAAGATTTCCTTAATTAATCTTGCTTATATTTTCTTCATTTTCTTTAATGCATTTATTAAGGGGGAATATTGGTGTTTAAAAGGTTAACTGAGAAGACAACTGATTAGTCAGCTCTCAACTGAAAGGACACAGTCTGACAACTGATCGTTCAATTGAGCGTCTCACTAATCTTCTCATATACATTAACTAATTAAACCTATTATATTCAAAATCAAGTAACGTGATTGTCTTTC
Source organism: Primulina eburnea (assembly GCF_022965805.1). Lineage (NCBI taxonomy): Eukaryota > Viridiplantae > Streptophyta > Magnoliopsida > Lamiales > Gesneriaceae > Primulina > Primulina eburnea. The sequence goes on from NC_133111.1 coordinate 10,702,366, forward strand.
AAGCATTAAATGCTGTTTTTCAGAAAATGATTAGTGTCAACGTGGATATCTTTAAAACCGTTCAAATACACACGCATTTGGCACACGTACACATGTTGTAATTCAGAATTTCTATGGACTGACACGTGTCCAGAATTTGAATAGTCACGTACATATGTACCATTCCCGCTTCATTTCAGTTTTACTTTGCGTATTATCCACAGATTCTTGAGAGCAAAAACTAGTTTCATCCTTCAAATTTTCTTTCAGGCATTCAATCAGTTCGAAATGGCAACTCCAGTTCCCGCTTACATGCTCAATGCTATGGCTATCAATTTTGGGTCCATCTTATCCTTCGGTGATGAGGATGTCAAGAAGGTCTTTCAAAAACTGGAAGCTGCTGGATTACGGACGTTTTTGGGTACATCATCTCAAGAAATCTACCCAAAAGAACTTCAAGATTTCTATTCCACCGGTAAGGTCGACTTTTATGGCAACATAATTTCTACGGTCAATGATCAGTCTCTGACCATTTCTGAAGACTCCTTTGGAGAAATTTTTTCTCTACCTTCTGCTGGTTTGGCACAACTCTCGGATGTTAAGGCATTTGATATTGAAGAGATGAAAACCGCACTCTCTGCTGATGGACGGAAGATCAAAGTTTCCGATCCAAAGAAAGAACTGAAGTATGAAGTTCAGTTATTTGCTGATGTTGTAGCCAAAAGGCTTTTGACAAAAGCTGGATCGTTTGCTGCCCTCACTTTGGAAAAATTTCAAGTCATTTCTGTTATTATGGCTGATCGTCAATTCAACTGGAAGCACCTTATATTTACTGTTCTGAAGAACATGTTTCTGTCTTCTAAACAATCCAAGGGATTTGCTGTGCAACTTAGTTATCTGCTGAAATTGAAAGGGTTAGTGTCTGATGACTCAGAAAGATCATCAAAGTTTAAAGTCTTTAATGCGAAGAACACTAAGCCACTGAGAACCAAACTGGACATCTCTCCTGCTCAGTTTGTCAAAATTAAACAGGAGATTGGGACTAAGAAAGCAGCCCCGAAATCAGTGAAGAAAGCCAAAACTTTGGCTCAACTGAAGATGGCTAAAAGGAAATTAATCTTGAGCACTTCTGACTCAGAGAAAACTCCATCTCCACAAATTGCCAAGAAACCGAGAACCCAAAGGGTTAAATCAACAACTGCCGAGGTATCCATTCCTTCTAATGCAATTATTCCTTCAGATGCTCAGAAACCAATAGAAGCAGTTCCTTTGAAAGTCATTCCACCAGAAGCTTCAGTTGGTGCCAAAAAGGAATCAGTTAGGACCAAAGCGCCTCTGATTCAAATCTCTCGCCCTGCCACTGTGGTACCTGCTCGACCCAAAGGAATAAAATTCATAGAGGTGGTGGAATCAACTCGAACAGGATTGGAAATCCCTCACATTCTGAGCACTGATAAAGGCAAGGGTAAGCTGATTGAAGAGCCTAGACCTTCGAATGCCATTCAGACACATACTGACCTTGTTTGGGCAAAGGTTAATCGCTATGCTGCTTCAAAAATTAAGTTCTACGATGCTTGGACAGCCTTTCGCGCACAAATTTTTGCCAAGCAACTGAAAAAGAAATCTCAGCTGAACACTTTCATCAAATTGGAAGCTTATGTTCTCATAATGGTGAAAGCTGCCACAATTGCTCAGGCAATGGAAAGGAAATCTTATTTGTTTGATCAAGTGAGAGCTAAGAAGTTGGCTCAAATTGTCAGCAAATTGAAAAAAACTATGTTCCAACAAATCCTACTGCATTTGCTGATCAAGCAGTAATTACTCAGCTTGATACCGATTTACTTGGATTACAATCTCAAATCAGATTCTGGGAAATGGATCAGGAATTGGTTCTTCATCAAGGCAATTCAGATACTGATGAAGAGGATACAGTTGAACAAACATCCTCAGGACAGGCTTTGGTTCCAACTGAAAGGTCAGTTCAGGATATGCCTAAACCATCTCCTGCTGAACAGCAACTGTACATTGAAGCCGAGCTTTCTTTTGCAAATATTGAAGAAATTATCCAAGTAGTGGTACAGGATACTAAATTGAGTGAACCGTTGTCTAATCCAGTTGATCACTCTGCTGATCAAATCCATCCAGAGGTCACCATTTCATCAGAAGAACCAGTTCAGCAAGATCCAGTTGCTGACCAAGCTATTTCGACTGATGTGCAATTGTTTCTCACGTTCATTATTTAGAGGCACCAGTTTTGATCTTATCACCATCTGCCACTCATCTATCCAGTTCTTCTGCCGATCAGAATCCACCCTCACCGCCTCCAGTTCAAGGAGAAATTATTGTAACTGATGTATAAGTTCAGAATGTTGCTGATACAGTTTCAACTGAACAAGCATTAGTCATTTCTGAACAGACGACTAAACAACCAGGAACATCTCATCAGTCTTCTCCTCCATCTTCATCAGATATTGATCTTATTTTTGAAGAAGTTCAACATATGCAGGAAAGTATGCAACAAATTATCACTGCCATATTGAAAATTCAGAACACTCGGCTGTCTCATACTCTGAAGTTGGACTCTTCCCATCAGTTCAACTTAGAAACTGAACGCCATACAAGCAGCTGTTACCTCTCTGACTTTTGCAGTTGACGATATACAGAAAAACAGAGGGATATTTTCCAATCTCACTGCCACTCAAGACTCTATCAACAAACGAGTCGACAGTGTAGAATCTCTTGTTTCAAGAAAAATCGATTTACTTCAAGTTGACATGACTACTGCGATCAGCGATATTTCCGACTCTGTCCATCTCCTCTCTATTGATGTTAGAAAATTATCTTCTAAGATGGATATGTTTGACAAAAAAGGGGAAGAGAACTGATTTTATTTTAGAAAAGCAGAAGTAATCTTAAATTCTTGTATCCATGAAGAATATGAGTTAAGTTGAATCTACATCTTATTTTATCTACAAGAGTTCAGTCATTCAGTTATACTTTATTCTGAGTTTTGTCAAACACCATAAAGGAGGAAATTGTTGGAAACTTAATTCTGGTGCTTTGACAAAAAGACTCACCAACTGAACTTAACAACTGAACTGCTCATCAACTGATCACCAACTGAACTTACCAAATGAACTGCTCATCAACTGAACACGTCATCTGCTGAACTCAGTCAACTGTTCTATACAACTGAAGTTCATTCTCGGCAACTGATTCGTTACCAGCTGACCTCTCAGTTGTACATGTCATCAGTTGAAAGCGACAACAGACAAAATAGTACATATACCTGCAACTTGTAGTGGAACGTCGCATTGTAGAATGAACAGTGTACGATTGTCAGAATATATCGACGTGGCAATCAACGGTTAGAATATTCAAACATTCTTTAATGTTACCGTTAAGAGAAGAGCCTATAAATAGTCGAAGAACAGCAACTGAAGAACCCCCGACTTTCAGTTATCCTATTCTACTTGCTGTTACGCTGCAAAAATATCTACTCGCAATCAGAAATCAAAGCTCACGCTTATTAGTCATATCAGTAGTATTCAAGACTACATTCTCGAGCTTATATAGTACTTTGTAATCTTTAATAGATTTTCTAAGTTGTGCTAAGATCAGTTACGATCTATAAAAGTATTGTATGCTAAGAGTTCCAGTTTTGGCAAAGTGATAAGTCCAAACTGAAGTGGGTCAGTACAGTGTCGTGTATTTGATCAAAGTTTTTTAGTGGATATCCTATCTTCGTGATAGAAGGGGTGACGTAGGAGTTATTCAATTCTCCGAACATCCAGAAATTTATTGTGTCATTGCTTCAGTTATCATTCTCAGTTAGATACTCTATCCTTCAGTCAGTTAGTTTTCCGCAACTGTTTTATTCAGTTTAACTGATTGTTGTTGACCGACGGGATATTTAGTTTCAGTTTGTAACAGAACTGAACTCATATTGTCGAATAATATTTTAAAATCGAGCAGTGATTATTCAACCCCCCTTCTAAACACTCTTTATTCGTTTAACCGATCCTATCAAAAATCGACCTCAGAAAAATTAAAACAGCAAATTAACCCCTTAAAGTTTTGAAAATTTTATTTTGGTCCTTCAATTATCTGCTATTACAATTTGGTCCCTATAATTCCTCGTATCAAACATTTAAATTCTTAATCCCAACCAAGTAGAAAATTCATCCTAAATCTTTCTAAGTTATAAATCCCACGATTAAGTCCTCAAACAAGCATAAAATCCATGCAATTGTACAGTAATTTAAAATCTTAAACCAAAAGGGTTACCAGTAATCAGTGTCGAGTCTGGTGCTGCCTCAGCCTCCTCGGCATGCATAACATATGTACTGCCGGTAGTGGGACCCTTATTCTTAAGACTGCCTGCTGCTTTGGGGCCCTCATGGCCACAAACGGAACACCTGTAAGTCCACCATAAGCACTTGCCGATATGAAATTGTTGCACTGCGGGCAAGGATGCCTTTTATCTGGCTTAGGCGCCAGGAGGTCTTTGCTGCTGCTACTGTGGCCTCCTAAACTGTCCTTGGGGCTTCTGCTACCCCTGCTGGCTCGGCGGTCCAGTAAACTGTTTCTTCCGAGGCTGGGAACTGGACTGAGCCTGATGTCGCTTCTGCCGCATCTCATAATCTATATCCCGCAGAGCATGCTCCGCCTGAAAAGCACAGGTGGTGGCCTCATCGTAACCTGCCGGCCACATCAACACTACATCCCGACGGATGGTGGGTCACAATCCATCCAAAAAGTGCCGCAGCTTCTGATCGGCATCTCTCGCTATCATGGGCACAAAGTGACAGCCCCTGTTGAACTTGCGGATGAACTCCGCCACAGATGAATCCCCCTGTCAAATACTCATGAACTCTCTCGTCAGGCGGCCCCTGATGTTTGCTGGAAAGTATTTCTCGTATAATAACTCCTTGAACCTGGCCCAGGTAAGGGTGGCCAAGTCCACAGCATGTGCGGCTCCCTCCCACCATAGGGACGCATCATCTCTCAGCATATAGATGACGCACCTGGCCCGATCGACATCCCTCATCTGCAGATAATCAAAATGCAACTCCAGCGACCTAATCCATCTTTCTGCAACAAATGGATCAGTAGTACCCCCGAACTCCTTGGGTTGAGCCTACGGAATTGCCTAATACGTCTGTCTGCTGGCGAGGCGCCTGCTCCATGAGTCTCGCTAAACCCTCAAGTACTCGGGTAGCGGGTCCTGCCGATGGTGGTGGTGGTGGAGGGCCCCTGTCACCCTCTGGAATATCATCCACTCTAGCCATCCTGGGCTCGCGTCTGGGGGGCATATCTGAATATAGTCCAATTAAAACGTAACCCATCACGCAATTATTCTAGTCTTGAAAATAATGGATCTTGAATCGTAAAAACAGTTAAACATAAGCAGTAAATCCTAATAATGCGTGAATCATGAAATCATGCAGGTGACATTGATAAATCATTTAAAACATTTAAATCATAAAAGCTTACAGACTTGAGGCTTTGAAGACTGAGCTGCAGAATCTAGCGGCGGCACAACCCTATACAGGACCTTTGCTCTGATACCAAACTGTAAAATCTACCTTTTAAAAAAGTGCGGAAATATTTTTTTTAAAAAAAACTCTCGTTTGGAAATAAACATTTAAATAAATCGCATACATGCAATCTTACGTAAAAACATCATTTAAAAATTATCGTGAGCATTTACCAATAAAAATATAACTGGGTAAAAACAGGGGAAAAATCCTACATCCAACAATAAGATAAACCAGCGTAAAAATACTCGTATCCTCTCAAAACATGAAATCATAATAGTGCGGAAAAATCATAGGTCCTCGGGTCGTGTCGCCCACCAGGTCCACTGACTCAGAGTCCAGCACCTCCAGTCTCCTCGGCATCGAACTCACCTGCATCACACACGCCTAGTGAGTCTAAAGACTCAACACACATGTACCGTAAATAACAAATACCTATACTATACGTAGCACACATCAGTGAAAATTATCATAATCAACATATTCTTCATGAACTTTAAAAGCTTAACATAAACGTGTCATATGCAATCGTTACGCATCAAAACAGCTCATAAGTAATCAACATTTATCATTTATCATTCATTATTCAGTTCCTTAGAGGTAACTATCGTACATCATCATTTACGATGGATCTATCATACATAGAACCGCGGTACCCGGCGGCTGTCGGACATCAGTGATATGATTACCCATCCGCTGTGCCTAGGCCTCATCATCATCATTTACATATACATATTAAACATTTACATATACTTTGATAGTCACAACTAATTCTCATCTTTCAAAACATCATCATTTACATAACTTATAAAAAAATCGTGCCCAGATGCAATTTTCTTTAAATTCAAGCATGCAGCGTATATCTCCATAAAATCTTAAAAATCATGAATCATGATGCATGAACATTTAGAATATCATAAACTTGTGCTCAGGGCGCTGCCAGAACCAAAATCTCACCTTGGGTGCAAAATGACCACTTTGCCCCTGGAAACCCAAAAATTATCGTTTAACCCCTGGACCTCTAAAATTGACCCGAAGCTTATCAAACTCCTTAAAATATCCCAAAACATTTTTATAAGCATTCCTAGACATAAACTCGAGCCAAAATAAAAATTTAACCGATTCGTTTTAAAACTTTGACCGGGGTCCCAGTTTTAACCCAAATCGACCCAAAATTTGACCAAAACTTCTCCAACTTTTTACCATGTCTTAAGAAAACTATAATACTCATAAAACCATGTCATCAGGCCGCTAACTTATGGCTGAAAATTTCAGAACATGCCAAACTTCTCGGTTCCTTCTAAATTCACATCTCGTAAGTAATTTCAGAACATGTCAAACTTCTCAGATCCTTCTCAACACCCTTCTTATCCTTTATTTCTAAATCAAATTATTTTAACAATAAAATCCATCGAAGTAGTCGTGGCTTTGCATCTTTCTTAGCAAGTAAATATTTAAGTGCAGAGTGGTTTGTGTAAACAATGACTTTGGACAAAACAACATATGAATGGAACTTGTCAAGTGCAAATACTACTGCAAGTAAATCTTTTTCAGTGGTGGAATAATTTAATTGTGCCTCATATAGGGTCGTACTTGCGTAGTAAATTGTATAAAATACCTTGTTTCGCAGCTGGCCAAACACACCCCCCACCGCAGTATCACTGACATCGCACATGACCTCGAAGGGTATATCCTAATCTGGTACCACCAAAATAGGAACTGTCACCAAGCGCTCCTTTAATTCATCGTATGCCTGCAGATAGTTAGAATAAATCAAAAGCCAATCTTTCATAAGTAAAGAAGACAGATGTTTGGCAATTTTTGAAAAATCTTTGATAAAACATTGATAAAAACCTGTGTGGCCTATGAAACTTCTAACTCCCTTTATGGATGTTGGGGGTGGTAAGTTCTTGATAACTTCCACTTTTACCTACCTCTATTCCATGCTCCGAAATTTTGTGCCCTAGGACAATTCAATCTTGTACCATGAAGCGACACTTCTCCCAATTCAGTACCAGGTTCGTCTCCTCGCACCTCCTCAACACGGATCTCAGATTCTGTAAACACTCATCAAACGCTGCACCAAAGATATAAAAGTCATCCATAAATATTTCAAAAAAGGTTTCAATCATATCATGGAATATAGCAGTGATGCAGCATTGAAATGTAGTAGGGGCATTACCCAGACCAAAAGGTATACGGCGGAAAGCAAAAGTTTCAAAAGGACAAGTGAAAGTGGTTTTCTCTTGGTCCTCACGTGCAATAGTGATTTGATTACCCCGAATACCCATCTAAAAAAAGTAAAACTCATGCCCCGCTAGTCTCTCCAACATCTGATCAATAAAGGGAAGGGGAAAGTGGTCCTTACAGGAGGCATCATTCAACTTCCTATAGTCAATACACACTCCCCACCCCGTAACAGTCCTCGTGGGTACAAGTTCATTTTTTTCATTAGTAATCACAGTAATCCCATCTTTCTTAGGCATACACTGAACAGGACTTACCAGTTCACTATCTGAAATGGGATAGATAATACCTGCATCAAAAAGCTTGATAGTCTCAACTTTCACTACCTCTTGCATCTTTGGATTGAGTCGTCTTTGAGGTTGCACGAGGGGTGATTACTTTTCTTTCATCAAGGTTTTGTGCATGCAGATTGATGGACTTATTCCCTTGATGTATGCCACCTTCCAGGCAAATGTCTTTTTGTGCTCTTTGAGAACATGCAACAATTTTTTCTCCATAACATCTGTCAAAGCAGCAAAAATAATGACAAGAAAAATGTTATTCTCACCTAGGTATACGTACTTTAGGTGCGGAGGCAATGGGTTGAGCTCAAGCATCTGTGGTTCCTCAATGATTTACTTTGGATGGGTCAAATCTCTTCGCTCCCCTAAATCCTCGAGTCTCATCCTCATTGGCTTTCTCCATGGATGATTGTCATTAAAGTATGCCACTATTTCAGCTTTTTCTTTGTCCTAGTCATCCTCCTTCAATGCAGTTGTGAGGGTGGCTTCCAATGGGTCTTTCATGGCATCTTGCATAAAATTAGACACAAGTGAATCCACAACATCAATTCTAAAACAGTCATTAGTGTGCAGTGTGTGCTTAAGAGCATTAAAGACGTCAAAAGTAATTTCTTCCTCGTCCACTCTCAATCTCAACCTCCCTTCTTGAACATCAATCAGGGCCTTGCCAGTCGCAAGGAATGGTCTCCACAAAATCAAGGGCATCTCCATGTCTTCCTCCATGTCAAGTACTACAAAGTCTGCAGGAATATAAATTTGTCCACCTTTACCAGGACGTCCTCTATGACTCATTGCGGGTATTTGACAGATCTGTATGCCAGTTGCAAGGACATCCTGGTTGGCTTAGGCTCTCCTAATCCGAGTTTCCTGAATATAGATAAAGGCATAAGATTAATACTCGCACCAAGATCACACAAAGCTTTATGAAAAATAGCATCATCAATCATGCAAGGAATAGAAACACTCCTTGGGTCTTTAAGTTTCGGTGGAATTTTGTTTGCTCGAAAGCAGAGCAATTTTCAGTTAGATTTACCGTCATGTGACCTTCCAATTTTCTCTTGTTTGCTAAGATGTCCTTCAAAAATTTAGCATAACTAGGCATTTGCATTAAAGCATCGGAAAAAGGAATATTGATATGCAATTTTTTAAATATCTCAAGAAATTTACCGAATTGCGTATAAAATTTTGCTTTTTTCAATGCTGCAGGGAAAGGAGGAGGTACAACAATCTTTGATTGTGTAGTGGGTGCTGGTATAGAGTTAGAAGATTTAATTTGGATGTCTCAATCTGTTCATCTAGTATTTGACTTTTTTCCTTCCCTCTAGACTTTAAAATTTTCCCACTCTTCAACTCGATGGCCTTCACTTACTCTTTTGGATTGGTCTTTGTGTTACTTGGCAAGGTGCCCGGCTTTCTATTTGCTATCATCTTAGCTAACTGTCCAATTTGACTCTCTAGCCCCTTTATCGATGTATCTTGGTTTTTGAGTCTAGTCTCGGTGGCTGAGATGAACTTAGACATTAGCTGTTCCAAATTGAACTTTTCTTCTCTACGAGGGTCAGATCTGTACATCGGTTGTTTCCCATACGGTTGTCCTCCCTATGATCGATTCTAACGATTTTGACCACCCCATGAGAAGTTGGGATGTTGTCTCTATCAAGGATTATATATGTTCGAATACAGATCATTCCTTGGACGGTTTTGGACTTCCACTTGATTCAATGGTGCCTCTTCTTTCACATAGAAGGGATTGTCATCCTGAAATTCCTTTACAAAGTGTTCACCTCCACACTTATCACATAATATCACTTGAAGATGCATATCCGTGCCACCCATATTCAAGCCGTTCAATTTCCTGTTCAAGACATCAAGTTGTGCAGTAATAGTAGAAAGGTCAGTTACCTATTGAACTCCTGCACTTCTCTGCTGGTTGTTCCTTTCAAATTGAGTATGATAGCTGCTAGCAGACATCTCCTCCAATAACTCATATCCTTCCTCAGCAGTTTTTCTCAATAGGTTCCCACAAGCAGCAGCGTCTATCGTAGTACGATTAGGAGTAAGTGAGCCATAATAAAAGGTCTGAACGACTAACCCAAGTGGCACTTCATGATAAATGCATCTTCGTAATAGATCTTTGAAACACTCCCATGCCTCATATAAAGACTCTTGCTCGAATTGAGCAAATGTGGTGATATTTGCCCGCAACTTCATGGTCGTAGATGGAGGAAAGTATTTAATGAGAAATGCCTTCGTCATGTCCTCCCATGTGGTGATCGAACCTACAGGAAAACAATTTAACCATGCTTTAGCTTTGTCACTTAAGTAGAAAGGAAATAAACGCAGCCTAACAGCATCATCAGAAACTCCATTAAATTTAAAAGTATCGCAAAATTCAAGAAAATCTATTATGTGCGTGTTTGGGTCATCTGCTGCAGATCATCCAAACTGTACTGTATTCTGAATCATCTGAATTATAGATGTCTTGATTTCGAAGTGGTTTGCCCGCACAATAGGCCTGACAATGCTGGGGCGTGCACCATCCAAAGACGGCAGGGCATACTCTAGCATCGGTATGCGGCGTTGTATCTCAACATGTCTATCTTCATGGTGTTCCTCCTCATGCTCGTGCTCGTGCCTCTCCATCAGTTCCTTCAGTCTCTGCTGATGTCTTTTTCTGCGGAAATTTCTTTCAATTTCAGGGTCAAACTGCTCAAGCTCCACGTCAAGTGACTTTGGCATGCACAGAAAAAGATATTTGGAATAGAATATGGAGTGTTAGATCAAGAAAAATAAAACAATGCTGAAGAAAGAAACTAAAAATAAAATTGTGAATTAACAATCCCCGGCAACGGCGCCAAAAACTTGATCGAGCAAAACTTGCACTATAAAACTCTTGGTCAAAATTAATAATATTCAAGCTCGAAATAATCGCAAGTGCACGATGTCATGTTATAATATAATGTACTGGAGTACAAGTATCGTTCCACTAGAGACCATATTTGGCAATTATTATTTTCAGTTATTAAATCTTTAGCAACGAAATTCGAATGATTTTTTTTACTACTATGCTCAAATAAAAATGCAAATAAAATGGTTCATGAATTAAATGATGAGATATAATATCTAGAATGGTTAATTAAAATTCAATGAGAAATGAATTTGTTGGGAATTTCAGTTGACCTACCCCTCGCTAATTAATTAACTTGTTCGATAGTAATTTACGCTTTCAACAGAATTTCCTATTCAATTGAACACATCATATCGATATATGAAATCTCTTAGTTTTAGCCCCACCGGACTATGACTATCGACACATATCCAATTTCATATGTCTATGTAAATTGTAGATCCACGGACTATGCTATTCGTTCCTATCACAAGCTATTCTCTCGAACTCACTCGCAAAATAAAAACGTTGTTACAGTTAGCTACGCTCTAACAACACGACAAAACAAGAGCATATTCAAGAATAAATCAACAATAAACACGTGAATTAATTGAATCAAAGTTCGGGGTAGGATCCCTTTAAATCCCAAAAAATACTTAAATTAGCTACTCGAATTCATTGTGAAAATAAACAACACAATGTTTAAATGATAAATTCTAAATATGAAATACTATACGAGACGATATCTGTGAAGAACGGAGCGAAATCTTCGAATCTTCAACTCCAAGCAATTGCTCCAAGCTTTTCTCTCCTCTTCTCCTTTCTAGGCTTCTCAATAATATCTGAATACTCTTCAAAATCGTCCAATCACCCCTTCCATATCTTTCATATCCAGAAATAAGGAAAGAAATCGGCCAAGAATTTTTCCAAAAATTCAATCACGCCCGGGTGGATGGCTTGCGCAAATCCTGTATTATTTTTTTCTTCGACACTCAAGCGGATATCATTTTTCGCCCGAGTGGATGATGTTACGCCTTAAACGCATACAAATCTCGAGGATGAGATTAATGTTTTTAATGCTGTAACATATCCCAAAGTTTTTGTTTTGATGATACCAAAACTTGGATTAAAAATGTACTAATGTTTTATATTGAGGCATGCAGGAAATTAAGAACAGGTTACGTTCGGAAGATCCGACATTCGGTTCGGACGGTCCGAAATTGTGCAATTCAGAAGCAAAATAGAAGCTGTTCGGAAGCTGCGAGGAGAGCGTTCGGACGTTCCGAAGACGTGATCGGACGTTCCGAACACAAGCAATCAAATCACTTCAATGCGGAGACAAATTGATATGACTGATTGATCGAGTAAGATTTCGGACGCTACGAAGGACATTTCGGACGCTACGAAGTGTTGAAGATTTCAAATCTCCGGAAACGCGGGAATGTTCGGACGGTACGAACTGGAGTTCGGACCTTCCGAAGCTGTGCATAGACGATCTGAAAGAACTGTTCGGAAGCAACGAAGTTTGATCGGTTCCTCCGAAGCATATGTTCGGACCCTACGAAGTCAAGAACGGACGATCCGAAGTCATCCCAAAATTACGGAAATTGATTTCAATCACATCGGACGTTCCGAAGCATAAACAGAAGATCCGAACCTTGGCGTCCAAGACTAGTATAAATAGGCCTTTGAGGATGCATTTTCAAACATCCACTCCACTCTCTCTTGTCTCTTACAAAGCTTTCTACTATCTCTTGTGTGCGTTGATTAAAAGAGTTGTAATATCAAAAGAGTTGTAGAAAAAGAGTGAAAGTAATACTCTCGAGTGGGTTGTAAAGTTCGTGGCTATCCTTGGAGCCCTCAAGGCCAAGTAGACGCATCGAGGCGTGGTTGTAAAAGCTAGCTTGGAGCTCCTAAAGCCAAGTCGATATAGTGATACCTCGATCCTCATCGAGAAGGGGAGACGTAGACGATTCTTCGTCGAACTTCCATAAACATCTCTATCCCTCTTTACTTTACGCATTTACTTTACTACGCATTTATTTTACGCACTTACTTTACGCATTCATTTGTGATTGTCCCTCAAGTCTTCCGCTTGCAATTTCTGCAAACTCGTTTTAAAAACGCTAAAGGGCCTAAAAGAACCTATTCACCCCCCCTTTAGGTTCTTCAAGTGGTATCAGAGCAAGGTTTTTCAAAATCTTTTAAATGGCCAATCTAGCAAGCGAGTATGCCCAAGGACAATCCACAAATCGTCCCCCTCTTTTCAATGGTACTAATTACGGATATTGGAAAAATAGAATATCTCTATACATCCAATCCGTCGATTACGACCTTTGGAAAATAACGGTGAAAGGTCCCTATATCCCCATGAAAACGGTGGATAATAAGGAAATTCCTAAGGGAATGGATGACTTCACCAAGGACGATATGAAACTTATCTCTCAAAATGCTAAAGCTATGAATATTCTTCATTGTTCTCTAGATATGAATGAATACAACCGAATCTCGGCTTGTACCTCCGCCAAAGAGATTTGGGACAAATTGGAGATTTGCCACGAGGGAACCAATCAAGTCAAAGAAACGAAGATAGACCTTCTCCAACTCAAGTACGAGACCTTTGAGATGGAACCCAAGGAGGATATCGACACCATGTTCCGGAGGCTCACCCAAATCATCAATGAGCTTGCCCAACTTGGTGAGAACTACCCAACTAAACAAGTGTGGAGGAGAGCCCTTCGAGCATTACCGGCGGAATGGGATGCAAAGCGAACGGCTATCATTGAATCCAACAAGGGAGATGCGGCATCCTACGACCTTGATCAACTTCATGGGACCCTAAAGACCCATGAACTTGAAGTATCTACCCGGAAGGAGACAAAGAAAGATGACGACAAAGTAAAGGCGAAAGGGATCGCCTTGACCAGTCAACTTGAAGATAGCGACGATGAAGAAATGGCACTCCTCACTAGAAAGTTCAAAAGATTCATGCGGAGTTCCAACTTCAACAAGAAAGACAAAAAGTTTGAGAAGGAAGTGACCTGCTACAACTGTCAACAAAAGGGTCACTATGCAAACGAGTGTCCCTCCAAGAAGAAGGCCGGCAAAGACAAGAAAAAGGCCCTTCTAGCCACGTGGAGCGACAGCGACAACGAAGAGGAGTCTACCCTATGCTTCATGGCGAAGGAAGATCATCTGACCGACTCGGATGACGACGAGGTACCCTCTTACGATGAATTACTCTCCGCTTACACTAGTATGTACAATAAGGCTAAGTCACTTAGAAATGAGAATAAGCAACTTAAAACTGAACTAGAAGCTAGGATGCATGACAACACTAAGCTCAAGACAAACCTAAGAGACTTAGAGAAAGCCTTCAACAAGTTCAATGTGAGTAGCGGTAAACTAGAAAACCTCTTGAGCATGCAAAGGTGTAACTTCGACAAAGGAGGTCTAGGATATGAAAAGAAATCAGTCAACTTCGCTAGTCTTATCGCAAAGGCAAAACCAAGAACACCACCAACATGCACTTACTGTTGTAAGATAGGCCACATAAGACCTAAATGCAAGAAACTTAGACACCAACACAACAAGAATAGTTATTGGAAATGGATCCCCAAATCCCCAACTACTACTAACCCCAAAGGACCCAAAGAAACGGGTACCAACTATCAAACTGTATCTCAACCTTGTAGGGACAAAGGGGAGACAAGTCATCGAGCACTTGGTATCTTGACAGTGGATGCTCTCGACACATGACGGGAGAAAAGAAGCTGCTACAATCCATTCGACCAAAAGAAAAGGGATCGGTGACCTTCGGAGACAACAGCAAAGGGATCATAGAAGGCATCGGCTCAATAGGTATATCTAACTCTACTATTATTGATGATGTACTTCTTGTGAAAGGGCTTAAACATAACCTCCTAAGCATTAGTCAATTGTGCGATAGGGGTTATGAAGTCAAATTCACACCACACGATTGCACTGTATCACTCACAACTGACAAAACCATTAGTTTCAAAGGTTATAGAAGTGAAAATGTTTATAAGGTCGATTTAAAGATTTCATCTTTTTCAAAAATAAAAAGCCTTGTAACATTAAATGTTGATGACAACATTCTTTGGCATAGACGACTTGGTCATGTTGGGATGAGCACCATAGAAAAACTTTTAAAACTTGACCTAGTTTCCGGAATGCCAAAGCTGAATTTAAAATTAGATTCTTTTTGTGATGCTTGTCAACTTGGTAAACACACAAAGGAATCTTTCAAAAATAAAAATTTTGTATCCACTTCTATGCCCCTTGAATTACTTCACCTAGATTTATGTGGTCCCTCGAGGACAACTAGTCTAGGAGGAAAATCTTATGTTTTTGTCATTATAGATGATTTTTCACGTTTTACTTGGACATTGTTTTTAGCCCACAAAAATGATGCCTTTGATCATTTCAAAATTTTTGTCAAAAAGGTTGAAAATGAGAAAAATCTTTTGATCAAACAAATCCGTAGTGACCACGGAACGGAATTTCAAAATGAAAATTTTTCAATTTTTTGTCAAAGCAAAGGCATTGGTCACAACTTTTCTTGTCCTAGAACTCCTCAACAAAACGGTGTCGTTGAGAGGAAGAATAGGACCCTAGTAGAGATTGCAAGGACCATGCTATGTGAGCATTCTCTACCAAAATATTTTTGGGCTGAAGCAATGAGTTCTGCTTGTTACATCATCAATCGCGTATCAATAAGGTCAATTCTCAAGAAAACTCCATACGAACTATGGAGAGGGAGAAAGCCTAACATTTCTTACTTCCGCGCTTTTGGATCAAAATGCTTCATCCACAACAATGGTAAGGACAACCTGGGTAAGTTCGATGCTAAATCGGACAAAGTTATCTTTCTTGGTTACTCTACTTCTAGCAAAGCATATAGAGTCTTTAATAAACGTACTTTACTAGTTGAAGAATCTATTCATGTCATATTTGATGAAACTAACCCTTGCTTGCCTAGAACTGTTGTTTCTGATGATGATGATATAGATATCCTTGGCGAAAAGTTGGAGTCCACAAGCCTAGATGATGTTCCTAAAGATCAAGAGGACGCACCTCTTCCGAAGGAGTGGACTACACACAAGGATCATCCCATGGACCTCATCATTGGTAGCCCATCGAAGGGAGTATCTACTCGCTCTTCTAATATGTGCAATTATCTTGCTTTTCTTTCTCACATAGAACCTAAGAACATAGAAGAAGCTTTACTTGATGATTCTTGGATTATTGCTATGCAAGATGAACTAAATGAATTTAGAAGGAATAAAGTTTGGAATCTTGTACCTAGACCCACTGATAGACCTGTCATAGGAACTAAATGGGTATTTAGGAACAAGTTAGATGAGCATGGTACAATCACTAGAAATAAAGCTAGGCTAGTAGCTAAAGGATATAGTCAAGAAGAGGGAATTGATTATGATGAGACTTATGCCCCTGTTGCTAGACTAGAATCCATTCGCATGCTACTTGCTTTTGCTTGCTCTAGAGACTTTAAATTGTTTCAAATGGATGTTAAAAGTGCTTTTCTTAATGGTGATTTGAAAGAAGAAGTGTATGTTGAGCAACCTATTGGTTTTGAAGATGTGCACTTATCTGATTATGTGTATAAACTTGATAAGGCTTTGTATGGTTTGAAACAAGCTCCTAGAGCTTGGTATGAGAAATTATCTATCTTTTTGCTGTCTAATGGTTTTTGTAGAGGTAAAGTTGATATTACCTTATTTACCTTGACTAAAAATAATGATTTGCTGATAGTACAAATATATGTAGATGATATTATTTTTGGTGCTACTAATGAACACTTGTGTAGAGATTTTTCTAAGCTTATGCAGGATCACTTTGAGATGAGCATGATGGGCGAGCTCAACTACTTCCTTGGTCTCCAAATCAAGCAATGCAAGGATGGTTTCTTTGTCAATCAAGGAAAGTACATCAAGGAGATGCTAAAAAAGTTTGGGATGGAGTCTTCCAAAGCCTCATCCACACCTATGAGCACGACAGTCAGACTCGACAAAGATGAGGGAGGTAAACCTGTTGACCAAAAGTTATTTCGTAGCATGATTGGCTCCCTACTCTATGCGACTGCTAGTAGACCTGACATTATGTTTAGTGTTTGCTTGTGTGCACGATTTCAATCATGTCCAAAGGAATCACACTTATTCGCCTTAAAACGCATTTTCAAATATCTTTTAAATACTCCAAATCTCGGATTATGGTATTCTAAGAACTCATTTTTCGATTTAAAAGCTTACTGTGATGCCGACTTTGGAGGATATAAGGTGGATAGAAAGAGCACTAGTGGAACTTGTTTCTTTTTGGGAAATTGCTTGGTGTCATGGTTTTCTAAAAAGCAAAACTGTGTTGCACTTTCAACGACCAAGGCCGAGTATATGGCTGCCGGTAGTTGTTGTGCACAAATTCTTTGGATGAAGTATCAATTACTCGACTATGGTGTTACTTTTTCAAAAATTCCAATCTTTTGTGATAATACAAGCACCATATGTCTAACAAAGAATCCAGTTCAACATTCTCGTACTAAACATATTGACATTCGACATCATTTCATTCGTGATCACATTGAGCAAAATGATGTTGAACTTCACTATGTTGACACCAAGAATCAAATTGCTGATATTTTTACAAAACCACTAGATGAATCTACTTTTACTCGTTTGCGTGGTGAACTTGGCATGATTGAGTTGTAAACACTAGTCGAATACTCTCGTACATATTTGTTAAATTGAGGGGGAGTATTATTAATGTGAGCATTATAATGTCGGATAATACAAATTAATTGTATTTATCCATAATTATAGCTCAACATTCATTTATGTGCTAAATATTTTAAATTTTAGGTGTTCCTCATCTTGGCTACTTCGGAATCCACCGAACGTGTTCGGATCGTCCGAACCTAGCCATAGAGAGTCGCGGGATGCGGATTCTTAGATTATGTTTTTTGTTATTTTTGTTTATTTTATCTTTATGCATCATTGTATAAAAGACTTGCATTTATTAGTGGATATTTTACCTGTTTATTTGTCTCTCTTTATGCTTATGTCTTTTTGCTTATCACAAAAAGGGGGAGAATTTATTTGGTTAAAATTGCTATTAATTGGTTATTAAATTCGCCTTAATTCAACCTCTTAGACTTGTTATTTGATTAAGGGGGAGTTATTTAATAATAATTTCGATTATGTTGATTATTGTTATCTCAATTTTTAACCAAGTTTTGTGATCATCAAAAAGGGGGAGATTGTTACGCCTTAAACGCATACAAATCTCGAGGATGAGATTAATGTTTTTAATGCTGTAACATATCCCAAAGTTTTTGTTTTGATGATACCAAAACTTGGATTAAAAATGTACTAATGTTTTATATTGAGGCATGCAGGAAATTAAGAACAGGTTACGTTCGGAAGATCCGACATTCGGTTCGGACGGTCCGAAATTGTGCAATTCAGAAGCAAAATAGAAGCTGTTCGGAAGCTGCGAGGAGAGCGTTCGGACGTTCCGAAGACGTGATCGGACGTTCCGAACACAAGCAATCAAATCACTTCAATGCGGAGACAAATTGATATGACTGATTGATCGAGTAAGATTTCGGACGCTACGAAGGACATTTCGGACGCTACGAAGTGTTGAAGATTTCAAATCTCCGGAAACGCGGGAATGTTCGGACGGTACGAACTGGAGTTCGGACCTTCCGAAGCTGTGCATAGACGGTCTGAAAGAACTGTTCGGAAGCAACGAAGTTTGATCGGTTCCTCCGAAGCATATGTTCGGACCCTACGAAGTCAAGAACGGACGATCCGAAGTCATCCCAAAATTACGGAAATTGATTTCAATCACATCGGACGTTCCGAAGCATAAACAGAAGATCCGAACCTTGGCGTCCAAGACTAGTATAAATAGGCCTTTGAGGATGCATTTTCAAACATCCACTCCACTCTCTCTTGTCTCTTACAAAGCTTTCTACTATCTCTTGTGTGCGTTGATTAAAAGAGTTGTAATATCAAAAGAGTTGTAGAAAAAGAGTGAAAGTAATACTCTCGAGTGGGTTGTAAAGTTCGTGGCTATCCTTGGAGCCCTCAAGGCCAAGTAGACGCATCGAGGCGTGGTTGTAAAAGCTAGCTTGGAGCTCCTAAAGCCAAGTCGATATAGTGATACCTCGATCCTCATCGAGAAGGGGAGACGTAGACGATTCTTCGTCGAACTTCCATAAACATCTCTATCCCTCTTTACTTTACGCATTTACTTTACTACGCATTTATTTTACGCACTTACTTTACGCATTCATTTGTGATTGTCCCTCAAGTCTTCCGCTTGCAATTTCTGCAAACTCGTTTTAAAAACGCTAAAGGGCCTAAAAGAACCTATTCACCCCCCCTTTAGGTTCTTCAGATGACATTCACAAATCTTCTAATTTCTTCACCTTGCAGGCGCCTGGGCGGAGGTCTCTCGCAAATCAATCCATTTTCTTCAGTTTATTCAAGAATTTACTGAATTTTCACCACGAGACACATGAGTGACAAGAAAACATGATATATGCCAAAATATCACAAAAATGCCTGCAATCTAAACGATATGTGTAACACAATGAGCTATCACATAATATGAAAAACACGCAAAATCCACCTATATCAGCCGGCGATGCAGGGGCTGAACCAAGCCATGGACAAGACCTTGGTGGGTCTGAGACACGACCTTGGAGGGCTCGACCACTGCTGGAACCAGCCTTGAAGCCGATCGAGCGCGAGGAAGGGAGATAGGTCACGAGTTGTGTGTTGGTTTGAGCCTCGAGTGTTCGTGCGTTTGGGCCGTGCATGAGGCGGAGTCCTTGAGGTGGTTCAGTCCAGGAGGGTCCTAGGTTGTCTAGGAGGGGCTGGTCCTCGTGGGTTAGGTCTAGGGTTGGCAAAACGACGAGTTGGAGTTGGGGTGACTAGGGTATAAGTATATGATGATACGACGAGCTGTTTTGACACGCATGTTTTTACGACATGTTTACGTTTACGCTTTTAAGATCATGAAACGTATGATATTATAGCACTTTTCACTGTTGCTTGTTATGTATATGTATTTTCTATTAACTGTATAGGTGTCTTGAGTATTTAGACTCACTAGGCGTGTATTATGTAGGTGAGCAAGTTGTTGAGGAGACTGCAGGTGCTGAATTCTGAGTAGACAGGACTGGATGTCCTCACATGACCCGAGGACCATATTGTCTGCATATCACTTTTTTATGAGTTTAGAGTGGACATGAACATTTTTATACACTGGTTTTGACATTGTTGATGATTATTAGGATTTTTACTTGTTTATTTTTTCGCACATTTTTGGATGAACGAGTTGGCCATTTTTAACTGCAGTATTTTATTACAATCATTTTAAATGGGTATTTTTCAGCTGTGTCGCATGCATGCATAATTTTAAAAATTTCGAAAAAGAGCTTGACAAAAAAAATTGGTAGCATTTTTAAGTAGAAAATGTTTCAGTCCGACTATTGCTATCCATTGCATGCTATATGAAGATCAAAATCTATCAAATGGATGTCAAAAGTGCCTTTTTCAATGGCATTTTATGTGAAGAAGTATATGTTAGACAGCATAAGGGATTCAAAAATCCACATCACTTGGATCCTGTTTATAAGTTGAAAAAGGCTCTCTATGGATTGAAACAATCACCACGAGCATGATACGGTAGATTGGCCGAGTATTTACTCAAAATTGGCTTCAAACGAGGTGAAACAGACAAAAATATTTTTATTCGAAAGTCTAAAGGTGATATTCTTATATGTCGAGTGTATGTGGATGACATCATTTTTGGTCCATCTTCTCAAAAACATGCTGATAGTTTTGCTGAGTGTATATCCTCTACATTTGAAATAAGCATGGTTGGTTAGCTAAGTTTTTTCTTGGTTTGCAAATTAAACAAGTGCATGATGATATTTTTCTATGCCAAAGTAATATGCCAAGAATTTGACTAAGAAATTTGCAAACAAAAATATTAAATACATCAGAACACCTATAAGCTCTAGTGAGAAATTGTGCAAGGATGATGTTGCCGAAAATGTTGACAATGCCTTGTACCGCAACATCATAGGAAGCTTTCTGTATTTGACTGCTAGTCATCATGACATAATGTCTAGCGTCTTTTTGTGTGCACGTTAACAATCAAATCCTATAATTTCGTATCTAAAAGCTGTAAAGCGTATCTTATGTTACATAGCTGGAATAATAGACTTAGGATTGTGGTACACCCAAGAAACTAATACCAACCTAGTAGGTTTTTTAGATGTCGATTGGGCTGGAGACATAGATGATAGGAAAGAGCACAACATTAGGATTCTTCTACCTTGGCAACAACTTAGTCTCTTGGTATAGTCGGAACAAAACTGTGTATCACTTTCAACTGTTGAATCTGAATATGTGGCAGCTGAAAGTTGTTGCTCCCAACTTCTATGGTAAATCAAATGGTAGATGACTACGGACTTAAAAGTGAAACCTTACTTGTGGACTGTGATAATTCTAGTGCAATTGAAATTTAAAAAAATCTAGTACAACACTCTTGAACAAAACATATTGACATCAGACATCATTTTATTCGAGATCTACTAGAAAAAGTGTTAATCCGTATGGAATTTATTGGTACTAATAACCAGTTAGCTGACATATTTACAAAAGCATTAAATTTTGAGAGATTCTCCAACCTTATGAAATCTCTCAGCATGTGCACAATCTAACCATTCACGGATTTTGTCTTAGATGTTACAACATCTCGGACAACACCTAATATGCATGTGCATTTTAGGACTTAGACATTCTGCATTTGCATGCATACTATTATATGTTGTTTTTTTCACTCCGTTACATAATCTTTTGATGTGCTGACAATTCTTTACTTTAGTTTCATCAACGCACTTGGTTAATATATACTCTGATTAGCACACAAAGTAATTGAAAAATGTTCGTGTACTTCATGATCTTGTTCCATGTGAAAAGTGGCTTGAAAAGTTTACAAAAATAAAAAAATTTATAATATTTTTTGTGTCAGGAGATAAATAATAGAAAAAGATACCTAAAAGAGTCCAATGAAGACTGTTCTTTTAGTGTGAGAACTACCACTTCCGAACTAAGTACAAAATTAAAAATAAAAGAAAATAGAAAAATCTACCTAGAGGAGTCCTAAGAATATCATACCTCTAGTGTGGGAGCTACCATTTCTATATTCAAAAACTTCACAAGCCTCTAAGTGGGTAGAAAAATCAAAATTGTTTTAGGAATTGGACATGTTGTCCAAAGATGTTGCCAACGTCAGTGAAACACTTCATTCGTCAACGTGTCACATACTTGTTTTCATGTTTCTAATTTTGTTACATTATGTTGTTAGGCATAATTAGGACATGCATATACATCTTCTGTTAATATTGTTGAGTCAAGAGGGTATGAGTATGTATACCAAGAAAATTCGATAAAGAACACGATTTTTCTAGAAATCTAATTTCTATGAATTCCGATGATTTAGCGGGTTGAATGATGAGGAGTTCAAATCTGGAATTAATTTTTGAAAAGAATTATGTTGGATGAAATCATGTAGCAAGATTTTCGGAAATATATTCACCCGTTAGAATTTTTTTACCGTTGGAAACTAGCCGAGCAATTTGTTACGATTTGATGGGTGTTTAATTTTGTTACCGTTGTACTGGGTGTGTGGAATTCTTTTTAACCATAACACCTAACATTCTTACTCACGTTCTCTGAAATTTTTTGGAAAATTGTCTGTTATTTTTTATTTCCTTCACAATACTCTTAGACATATTTCACATCCATTTAATCACCTCTGAGTTCAACAATGGCAGGACACAACTACGATCCACTTGACATTCGAAGTGAGATGGGTCATAGGGAGGATGTTGCCCCTGCTCCCGCAAATTTCGCTAAAACACCCACTGCTCCAAATCTAAAAATTGTCCCTGTTGCAGAAACGCCGATTCCCCTCGAAACAGTAGCCCCAGGTGAGCCAAGGAATGAATTTGATGTGGATAATCCTACATATTATACTTTTCTAAACCGAGTATTTATTTCAGCCCCAATCATCAGACGATCAAAGAGGCAAGCTGGTTACAACCCCGACCTCACACCCAACAAAAGGTTTCGTCACAAGGGTGAGCCCTCAGCTCGACCCTCACTTGCTGACCCTTACAATACTTCTGGAGATGATTCAGACGATGCAGACTACGAGTTTATGGTCCGTAAATATATCACATCAAAAACTCCAAAAATCCCCACCTCTGATGAGAAATTATCGAGTTCTACTGATGAAGAACCACAAGTTCAACCAAAGGCGCCCAGTTCATCTGATGAGGACGAAGTCTCTTTGGCTCAAGTGATAGCCAATTTGAGGAAGGCCAAGCACTCTGCCCCTGCATCTACTCCTCAAATTTCTAATGAAGAGCCCGATCCTGAGAGGATGCAAGAATTTGAAGATAATCGCCCCACAGATTCCTCTAAATCCTTCTCAAAGAGCACTGTTGAAATTTTTTAGAAAGGCACAGAAGCTTCCTCTGATAGTGTCAGTGTTGTGCCAGATGTTGAAGACATCTCGAACAACACCGATCTCAGCGACTATGATCTAGACAGAGCCTTTAGTTCCAAGTGCTATACCCAGCAGGCTCTCTCACAGTGGTCACTCTATGCAAACCGGGACTTTGTTGAAGAGAGAAATTTCTACATGGAATAATTTCCAGAAATAATCTGGTGAATTTCCTCAAATCACGAGGTATGTTCTCTATAATGTCGTTGTGCTATCATTCTGTTGAAAACCCGTTCTTGATTTCTACACCAACACATCACCGGGAGTGGGTGATGATAGGTCTGAAAAGTTTGGACGAGTGTTTGTTCTCAATAGGGTATACAAATTCAATCCCAGTTTCATCAACTCCTATTATAACACCCCCGAGATTGATGATGGCCCTCAACTAGACCTTAACAAAGTAACTTCAGTACTGACAAG
The DNA here is from genome assembly GCF_022965805.1 of Primulina eburnea. Taxonomy (NCBI): domain Eukaryota; kingdom Viridiplantae; phylum Streptophyta; class Magnoliopsida; order Lamiales; family Gesneriaceae; genus Primulina; species Primulina eburnea. The sequence continues at coordinate 10,726,350 of NC_133111.1, forward strand.
AGGATTGGTTCAACAGTTTCCTTGGCAACCAGAATGCCTCTCTGCCACGAATATCACCTCACTTTACTCTGTGATCCATAAAGTTGTCATCCGGAACTGGACACCATCTACCAACTCCACGATGGTAACAAAATCTCAAGCTTTGACACTGTTTTCCATAGGGACCCGCACTCTAAATTTTGGATAGCTGGCTTTCAAGACGATACTCCAATTTGCTGTAAGAGGCCTCAAGTCCTCGAAGTTGCCATTTCCCTGACTTATTTACGGCATCCTTGAATCTCAAGGGTTCATTCCCGACATTGATGAGAGATCTTTAGACGTCAGTGAGCTGTTAAATATTGTCCTAGATCTCTTCATAGGAACCAAGAAGATTGACCTACCTTGGTCCGAGTCTCGTGTTGCATCTATTGTCTCTGAAATCCTCAAACCACTCTGGATACTACTACACATATGGGATATGTGATGCTTTCCACCACTGCCATCCAAGCCCAGATCGATCATGCCCTTGAAAAAATTGTTCAAAACAAGGCGGACCTAGCCTACTATGAGAATCTAGTTGCAGATTATAGGTTGGCGTTGGATGTTGCTGTCCATCCTGGACAAAAAGGAAGAGATCACACTGGAGCACAAACTGATGAGGCTGGTCCATCTGGTACAAGAGAAGGAGATCACATTGATGTAGCTGACAGTTATAGTGATCAGTGAATATTCACTTTTTATTCCTATGTTATTTTGTTGCTTGTGTTAGTTTTGATGTTATGTCCTCATGCTCTACCTAAAAGTTATCGAGTGAATGTTTGTTTCTCCCAGATGTTGTTTCATGTGTTGCTAAAAATTCAGACAACACGTATGCTAACTTGATTAAACTTAGGGGGAGAATTGTTATCACAATCAAGGGGATAAGGATTCTCATATGCAGGGGAAGATCAAATGGAATCAATATGGAAAATAAAGTTTGTGCTGATTTTGTCCAAAAAGACAAATAAAGGGAGATTGAAAGAAAAATTGGTCTTGGGTTCCAGGGAATAATTTATTCCTGGAAATAATATTTTCCTTAAAGTTAATTTCCTTGTTGATAAGATTGTGTGAAATATTGAATTAAGGGTTTTGCCTTTATAGATTTATGATATTTATGATAAGGATTTTGAGATATAATGTCATTTTTTAAACAAAGAGTTTATTTTTAATAAAACTATTGATTTCAAGAAGCAGAGATTTGAAGATAAATCCTAAGAGATGAGCAAACTATAAATAAAAGAAGCAAGCTAAAGAAATGGACTCTTCGATTATTTTGCTTTTGACTCTTCGCTTGGAAGTTTTCATGCCTTCTTACTGGTGCACTTTTGCACTTTGTGAAATTTAGAGAAAAGCTATTCACGAGGACATTGTTGTGCTGAAGAGTGATGTCTCACGTGTTACCGTTATTGTTGGAGACATCTGCAGAAAACACACGTGGAAGTGTTGGCTGAATATCGTGTGTTCAATTCTCCAGTGTTTGGCACCATGTTTTTGCTTTTTTGAAATGTTTTAGTGTTGGTAGTGATTTTAAAAAGCAGTTTATTTTCTCAAAAGGTTGAGAAAATTGATTTTCATTAAAATTACAAGTTATTGGTTTTTGTAAACTGAAAGGTGTTTTCTAGTGATTATTTTACCCTGAGACATCGTGCAAGTATTTATATTTGTGCACAATTAATTCGAAGTTATTTTAGTTTACGTTATTTATTTGTGTTATGTTATTCTGATGCATGTTATGCCAAGTACTATAACATTTGGAACATCATTTAAATCTGATACACACAAACTCTCGTGTACCTTTTACAATTTATATTAAACAAAATATACCCCATACCTACAACATACAATGTCCTTATATTAAGCATTTAATATTATATAAATTATGATTATAATTTTACATGCATAATTCACTAGTCTGGAATAATTTAAAGGCTGGTTGTCTATTTCCAGCTTTATAGGAAATACCAGCAATTTTTAAGACAATCATTTACTTTTCCCATATATCCCAAAGAATAATATTATTTTAAAACAAAAAACCAATGAGGCATTATTTATTTTAGTTTTTTTTTAAGATAATGAAATCTGAAATAGTTAAGACAAAATGTAAAATTTTAGTCATAACTAGCATTGCATCTGATATTATTTGAATTATTATATAAATTTGGTGAATCATGTGGGAACCCAATTTTTTGGAAATTTATTTATTTAGATATAGACATGTATAAGAATTTATTTTCGAATTATGGTGTTATTGTAAAAATAATAAATTCAAAAATATTAAATAATACATGATATTTGAAATTTAAAGCCAATACATACATTGAATTCGAAATCAAGTGCAAGTATACGTAAATTTGAAATAAGGCGGGATATCAACCTAATTGAAAGAAAATATTGCATACAAAGCAGTTTTCTCAACAAGGAAGCTAGCAGATTTTCAATACAGTCCAGATACATTATGAACCCAATAAGAAAGCGATCTACATTCAACAGTTCAGTCCATCATAAATTTTCAGAATTTGGTAATGTTATATGTATGGAAGGAGCATTTCGATATTTATGGAAGAATTATCTCAAAATTATGAAAGGATATCTATCAAATTATGGTAAGATTTTCACCTCACCCCTATAAATACCACCATATACCATTCGAAATTTCACACCATTCAAACACTCCACATTTTCGAAATTTCGCTCTTCAAATTCTGTCAAATAGCAAAGCTTTACTGCAATCTAGACCCAGAGGCAATTCGAAAATCCCAGTACACGGAACCTTTCACAATATTTTATCCAGATTTGAGGTAAGTGAGCTTGTTTTAAAATATGTTGTGTATGAATTATTTCGTTTTAAGTGATATAAGAGCCGTTTTCATAATCCAATTGGGAAGAAAAAATGGGTCATATTATGGCAAATGGCCAATGTAGTCCCCTTCGAAACGGCCCAACAAGTGACATTTACAATTTTGTTGCGAGGCATGGTCCGTAAACTCGAAATTTCTTCATTTCGATCTCCAAAATCCCGTTTTGCTATTTTTGGAAAGTTTCGTAGAACTCATAACGTTTCGTAAGAAACTCGGAATTTAATTCATTCAACTGTTCTGGTCGACATATTCTTTCTATCCATATGTCAATGTCCGAACTTTCTATTTTTCAAAAAATTTCGAAAAGTCTCATTCAACGCGTTTGTTGTACTTTTGTCGAATTTTTATGGAATTATATTATGGAGATAATTAGTATTTATCTACATTGTTGGGAATATATATATATCAAAGATATGTTGACAAACTTTCGACTTAAGATGAAATATTAATTTGACTCGGGGATGATAAATTAATTATGAAAAACTAATAATATAAAATATGATATAAGAATTATATATTAAGTTTTGGGTATTCCAATATATAAGTCGTTTTTGTGTCAATAGTTAATTGTGTGGGCAATAAGTTTGGATTATTAAGAATGCTAAGCACTAATTTTAAATATGTAGGATCTTGGAAAATCTTGTTTAAAATTAATACGAGAAATAATATCTTAAGGTTAAGATATTTATATTATTTTGGTATAACAAGTAGGCTATGATCTTACTGTGGGGACCCGAACTCTAATCATCTTCTTAATCGTCTTTGGGATTTAATTATCAATTAAAATAAACAGGGTCTAAATTTTTTTTATTTTGAAAATGCAAGTGCGGAAGGTAATGGAACCATGCTATTATACATTTCAGTATATAAGTACAATGATGCACAACAATTATTCAAACTAGTCTAAGGTTCAATTACTAATTTTCAAGTATTAAACCAAATCTACAATAAGTCCGGAATCACCACTCTAAACTCTTCTTCTCTCATCATCTTCTTGACCCCGATCTTGTCCCACCTGTTGTCATGCACACATACAAAACAAGACAACATCCGGATAACTCCGGTGAGATATAAATATCCCAGTATAAACAATGTAAGCATGCAATCATATAAAACATATATAAGACCATAAACAAACATTAAAACATGTATCCCATCTGACTACATGAATTAATACCAATCTGTATTTAAATCAACTACTCGTTATCTTATCTCAACTTATTTATAATCTAGGGATCCCGATCTAATTTAGACTTCGGCATGCTGTATCGAGTGTCTACAATAGAAGTCAATCTACATCTAAGCTCATCGATACACCGTAAGTCTAGAGTCTTCGCGGTTCTGACAAAGACTCGGCGGTTCTGCCCTAGCTAGGCTGATCTGTCTTAGACTCAAACTCTGGCTCTGCTATCATTCAATAGACTAAACATATCAATCTGATAATTTGCAAATATCAATGAAATAACATAAAGTATGTGATTTAGGAAAACTCAAGTCAAACCTAACTCGAGTTGTGCAATCCCGAATCAACATTTATTTATACATTTATCTTCTTGGTCTGACGAAGTCGAAGTATCGAAGTCAAATCTGTCCATATCCAATCTGACATGAAAATATCGAATAGACACAATATCAATATACAACTTATTCAAAATATGTTCTGATCAATACTCAATTCAAAACATAATCTGAGCAATGTCAAAGATATAATGATACAATCTATCAATACTAAATCTGATCAATTATCAATCTGCTGTCGTTTCAACGGCATAACAATACATTTTTGATAACCCCGTCAATCTCAACATTACAGATATAATATCACAACTCATAATCAGTATCAATACAACTCATACTCCTCATCATAACAGATCATAATCTCAAATCTGTACAATCTCAGTCATATCATTTCATAAAATCATAACAATTACATACACCATCTGTTTTTCGATCTGACTTCGATTACACAATGTCTGATATCGCAATAACAACATATATGGATTATATCTGATTCTGGCAGTATCATAATTTCAAATCATGTCTAAACGTAACAAAACTTACGTCCTGTTGTAGCCTGAGTTGATAGGAACACAGTACTGTGTCCGGATTCAAAATCTGACAGGCGAATCGAAATATAAGGCGTAAGGATTTTCTAAGATTCTATCAATTCTATCAATTAAATCTTGAGCATTACATTTCTCCCCCCTTAGATATGATTTCGTCCCCGAAATCACAAGCAATCAAATCAGATATGGAAAGAAATGCATAATAGAACCAGTCCTAACTCCTTTCAATGTAATGACTCTGAACATCGCTACCTCATATCAGACTCAATCTTCCAGGTAGCCTCTTCGATGCCCTGATGATTGTACTGTACTTCCAACAGCGGAATATTCTTCATCCTGATTACAATACTGGCTATACAACATCTATATATACCAATCAACATCTCATAACAAATCAGCATCATCAGTTGTTCTCAATTATATTTATCCCGGTCAAGGATATATTTAATCTTTGGCTCCGAATACCAACAGTCATCATCCGACGTTAGCATATTTCATATCAATTCCGAGCTGTCTTCATTTGCTTCCGAATTAATTTCATTTTCTTTATCAGATTTCTGCTCCTGTCACATTCAATCTCATGTATCACCGCAATATCATTCCTATCACAGGAAATATGTAATACTTATTGTACAATGTCTTGTCTGTAACTATCTTATTACTCCTCTGATAGCTATTATCATACAATAATTCATAAAGTGACAATATGTCATATCAACTAGTGCTAGCATCCAGCACTACAGCTCCACCGATATCTTCCAATATCTGGATAGTAAGATATGGCTATCTATTAGTCAGTAGATAATATGTGAAAGAGCTCATGGTGTATTCTGCCACTAGTACAAAATCAATCAAAATCACAATATGATATAATCTACTTAAACATTCTGTTCAATCTGACCATTTCTATGACATCGATCTTTGTCATGCGGTCCTGTTTGTACGTCATCTTGTACAAACTACTATATATATGGATTGAACAATCTGTCAATCACAATCATATCGTATCACCATCTTGAAAGGATAACGGTAATTTCATTACAAAATTCATAGAAATGTACTCCCATTTCTATTCAGAAATAAACAATTCTGTAATAAATCTTCTGATTTCTATCTTTCTGTTTTCATTTATTGGCAATTCAGAAATTTCAGTACAATTCCTGCCAACATTTCAGTACAAATTCTATCATAACTGATTTAATCTGTCTATATCAAAACTGTTTGTCCGAATATTATACATTCTCAGTCACCAAAATGAAAACTGAATCTACTACTGTGTGTTTCTGACACTATATGTCATTTCATATTCGAACTATTTGGTACAAACAAATCAGTTAATAATATAAATTAAAGAAAAATACCTATCTGGTATTCGGTTCTGACTATCGATATCAAATTCTGTTGTACAATTCTGAAACATTTGGCATCACAAGATAATCATTCTCATACAATAAAAATCACATATCTGTCACTCTGATTGATGCTTTGCTCTGATTATCGAAATTAAGTTCTGAACATTCTGGTTAAATATCTGAACTGTCGTAATTCTCGAATTCAGTTCTGATTCGGTTTGAATAATCTGTATCAAACACTGACTCAGAATAACAGTACAACCAAATCAGATTCACAATATCAATAATCTATACTGATCTAGTGAGTTCAGTAAACTCATAAAACGGCAATTTCTGGCAATATTGTCAATTCTGACTAAACAATCACGTCTTCATGTCGTTCTGATCAACTGCTATATATCATCTGCAAATATAATATGCCCCCAAACAATATAAGCTGTCTCAAATACTGTTTTAGAACAATAACAATACTCAAGCAGATACAAAACAATAATCGTATAAGATAATCTGTCAACTCAGACCAAAAATAAATTTCTAACATTTCTGACATTTCTGAAATTTCTGATCTTTCTGATATCGGTATCATTCTCAGTCACTGATCATGATCTCAACTGTGTCAAAATCAATCGGTATACTAACTCCAGATATCGCATATACGGAGTACAATCTGTTTCAAGCAGGATTCATATCTGAATAATTTCTGTATACAATAATCACAGTTCTCAGAGTATTCAATACAATCTTCAGATATTCGATTCAATCAATCAGATGCTGCAAGTATGTAAAATATCATAGATATAACAAGCATGAAATCAACAGAATATCTCTGAACGTACTGAAACATACCAAAGAGAAACACTAAATCAGATGTATCTCCTGTTCGGTACTCTTCTACTGATCTTTCAATTATTTCAATTCATTTTGTATCATTCTGTACATTCAATGTCATTCTGTACTGAAATCTAAAGCACAAACAGTACCTGATCTCCCTTCAATTCTGAAATCTATCTTTCTGATATAAAGCAAATCTGAAATCTTATCTGGACAACCATCAGCCAACTCGTACATCATTGACAAATCTGCCAATGCTAGGCTCGATTTCAGTACGTCTACTGAATACATAAGGATACCATATGCTCCTTTCTGTATTAATCGAGTCATAGACAATAGAGATATTAAAAGAATTCTAGATCTAGAATCCTTTACCGTAGAGTTTGTACTCATCAGACTTATCTGGTCTGAATCTTATATTTTTCTGGAAGAAATCTACAATAATTTTGTACTTGTTCAGCATATTAATATCAATAATGCGATCAAATCTGAAAACAAAAGTACATCATAATCTAACTCGATCTTATTCTCATCTTACTGTAGGTTACAATATTTCACATAAATCTCTAATATCAACATTTCCCCCCAAAAGGTAAGAAAATCAATACTACAGTACAAACAGACCCAACAGATAGACATATTTTAATGCAATTCAGTCAAAGATAATCGTATGGAATGCATTAGTATATCTCAATACATATGCAATATAATCGTAAAAGAACATTACCTGCGGTGTGTCTTAGGTATGTTCCTCGGTCATTGCCACCAGATAATTTTGCTCCCTAAATTCTTCGGGAACCTCTCTGTGGACAAACTCTAGCAAAATGCCCTGGCTGTTTACAGATGTTGCAACTACCAGTCACTCCCTGGCATTGCTCTGTGGGATGTCTCCCTCCACAAGTTCTGCAATATACTCCAGTATAACTCGGGCTGGCAACACTGGAGCTAGATGAACCACTCGGTTCACTTTCCAATTTCTTAAACTGTTTCTTCCGAATTTTCAGTTGTGCTTTCTTTTCCCCACTGTTGCTGCCAATCTCAACTCTGGCAGGCAGTTGCTGTGAACTCGGTGCTGGAAGATCATATGATATTCCCTTTTGTCCCATCAAAACTGTTTCTGCTCTTTTGGCTCTGTTCAATGTATCAGCAAAATTAATCGGCCATTTCACATTCACCAATGTACGTATCTCCGGATTTAATCCCCGAATGAACTGATCAGATATAGCTTCATCATTTCTAGCCACATGAGGGACAAAACGTAGCAAGATAAAGAACTGAGCCAAATACTCATCAATACTCAAGTGACCCTGTCTCAAAGTTGAAAACTCTGCACTTTTGTCTTGTCTGTATGATACGGGGAAAAATCTTTGACAGAATTCAATCTTAAAAATTTTCCACGTAATTAGTGAACTGCGTTGTTCTAGGGCTTCTTTGGTTACCAGCCACCAACTTCTTGCAGCATCCTGTAACTGATGCCCAATCAACTTAACTCTACAATCATCTGTGAAATCAAGAAATTCGAATAGCATCTCCATGTCTTCAAGCCAATTCTCACAATCTACCGGCGTCTCAATACCCTGCAGAATCGGTGGTTGAAATGACTGAAACCTCTTCCACTGTATTTCCATCTGAGTCTCTGATATATCTACCTGTTCAGTCGAAGTACTACCCCTTTCTGGAATTCTCCGTGGAGGTATATCTGATTACCAAAACATTAGTAACCCAATACTACAAATCTGTTCCAATATTTCTTTGATCATCTTACTGCTGATCAAGAATCAGATCTGATTCATGCTCAATAATACATAATACCAATTCAACACAGATAATCAGGTACACATGTATTTCCAAGCAGTAAAACATAATCTCATGCTAGCATACACAATGTCAATCACATTAAAATAATCCTCATGCTAGCAACCACATGCAAGGAAAGAAAACTCAATCTACCCCGCTCATTCTCTTCTATCTCAGCCTAAAGGATCTATCGCTCTGATACCACCTGTTTTGGGGACCCGGACGCTAATCATCTTCTTAATCGTCTTTGGGATTTAATTATCAATTAAAATAAACAGGGTCTAAATTTTTTTCTTTTGAAAATTCAATTGCGGAAGGTAATGGAATCATGCTATTATACATTTCAGTATCTAAGTACAATGATGTACAAAAATTATTCAAACTAGTCTAAGATTCAATTACTAATTTTCAAGTTTTAAACCAAATCTACAATAAGTCCAGAATCACCACTCTAAACTCGTCTTCTCTCATCATCTTCTTGACCCCGATCTTGTCCCACATGTTGTCATTCACACATACAAAACAAGACAACAGCCGGATAATTCCGGTGAGATATAAATATCCCAGTATAAACAATGTAAGCATGCAATCATATAAAACATATATAAGACCATAAACAAACATTAAAACATATATCTCATCTGACTACATGAATTAATACCAATATGTATTTAAATCAATGACTCGTTATCTTATCTCAACTTATTTATAATCTAGGGATCCCGATCTAATTTAGAATTCGGCATGCTGTATCGAGTGTCTACAATAGAAGTCGATATACATCTAAGCTCATCGATACACCGTAAGTCTAGAGTCTTCGTGGTTCTGACAAAGACTCGGTGGTTCTGCCCTAGCTAGGCTGATCTGTCTTAAACTCAAACTCTGGCTCTGCTATCATTCAATAGACAAAACATATCAATCTGATAATTTGCAAATATCAATGCAATAACATAAAGTATGTGATTTAGGGAAACTCAAGTCAAACCTAACTCGAGTTGTGCAATCCCGAATCAACATTTATTTATACATTTATCTTCTTGGTCTGACGACGTCGAAGTCTCGAAGTCAAATCTGTCCATATCCAATCTGACATGACAATATCGAATAGACACAATATCAATATACAACTTATTCAAAATTTGTTCTTATCAATACTCAATTCAAAACATAATCTGATCAATGTCAAAGATATAATAATACAATCTATCAATACTGAATCTGATCAATTATCAATCTGCTGTCGTTTCAACGGCATAACAATACAGTCTTGATAACCCCGTCAATCTCAACATTACAGATATAGTATCACAACTCATAATCAGTATCAATACAACTCATACTCCTCACCATAACAGATCATAATCTCAAATCTGTACAATCTCAGTCATATCATTTCATAAAATCATAACAATTACATACACCATCTGTTTTTCGATCTGACTTCGATTACACAATGTCTGATATCGCAATAACAACATATATGGATTATATCTGATTCTGGCAGTATCATAATTTCAAATCATGTCTAAACGTAACAAAACTTACGTCATGTTGTAGCCTGCGTTGATAGGAACACGGTACTGTGTCCGGATTCAAAATCTGACAGAGGAATCGAAATATAAGGCGTAAGGATTTTCTAAGAACCTTTCTCGTTTCCTTTCTTTTCCTCTCCTTAACTTTGAAAGAATAAATTTTATATATATATATCACACGTTGCATGTAGAGAAACGTGTCCCCTTTTCCATGAACTTCAGTCGGCGCTCGGGCGGTCACAATCTACCGCTCGGGCGCCGAACATACTGTCCGGGTACTTATCTTTTTAAACACTGGCGCTCGAGCGGTCATAAACTACCGCTCGGGCGCCGCACCTTCTGCCCGAAACCTACCATTGATGAACACTGGAGCTCGGGCGGTCAAGAACTACCGCTCGACGCCAGACTCTCTGTCCATAATCTATCCTTGTTGAACATTGGCGCTCGGGCGGTCATTTTCCACCGCTCGAGCGCCAGATGTTCTGTTCAACATCTTGATTTACAATGCCCCGACGCCCGGCTTCTTCACTTTAGCTCCTGAAATCTCAATTCTATCAATTAATCCACTTCTGATTCTATTGATTAAATCTTGAGCATTACACTTACATAAATAAAATAAATTATGAGATATTGGTATATATCAAGGAAAGTATAGTACAATAAGTTTTGACTTTTTTATGGTACTAAGAATGATTCAAAGAGAATCCCATTCAAAAAACTCCTTTGTGTTAGAGCGTGATAGGGTCATGGTCTTGATGAAAGTAAGAATCAGTAAACTAATAATTATTTGAGGTAACGATTGGGTTATAATTTTCGAGATTTAATTCAACAATCTATAGATCGATATCGAGTTAAGTTTTAATATTCTATATGAGTTTTAAATTTTTGAGATAATAATCGGGATAATTTCAAAATAGAATAACATCAGTATCAATTCGCATATATTCAGTGCTGAATTGATTCAAATCATTTCGGTAGATTTTAATGCCATCCTAGTGATGAACTTATTATCTAAGAGTCATGAAAAAGTTGATTGAGGAGTAAGAATATCAAACTCTGAACCCCGAACCAAAAAGAAACATGAACCATGGCAATGCCAAGAAAGGGAAATGCATTCTTTATGCTTAGACTTGGAAAACCATAAAATCGTGAAAATAATTTTACATAATAATGGTGAACAAAATGCATGAAGGAGTTGAGCTGAAGTTGGAAGATATTCAAGTAATACAAGAATTTTTGGTCGTTTTTCCAAAGTGGCTTCTTAAAATGATCTCGGACTATGAAATAAAGTTCGAGATAAATTTGGTACCTCCTGATACATCAATCTCCAATGCACTATATCGAATGGCTCCAGATGAGCTCAAAGAGCTAAAAGAACAAATGCAAGAGTTGATAGACAAAAAGTAGATTAAGATAAGTGCGTCCTCTTAGGGAGCTCCTTGAAACGAAGAAAGATGAAAAAATGAGTTTATGTATAGAAAACAGAAAACTCAATAAGATCACAATCAAGAATAAATATCTTCTTCCAATGATAGTCGGTCTTTTCGATCAACTTAAATGAGTAACAATCTTCTCCAAGCTCGACCAGAGGACAAGCTGTAACGCCCTAGATTCGACGACTGTCCTCACTGTACCAAGACATGTCTTTCCAGCATGCTTATGTCCTCACTCACACGCACCCTGGGAAACTTCCCAGAGGGTCACCCATCCCAAAATTACCCCAAGTCAAACACGCTTAACTTTGGAGTTCTTAGGTGATGAGCTACCAAAAAGAAAATGCACCTTCTTGATATGAGTGGTACATATAAAATCTTTTAAACCCTCTTCAACTGCACAGTCCCATATCTGAACAGTTTTGGAATCCCTCTTCTTCCGCTGTAGGATTGGTTCATCCATGTTCCCTCCGCCTAGAATCCTGCCAGGAGCCGCTCATTTTCCATGCAACCTCATGGTATCGGCGATCACCCCCAGCCCTCTTCGGCCACGGGCCTCACATGCCCACCAGCTTCCACTTGGTTCGTCCCCGAACCACACCGTACTCGGAGAGGTCGGCTCTGATACCAACTGAAACGTCTACTCGTTTTAAAAGTGCGGAAATATTTTTTTCTTTTTTTATTTAAAATCTCTCAATTGAAAATAACCATTTAAATAAATCGTATGCACGCAATCCTACTTAAAAGTATCATTTAAAAATTTTCATAAGAAGTTACTAATAAAATATAACGGAGTAAAGACGAGAAAAATCCGAACATCAACTATAAAATAAAACAGCGTATAAAATCATCGTCTCTCCAAAACCAAAAATCATAATGTGCGGAAAAATTATAGGTCCTCGGGTCGTGTCGCCCACCAGGTCCGCTGACTCAGAGTTCAGCACCTACAGTCTCCTCGACATCGAACTCACCTGCATCACACATGCCTAGTGAGTCTAAAGACTCAATACACCTATACCATAAATATCAAAATACCTATATATAGCACACAACAACGAAAAATATCATATTCAACATAGCTTTCATGAACTTTACAAGCATAATGCAAATGTGTCGTGTAACGTGACGTGTCAAAAAAGCTCATCGTTAATCATCATTCATCATTTATCATTCACCGTTCACCATTTATCATTCATCGTTCATCATTTATCATTTATCGTTCATCTATTGAATTCAGTTAATTAGAAGTGAGTATTGTACATCATCATTTACGATGGATCCATCATACATAGAACCGCGGTACCCGGCGGCTGTCGGACATTAGTGACATGATTACCCATCCACTATGCCTAGGCCTCATCATCAACATTTATATACACGTCTTAAACATTACATATACTTCGATAGCCACAACTAATTCTCATCATTCAAAACATCATCATTCACATCACTTGTAAAAATCATGCACCAATGCAATTTTCTTTAAATTCAAGAATGCAACGTATATTTTCATAAAATCTTAAAAATCGTGAATCATGATGCATAAACATTTAAAATATCATAAATTTGTGCTCAGGGCACTGCCAGGACCAAAATCTCACCCGGGTGCAAAATGACCAAATTTTCCCCTGGAAACCCAAAAATTGACCGGAAGATTACCAAACTTCTTAAAATGTCCTAAAACATGTTTACATAAATTTCTTAGATGTAAACTCGAGCTCGTTATAACCTTATTTGATTCGTTCTAAAACTTGGATCGAAGTCTCGGTTTTAACCTGAATCGACTCGAAACTAAACCAAATTTTCTCAAACTTAACCCATACTTAAAATACACTCTAACAGCCCCTAAACTCCTCAAAATCAGCCCTCTAACCCACGGCTAAACCTACTGCCCTAAGTAACTTCTCGGCCACCCCCCACAAGCACCAACCTTAACCCAACACATGGCTCCATTACTCAATTCCTTCGGTCCACCCAATTTCCACCACATGCCCAGCCTTTATGACTCATCCTTAAGGCCCTAAAGAACCTCCTAAACCAAGCCTAACCAAAACAAGCTGCTACACACGTCATTTCCCGAAGATTATCGGGTCTCGCCTAAAAACGTCTCGATCGAGCTACCCTTCCCATGATCGAGCTTCTCCCTCAACCACACACCCATGACTCACTCCTAGAACCTGACTAGACCCTACTGGTCCTACATGAATCAAGATTTCAGTCCCATGCAGCCTAGCACCTACCAACAACCGCAAATCTCCAAAAAAGCTCCACCCGCGGCTGTTTGCGCTAAGCCCAATCGCGCGACTACGGGGCTGATTCCAGCGGGGTTCGGGCCTTTCCAGGCCTTGAAGTGGACCCACCAGGACCTTGTCTATGGCTTGGATAAACCTTGGCTCCGCTGGCTTGCCTCCTATTCTAGTTCCCTGCAGCCAAACCAAAAATCTTCACACACAAGCCAAGAATGATCGGCCTTTGCTAAACCTCGACTCGATCGTGGTTCCAGCACTTACACACGTTAGATTACCTCATTTCCACCCTTAAATGACCTGGACTCGGCAGCCCTTGCACAAGGAATCAAGATCGTGAGTTTACAAACAAAATATGATTAACTTTCATGCAAAAACCGGGCATCACATCTTGAATGTGTATGATCTGATTTTTAACAACTATGGTACACACATCAGCAGTATATGGTGTGCGAGATGCAGAAATGAAAGTGCATAACGTGCCTTAGATGATATGAACGCGAGGAGATCGAAGAACGAGTGCCGGGGGGATTTTCTTGCAAAGAAAATAGTGGCCGAAGCCTACCCTTGAAGTTGCTGGAGAAATGCCGAGAGAAATGAAGTGGGGAGAAGGTTTTTCGGCTGAACAAAGCTTAGGTTTAGGTTAAATGTGTTTTAGGTTAATGTTAAATAGTGGTTTAGTAGATTATGGGCCCTAAGTTGCCAATTAAATGTTTAAAAAGAGGTTTAAGCCAAAATAAATATAAAATTAGGCCCATTAAGTCCGAACACACCCGAAAAATATTCCGTGTTGGTAAGTTCTTGAAAATAATAGCCGAAACCTCAAAAGTCCCCCGATTTGATAAAATTTACGTACCGCTAAAAATAAAATCTCGCGGGTAAAAATACCCAATAAAATGCCTTTTTTGAAAAATACATTTAAAAACACATTATATTAATTAATAAAAATTAATCATGTAATAAAATAGTTTTCTAAAAAATATTCGACCTCCGTTCCTCGATCGAGCGCGAAATGCAACTAGAAACCCTAATGCATAAACTTTAAAAATATCCTGAAATAAATCTCTATCATGCAATAATTATGCATAAAATACACAAAAATAATTAAACACAAATTAATGAAATAAACTTGTGTTTAATGCTTTAAGACAGTTTAATAAAATACCAAATAAATTTAATAACTTGCATGCACGTGGTTCACATGGACCTTCAAATTTTCGGGATGTTACAAAAGCTATCATCAACAAAAAGTCAGAGCAGGAGACATCTTAAAGACAACCTTCATAATAAGGTACGAGCATTATAAGTTCACGGTAATTCCATTTGGATTGACAAATGCTCCAACAATCTTCATAGACCTTAAGAATAGCATGTTCAAGGCGTTCCTCGACAAATTTATAGTGGTATTCACAAAGAGCGCCTCCACCTAGCTCTATAAACATCAAGAGAGAAAGAGATATATGCGAAATTCAAGAAATGTGAATTTTGGCTAAGAATGTGACTTTATTAGGTCATGTGAGATCAAAATCAGGAATATTAGTGGATACAAGAAAGTAGATGCAATTCTAGATTAGCAGAGACATAAGAATGCAACCGAAATTATAAGCTTCTTTGGATTACCAGGCTACTAGCGGAAATTCGTCGAGGGCTTCTCTTTAATAGTCGCATCACTGAAAAGACTCGCACAAAAGAAATCCAAATTCAACTAGAGCAAGGGACGTAATAAGAGATTTTGAACATTAAAAGAGAAGCTTGCATCCACACAGTGTTAGTATTGCCTACTGAGGACAAGGATTTTACCATCTACAGCGAAGCAACAAAGGAAAATTTTTAGATGTGTACTCATGCAAGATAGGCAAGTAACTGAAGCTGCATAAGCAAAACTATCCTACTCACGATCTCGAGTTGGCAACAATGGTCTTTGCTTTGAAAATTTGGGGACAGTACCTCCATGGTGCCAAGTGAGAAATATTCACTCACTGGCCACCAAGCCTCCAGTATTTGTTCATTCAAAAAGAATTAGAAACGAGACAAAGATAGTGGATATAGTTACTCAAGGTCTATGACTTGACAATAAGCTATCGCCTCGGCATGTCAAATAAGGTAGTCGATGCTTTGATTCGGAAAAACATAGGTAAGTTAACCATAACATCACTCTCCACGCAACCATGCCTTCGAGAAGCAGTCAAGTTAAATCAAAGTCGAGACAAAACACTAAAGAAGTTCAAAGAATAAGCTAAGGAAATAAAGCCGTTAGATTTTCAAATGGACCCAGACGGAATCCTAGGTATGAAAGGACGATTGTGTGTATCAGACATTAACAATCTTCGATAATAAGTGATGTAAGAGACGCATAAATCAAAATTCCCGATCTATCAATGATGTATAGGGATTTGAAAGAAAGTTTCTGGTGAAGCAGAATGAAAAAAAAAGATTTCGTCGAGTTTATATCCAAGTGAAAAGTATGCCAACAAGTAGAAGCCGATCATCAACGACCCAGAAGGACTATTGCAAACTTAGAAACTTAGAATGGAAATGAGAACATATTTCCATAGATTTCGTTCTAGAATTGCCAAAGTCGATACAGAGTCACGACGGGATATGAATAATCGTAGATAGACTAACAAAATCTACGCACTTTCTACCCGTCCTAAAGAATTATAATCTTGATAAGTTGGCAACTCTATACATAGATAATATTATGCGGCTACATGATGTGACAACAAGCATATTGTCAGATAGATATCCCAGATTTGTGTAATGTTTGTGGTAGAGCTTTCAAGAAGTCATGAGAACGAAAGTTACTCTTAATACGACTTATCACTCTCAAACTGATGGCCAAACTAAGAGAACGATTCAAACCCTAGAGGATACGATAATGGCCTATGCCATAGACTTCAGTAGTAATTGAAGTGAATATCTATGTAACATCCCGAAAATTTGAAGCTCCACGTGAACCACATGCATGTAAGTTATCAAATTTCTTTGATGTTTTATTTAATTGTTTTAAAGCATTAAATACATGTTTATTTCTTCAATTTGTGTTTAATTATTTTTTTATGCATTTTATGCATAATTCATGCATGATAGGATTTAATTCACGAAATTTTAAAAGTTTATGCATTAGGATTTGTAGGTGCATTTCACGCTCAAACAAGGAGCGGAGATCGGAGAATTTTCAAGAAAATTATTTTATAACATGATTAAATTTTATTAATTTATTGGAGGTGTTTTTTAAGCGTATTTTTCAGTAGAAGGATTTTATTGGGTATTTTTACCCGCATGATTATATTTTTAACGGTACACAAATTTTATCGAATCGAGAGACTTTTTGAAGGTTCGACTAGTATTTTCAAAAACTTTCCAACGCGAAATATTTTTCGGGAGTGCATTTGGATTTAATGGGTCTAATTTTAAGCTTATTGGGCTTAATTAGCTTTTTAAACCTTTAAATGATAATTTAAGGCCCATTATCTATTATTTAATTATTTAATTAATACCCTAAACTAAACCTAAACCTACCCTACACTTATTTCCCCACCCACCAGCCAACACCCCCATCTTCGTTTCAACATTGCACGTGGGTTTCAGCATCTCCATGGATGCAAGTCTCGGCCAAGTTCATTTCTTCAAGCAAAATTCTCTGGCGCTTCCCTGTTGCTCATTTCTTCGACGTTCCTGCGTAGGAATCATCAAGGCACGCTTGTATCTTTATTCTCGCACCATACACGTCAATATTATACTGAATTTCATGTATTTGATCAAGCATGTACCGATCTATTGTGTGTATGCGATTTATTCAAAGTTTGAAAAAAAAGGGTTGATTCTTGACATGGGTTTCACGTTTTTAATAGTTTGAATGGGGCTGCCGGGTTAGGGATATTACGGGCATGATTTTCAGAGTGTTTAAGTGTCCTTTAGATGCAAGATTCAGGCCTGGAACATCAGCAACAAGAGGGCGGAATGATTTTTGTTTTCAAGGGGGCTAGGGTTCGGTTTTGGTCCTTGAGGGTGCAGGTTAGGTACGGCTCATGGGGTTGCGTCCAGAGGGTGTCAAAGGAGTGATTCATGGTCCTAGGAAGGGCTGGCACATCTGGTGTAGTGTTGTGGGTGGCCTACCGAATATGGGTGCAAGAAACCCCAAGCGCAAAGTTTAGAGGGCAAGATCAAGGGGTCCGGATGGGCTGGTTAGAAAAGGCTAGACTGGTTCAGAATGGTTTGGTCAAGGCCCTAGGTTGGTTGGTTCGAGTCTGTTTGGGGCTGGTGTAGGCTAGGATCGAATTTAAGGCTTGGGTGCATTACTTAGAGTTTTGGGATAAGGATGTTCAGGAATTTCAGGAGGTTACAGCAGGTAATTCGATGGTTTAAAGGATCATCTAGGGTCTGGTTTGGGTAGGATATGGTTTAGTTATATGTTGTTATGGTTTAAGTTTGGGAAAATTTGGTTGAGTTTCGAGTCGATTCGGGTTAAAACCGGGACCTCGGTCCAAGTTTTAAAACGAATCGGTTTTAAAATTTACATCTAAGAATGCTTTTGAATACGTTTTGAGACATTTTAAGAAGTTTGGTAAGCTTCAGGTCACTTTTAGATGTCTAGGGGTTGCATCCGGGGTGAGATTTTGGTCCTGACAGCGCCCTGAGCACAAATTTAAGATATTTTAAATTTTTATGTATCATGATCACGATTTTAAAATTTTATGAAGATATACGTCGCATGCTTGGATTTAAGAAAAATTACATTGGTGCATGATTTTTATAAGGGATGAAAATGATAATGTTTTGAATGACGTGAATTAGTTGTGGCTATCGAAGTATATGTAATTGTTTAAGATGTATATGTAAATGATGATGATGAGGCCTAAGCACAGTAGATGTGTGACTTCTCTGACCCGTTTTAATAAAATAGCAGCGGAAATTAAAATTTTCTTTAAAATGGAAGAAGGATTCAAAATACATTTCATAAATAATCAAAAATATACACATGATCAATAAAATGATACATCAAAAAGGAAAATATCATTCTCGTGATCATGTCCAAAATACTTGCAAAAGATCTTCTTCCTATCATCTTGATATGCATATGACTCCGGCCCACAATCAACGTCCCGGCCCGTCGTTCTTATCTGCATCACATGAAATAACTGAAATGAGTATAAAACTCAGCAAGTGGAACTCTTACATAGCAATGATAGATAGCATACTATAAAAATCATGACTTTAAAAACATTATATACCATCAACTCTAAAACTTGAATAACATAGCAATATAACAATAAGATGGTATTTCTCTTTTCTCTGTTGGATTGATATCTATATAGTATCTCTGTCTCTTACCTATATCCCATCGATATAAATCGATAACTCTGAGGGATATAAGTCTATGGTCGTTGATCAACTAATTGCATACAATCTCTGACTATGTATGTATCAATCCATAAATCATTTGAATTCTCTCTTTGGCATTTTATCAAACACTTTGAATACACTATTCTCTTGTATTCCCTTTAACACAATTGAGACATAAAATACCTCCAATATATATAACAAGTGTATCAATACATAATCATGAATCAAATGAAGGGAATAACACATTAAAACCATTGAAATACAATACATATATCATCATGTGAGCACAAGGAATGAAATTCCACTTACAACCACTTGGAACACTTGGTTTTAAACCTTGGTTGAATTCCTACAACAATAAACCATATATTGTACTATCAACATCTCAATAATCATAAACCCATATCAATTAATCCATAAAACCAACACCATCAACAAACCCATATCAATTAATCCATAAAACCAACACCATCAACAAACCCATATCATCTCTCACACCAAAACCAAGAATAAACTAAACCAAAAGCTTACCTTAGCTTCCTTGAACCAATAATAACCTTCTCCTCACTTCAATAATCTATCAAGAGGCTTGAATCAAGAGAACAAAAGAAAGAAATTAAGAACCCTAGGTCTCCCTTGAGAGAAGAACCGATAAAAGAAGAGAAGAAATGAGAGAAAAGTGAGCAACTCATCCAATTATATCACTTAAATCCGAAAACACGTTTCTACTGTTCACTGACCGCGGGTGCGCTAGCCCTTGCACCGCGTGTTGGAACTTTTCAAGTTCGCAATCTTTGCTTAATTTTGATGCTAACAAAACTTGTTATTTTGTTTCTAATAATCTACCTTAGTGTGCAGTAAGCTGGAACTGAAATAATCAGTTACGAGCCAAAACTAAAGCTGTCGAGGAATGCTAACTGAAGACGTCCAACTGATCGCGTAAACTGAAAACAGTAGAACTGAAGTGCCAACTGAAAGACTAGTTCAACTGAATGTCCAGCTGATGAGCAGTTCAGCAGAAGACCTTCAGAAGCCCGGCCAGCTGATGAAGTGTTCAACTGATGAAGAGCTCAGCTGACCAGTTCAACTGAAAGAGTGAAATCAGTTCAACTGATTTCACCAGCCCAACAGAAGACCAGTTCAACTGACCAGTTGAAAGCATCAGTCAGAGTCAATCAGTTGCAGATCAAGACAAGCTTAATAATGGAATCCAGCTAAGCACGAAGGTACAAAAGCTATTGTACTACCACAGTACAATAAGAGACGTTGCATCAGAGCTTAAAGCCAAAAGTTCCGGAAAGATGTCGAGGAACAAATTCAAAATGCAACGGGCACATTATTGAGTCTTACTGTACGGTCAGCCAAACGCCTATAAATAGAAGCTGAAGTTCAATGAAGACTAACACTGAGAAAAACGAGAACAGAGAACAAGGGCACGCTTATTACATATCAGCTTGTTAGAAGCAATCAGCCCAGAGGGAACACTTCATTGTATTATCAGCTTAGATTAGAAGCCTTTTTCCCTCAGTGTGTGAGAACACTTTCGGGTAGTGTTCATTGATCAGTTCTCACACACACACACACACACACACTCACTCATCATCTCATATTCCGTCTTGCACACAGACGTAAAACATGTGTATGTAGTCTTTCTCACATAGACGTTAAAGAAGTGTTGACTGGAAGGTGATGCCTTCAGTTTAGAACTAGGAGTTCAGTTAGGCAGTGGGTAAGTCCTAAGCTGGGTGGGTTTGTACAAAGGTTTGTATAAATCAAAGTCTTCTAGTGTATCCTACCCGAGGAGGTAGAAGGGGTGACGTAGGAGCAGTTGAAGTCTCCGAACATCCATAAACATATCTTGTGTTTTGTTTTCAGTCTAACTGTTTAACTGTGTTGTTCTTAATTGTTTCATCAGTCCAGCTGATATCAGTTCAGTTCTGTCCATAACCGAACTGATATAAGCTCTAACTGACTTCTTTTCTTCAGTTAACCAGTTGCACAAGATATATAAAATTGATCAGTTTGTTTTCTTAACGAAGGATTATTTTGAGTGTCTTCCGCTTAGTTGTTTAACCAAACTCGATCTAATTCATCGGTGTATTTATTCTTAGAACACGAGCTATTGCAGCTCATTGGTAGATTAGTCAGAAGGGTCAACGACTGATGCACAGCTTCGTAACTGATGTTCAGTCGGGGCCCCCATAACCGATCCTGACACCGCGGGTGCGCTATGCCTTTGGCATTCCAACCAAAAATCCAAAATTGACGACCGCAGGTGCGCTCCATAAAGGACCGCGGGTGCGCTCTGGTCTCGGCCAATACACCGCAGGTGCGCTACACACAGCACCGTGGGTGCGCTGAGGCTTCGGGAAAACAACCAAAATTCTGGAGCATGAGACCGTGGGTGCGGTGCCTTCCTTGACCGCGGGTGTGGTCCCCTCTGCATCCAACAACCAACTCTACGCAACAAAGATCAAATCGAAACGCTGATACAATACAACCTACACATCAACTAATATCAACAACACCACAAAACAAATATAACTAACAATACTATAACCCATAAACACAACTCTTAACATCACAACTATACTTAAACTTAACCAAATTGTCAATAAACATACGAAATCTTAGACCGTACCGTTCACCAGTCTTGGCTATTAAAAGATGGGTGATCTTGTCACTGATGTCCGACAGCCACCGGTTACCGCGGTTCTATGTATGATGGATCCATAGTAAATGATGATGTACGATAGTCACCTCTAATAATGAACTGAATTCACCAATGATAAACGATAAATGATAAACGATGAATGATGATTAACGATGAGCTGTTTTGACACGACCCGAGGATCGCATGTTTTCCGCATTATGATTTACGAGTTTTGAGAGCATACGAACATTTCCAACGTTTATGATTTTAAGATTTTTATACTTTTATGTTTATGTATGCTTTTGGACGAGTTTGGTTATTTTAAACTACGCTATTTTTACTGGTAAATATTTAAGATCGTTTTTAAATCTTATATTTTTCTGTAGAGCGCGTGTATATGAAATGTTTAAATGATATTTCAAAAAATGAGAGCTTTAAAAAAAATATTTCTGCACTTTTAAAACGGTAGACGTTTCAATTTATCTCTTATAGAGTTCGACTACAATAACAGTTATCACAACAATATTGGAATGACTCCATTTGAAGCCCTTTAAGTACGGAAATGTCGATCACCACTTTACAGGGACGAAATAGAGGAGACAGTCATAACTTGGCAAGAACTAATCCAAACGACAATGGACAAAGTGGTCATCATCAAAGAAAGACTCAAGACTGCACAAGACCGACAAAAGAGTTGAGTCGATCTTACACAGAGACTAATGGAATTCACAGTGATTGAGAAAGCTTATATAAGGGTCTCACCAATGAAAGAAGTCGTTAGATTCAGTAAAATCGGAAAGCTGAATCCCCAGTATGTATGACCATTCAAATTCGGGATAAATTGACACATTGGCTTACAGAATAGCATTGACATCAAAATATGTCAAGGATCCACATTGTACTCCAAAAGTCCCAGCTAAGGAAATATCTCTCTAACCCAAGCCACGCTATGAAAATTGAACGACTAAAGATCAAAGGTAACTTGGGGAAAGAGCTGAAATATGAAGTAATCTTTATTCATATAGTGGACACCAATAACCTAGTACTGAGATGACGTACCATTCCCTACATCAATGTGCAATGCTCAAACCACATAGAACAGAAAACTACTTGGGAGTTTGAAAAGAAAATACTGGAGCAATATCCTTACCTTTTTTAATATCAAGTCAACTCAAGTTTCGAGAACGAAACTTCTAATAAAGAGGGAGGGATGTAAGAACCCATTTTTTTAAAATTTAATTATTTAAACATATAAATGTGTCAGAATTTATTTTCGAATTATGTTATTATTGTAAAAATAATAAATTCAAAAATATAAAATAATACATGATATTTGAAATTTCAAGCTAATAAATACATTGA
This sequence comes from Primulina eburnea, assembly GCF_022965805.1. Classification (NCBI taxonomy): domain Eukaryota; kingdom Viridiplantae; phylum Streptophyta; class Magnoliopsida; order Lamiales; family Gesneriaceae; genus Primulina; species Primulina eburnea. The sequence goes on from NC_133111.1 coordinate 10,749,844, forward strand.
ATTTGAAATTCAGTGCAAGATGCACAGTAAATTCGAAATGAGGCTGGATATCAACCAAATTGGAAGGACATATTGCATACAAAGCAGTTTTCTCAACAAAGAGGCTAGCAGATTTTAGTACAATCCAGATACATTATGAACTTGTACAAGAAAACATTCTACATTCAACCATCCAGTCCATCATCAAATTTCAGAATTTGGTAATGTTATATGTATGGAAGGAGTATCTCGATATTTATGGAAGAATTATCTCAAAATTATGGAAGGAATATCAATCCAATTATGAATAATATTTTCACATCACCCCTATAAATACCACCATATACCATTCGAAATTTCACACCATTCAAACACTCCACATTTTCGAAATTTTGCTCTCCAAATTCTGTCGAATAGCAAAACTTTGCTGCAGTCCAGACCCAGGGGAAATTCGAAAATCCAATACACGGAACCATTCACGTTTTTTTTCATCCAGATCTGAGGTAAATGAGCTTGTTTTAAAATATGTTATGGATAAACTATTTCGTTTTTGAAAGTTTTCAGTCGAGCACCGTTATTCTGTTTCCACCCCTTCTTGATACGATTACGTACGTTATATGTTTTGGCACTGTGAGGATTCAACTGGATATGGATGAGAATCCCAATATGAGATATGTTTATGGCTCTTACACGGTGGGATTGTAACAGTTATACGGCATTGCACTTTTAAATTAGTAAAAATTAGGGACTGATATCAGTGAACCATGAAAAGTAGAGGAATCTCATTGCCTTAGCCAAAATTATGTTTATGATTATGACATATGATGAAAATAATGTTATGCATGACATGATATGTGATTTTCGAAATTCATGTGTATTTTTTTTATGTATGTGCACGAACGACCCTCACTTAATGAGTGGCGACCATATCACTCACCCCTTACTCTACCCTCCACAGATAAATAAGAAAAGGAGATCGAGGAATATGAAGAAGACCGGTTTTGAGACTGATAATAAGATGAATCAAGAAGTTTATTTTAATTTTTGATTATTAAATATTTTATTTCCCGTTATAAACGTTTCCATATATTTTTATCGTCTTAAGAATCTACGTTGTAAAGAAAATTTTATGATTGATTATGAATAATAAACTGATTTTTGGTTTATACAATATAATGATACTCGTTTTCAATTGTGCGGTTGTAAAACAACGTCGTTGTTGACTAATCTCGATCTTGGGACGTGACAAATTATTTGAGCCACTCCAACTAATTGTGCCTTTTTAAACAAAGAAAAGAAAATACTGGCCTTATTCATTTTTGTTTTTTAAAAACAAAAATATATATTATCATTTTTTTAATTTTATTTTTCAGCATATATTTTTTCTCAGTTTCAAATCTTCCAATATAATATTTACCAACTATTTAGCCCAAATATTGAAAGCCCACCAATTATAAAGGTTTGCAGAATATCAGAAGGCCCAATGAATAAACACGTAGAGTAGCAGCTGAAGACCATGATGGTGAAGTTGGCCCATGATCCACGTTGAACGATCGTGAAAAGTGATCAGACCGTTCCATGGAGTGTGATAAAAACTGAGAGGAAGGATCAGAAAAAGCCCCGACAAATCAATTCACAAAAATCTACAGCAAACTTCTGCATAATTCTGTCATAATTTGTTCGCTTATTTTTCAAACAGTCTGTTTTCTCATTCCTTCAACTTTATTGTAGAATGTTGATCAAAATTCATAACGGCGTATTTAAGTTTGATGTTGTCTATGGATTCCATCTGTAATTTCTTTATTTTTCTCAGATTACACATTTAATTTTGAGTCATTTCGAAGGAGTTAGAACTTACAACCGAATCGAGACTCGCAACGCTTGGTAAACGAAGTCGGATCATTCACATTTGGCACGAATACGTGCCTGGCATGCCCCGCAAATTTTCACGACAAACACCAACTTTTCCTTCATTTCTCATTTTTATTCTAGTATTATTTTATATTCTCACAAAAAATATAGTACAGAATGAAAATTCTTTTTGTTAAATAACATGTAATTTTTTTTCCCAAAATATTTCCTCAACACGTCCAAAACCAAACCAAACAAACCCGTTATGAATTTCGAATGGTTCAAAATATTTTGAAACACCAACAACTAACATGTTAGGGTACCATAATTTATTATTAAAAAAATCTTATGTTATTTATTTTCCACAATTTTACTTTTGTACATGTATTTACTCATCCGATCCATATTTTCAAACATATTTGTATTTTCCCACTTAAACTATTTTCCTTCCCATTTTGTTTTGGAATCCTATAATTATGTATCCCATTGAAAAAATTGGTTGGTCGTTATTAAATGTTAATGGCACATACCTTTAGAATCGGGGGTGTGAAAACTGAATTTTCGATATATCGATGTTATCGTAATAAAAAAACAAATTTAACGAAATTTTTGGTATGATGACGATATGAAAATTGGACATTTTTAATATATACAAAAATTCCGAAATAACGAAATAATATATATAAATTTAAAAATATATAATATTTTTAAATAATAAAGTTAAAATTTTAAAAAAATATAAAGTAATTTTTCGGTAAAATGATATATATCGATACCGTACTGAAATCTCAGTATACCGCACATTTTGTTATAATCAGTATATTAATTATATATATCAAAATTTTCGATGCGGTATTTGTATATATATATTTTTTAATACCAAAATTTTCAGTAGTGTGTAAGATATGTATTTTTCGGTGCAATATATGCCACCCCTATTTTTTATTTTGAAATTTGAGATTGTCACATATCGTATAGATATTATATTTACATGCCTGAGTGTATATTTATTGGAATTGTGATTATATGATATGGTCTACAACTGAATTTTTGGTGTATAGTGTTAATATCCTAATGGATTGGACACCATTATTAGTTATAGCCCTGAAAAAATATTGTGCTGCTAACTTGATAAAAGAATTGGTGTACAATGATAAATTTGTTAACCAATATTTACATCTACATAAATAATTGAAAACTCATGTCACATAATATGACTTTTTATAGATGTCAAAAAAAAAAGATAGGTCTGATCCCCTATATAAATAAGTGAGTTAGATTGTAAATTTCCCAACTCGTCAAAATGACAGACCGGCTTGTCCCGCTAGTCCAGGTTTACATGTCTATTTTCTTGTTACTCCGAGATCATGTGTACTTCCTATATTTGGTTAGGCCTTATCCATTATATAAATAAGTGAGTTCGATTATAAATTTCCCAACTCGTCAAAATGACAGACCGACTTGTCCCGCTAGTCCAGGTTTACATGTCTATTTTCCAGTTACTCGAGATCATGTATACTTCTTATATTTGGTTAGGCCTTATCCACTATACAAATAAGTGAGTTCGATTGTAAATTTTCCAACTCGTTAAAATGACAGACCGTCTTGTCTCGTTAGTCCAAGTTTACATGTCTACTTCCTTGGTACTTCCAGATCATGTATACTTCTTATATTTGATGGGTGCTCACTCATATATTCGGTATCCAAAGATGAAAATTTGTCCATATATAAGATGTAGTATAAATCACCTTACATAGCACAGATAAATCCTCACATTAAATCGTACTTTTTGAATCATTTTAAGCCTTTTTTTTTTACTTTACGGATATTAATCAGAGGCTCATTGTATAAATTTCGAAACCATTAAAAGTACAGCACAATTCCACACGCTTGTATAACCTTGATATTCATCTTAAAATATTTAATTATTAATTATAAGAATTTGAAAAAAGAAGAAGAAGAATCAAATATTGGTACGTATATTAGTAACAATATATATCAAGATTAAAAAAAAATTAACCTAAAGAGACAAAGAAAATCAGATTTTAAGGGCTCCGTAAGGTCTTCAAAATCAGATAGTGGCCTCGTAATGTGCTAATGAATACTGCTGGGCAGTTTCTTTCTTATCTCGTAAACCTGATTTTACACAGTTTATTTGCTAGCGTTTGTAGTTGATGATTTTCGTCATCATTATGTTTGTTAATTTCATCTTGTTAAAATTTTACGACACAGAGTGTTCAAGGTAGTGCGTGGTTCTTGATGGTTTGGCCATGTTGTCGTGCTGTAGTTAGGACCAGCTTCCGTAGACTCAGGACGATCGATGGAGCGTTCAATGATTAATTGTGGGTTCTAAGAGCAGGTTTTAGCTGACATTTCATATTGTACGTTGATGATATCCGAGTCTGACATTTCATATTGTACGTTGATGATATCCGGGTGAATCGGGTGAGCAAAATCGAGACAATTCACCGGATGATGATATAAGTGTTGTGTTTAGGGAAATGAGCAAGGATATATATTTATGAGCTATGGCTTCCGCTATGACCTGCAAACAAGAAGATGAACTCGTGAATGGGCGTCGGAGGAGTGTCCGGCGTAGCCACTCTGATGTTTAAGTCAGCAGGTAAAGAAGAAGAAAAATGACAATATATGTGAAGATATATGTAAGTGCTTGAGAGTTCAAATTCCAGAATCTGTAAATGAGATGTTTACATGCTATTTATAGGAAGAAATCTCATGATTACCTAGTTTTCAGTGTCCGTCTGCTAAGTAAGGTAAGATAGTTGCTCATACCTTGTTTCTGATGACTTCTCTGACACGTCAAACTCATGTAGTTCTGACAGTAAATGATTGTCAAGCATAAGGTAGCCCATACTGATGCACTCAAGTGAGGTGCGCTTCTCGAGATAGCTCGGGTAGAAAGCTTCTCGGGAGCTTGCATAAGAGCCCGGGGAAAAAATGTCCTACCCTTCTCGATTTTTCTCTCCTTGAAGCTAGGGTTCTTACATTTCATTCTCTTGATCCTTTGATTCAAGCTCCTAGTTGGTGATTTGTGGTGTAATCAAGGTCCTTGTTGGTTCTAGAAGCTAAGGTAAGCTTATGGGTTTGTTTATTTCTTGGTTTTGGTGTTGGAGATAATATGGGTTTGTTGATGGTGTTGGTTTTATGGATTTATTGGTATTGTTGTTGGATTATTGAGATGTTAATGGTTCAATATATGGTTTATTGTTGTAGGATTGCTATCAAGAGATTAGATACAAGGTTTCAAGTGGTTGTAAGTGGAATTTCATTCCTTGTGCTCACATGATAGTATATGTATTGTGTTTCAATGGTTTTAACATGTTATTCTCTTCCATTTGATTCATATTATGTATTGATATACTTGTTGGTATATTAGAGGCAATTGAGTGTCTCAATTGTATAAAAAGGGAATACAAGATAATAAAGTCTTCAAAGTGTTTGATGAAATGCCAAAGAGAAAGTTTAAAAATGATTTATGGATTGATAGATACATAATCAGAGATTGCATGCAATTAGTTGATCAACGACCATAGGCTTATATCCCTCAGAGTTATCGATTTATATCGATGGGATATGAGTACAGAGACAGAGAGACTATATAGATATCAATTCAATACAGAGAAAAGAGAAATACCATCTTATTGTTATGTTATTGCTATATTATTCATGTTTCAAGAGTTGATGGTATTTATTGATTTCAAAGCCATGTTTTCAGAGTATGCTATGTACATTGCTATGTAAGAGTTCCACTTGCTGAGTTTTATACTCATTTCAGTTATTCATGTTATGCAGATAAGAGCAACGAACCAAGACGTTGATTGAAGCCGGGGTCATATGTATATAGAGATGGAAGGAAGTGGAAGATTATTTTGTTATACATGATCAAAATGATATTTTGTATTTTGATATAACACTTTTTGGATCATGTATATTCTTTTGATGGTATATATATTGGAAATGTATTTTGAATCCTGCCTCCCTTTAAAGAAAAATTTTAAATTCCGCTGTTATTTTATAAAATGGGTCAGAGGTGTCACATTTAGTGGTATCAGAGCACCGTTCTTCGGACCAATGCATATGACTTCGTCTACTTTCAACGGTCCGGGTATGTCTTCTTCTACATCTATTCATTGTTATCTATTGATTTGTATTGTGTGAGCACATTGTAGGAGTATGCCTCCTAAGAGAATAGCCGTAGAGGTTGAGGATAGTTCTTCCTCTAGAGTTGTCGATAAGTTCGGCAAATTGTTGAAAGAGCAAGCCAAGGTCCATAGTGAGCAGATTCAACAGTTGCTCCGTATGCAAAGTACAGGTCAAGGTAGAGGACAGGGTAGAGGCCAAGTGGCTCAGGCAGTGGGAACCGATGGGATCTTTACTGCTTTCAAGAGGATGGATCCGCCAGAATTTGCAGGTAGCACTGATCCTTTGGTAGCTGCAGAGTGGATCAAAGCTCTTGAGGCGATTTTTGATCATCTCAACTATGAAGACAAAGACAGAATCAGTTGTGCAGTGTTCATGTTGGTCAAGGCTGCACGCATTTGGTGGAATGCTACCAAGGTTGGTGTTGATGTTCCGACATTGAAGTGGCAAGAGTTTACTGATCTTTTCTACGACAAGTACTTCCCAGATGCACTTCGAGCGCTGAAGGTGACTGAGTTTCTAGAACTTCGTCAAGGAGGTATGAATGTCGATGATTATATTCTGAAGTTCGAGGAGGGCTGTCTGTTTGCCCCATACATTGCCTCCAATGACAAAGACAAGGGTGCTCATTTCATTCGAGGCCTTAGAGCAGAAATCAGAAGGGACATCAACATGTCAAAGGCTGTGACATTCAAGGAGATTGTGGCTAAGGCTTTGTTGGCCGAACAAGATGAGAAAGACATTGTCAGGGAAAGACAGGCGAGGCAGCAGGCCATTGCTCAGAGAGGCCAGGGTTCGAACCAAAGAGGAAAGGATCGTTTCAAAGGGAAGGGCAAGTTAGAGCCGATTCCTAAACCACCGACAGTTCCATCTGATCCCGAGAAGCCATTGTGTCCCAAGTGCAGTAGACATCATCGGGGAGAATGCAGATTTGGTACTCATACTTGCTATCGTTGTGGCACTGCAGGCCATATTGCCAAAGACTGTCCAAGAGGAGCGAGTAAAGAGAAGGTGCAGGGTCGCATCTTTACCATGACGAAGGAAGGTATAAACCATGATTCTTCTGTGATCTCTAGCACTATTTTAATTTCAGGCAGAGTAGCTACGACATTGATTGATACAGGTGCTACCCATTCTTTTATGTCTGAACTATTTTTGAGATCTTTGGGTATAGTTCCTTCTATTCTTCCCCTCCAGTTTAATGTTGTATTGCCTTCGGGGGATGTGTTGTGCCCGACATCTATTGTGTATGCGTGCTCTGTTCAAATTGATGAGCGAGTGGTTTATGCTGATTTGATTATTATCCCGATGGTTGCATTTGATATTATACTTGGCATGGATTGGTTATCAACCTATTGTGCAGTGATTGATTGCGTTGCTAAGACGGTGACATTTGCAGATGATGGCAATAGGGAAGGTATGCTCGCCAGTGCAGGTACTTCGCTGGTCCTTCCTTTTATTTCGTGTCTTGAGGCTGAGAAGTTGTTGTTTAGAGGATGTGATGGGTTTTTGGCTTCTATTGTGGACATGGATAAAATGGTTAAGTTGAATATTGATGATATTGATGTTGTGAGAGAGTTCTCTGATGTTTTTGAGGATGATGTGTCGGGTTTGCCGCCAGACAGAGATGTAGAGTTTGTGATTGACCTAGTTCCAGGTACGGTTCTTATTTCTAAGGTTCCGTATAGAATGGCCTTACAGAGATGAAAGAGTTGAAGACGCAGTTGCAAGATATTTTAGATAAAGGTTTCATTCGACCGAGTTCTTCGCCTTGGGGAGCTCCGGTTCTTTTTGTCAAGAAGAAAGATGGATCATTGCGTCTTTGCATTGATTATAGAGAGATCAACAAAGTGACGATCAAGAATAAGTATCCGTTGCCACGGATAGATGACTTGTTTGATCAGCTGCAAGGGGCTACTGTGTTTTCGAAGATTGAACTGCGATCTGGCTATTATCAGTTGAAGGTTAGGGAGTCTGATATCCCTAAGACGGCGTTTCGGACCAGGTATGGTCATTATGAGTTCCTTGTGATGTCTTTTGGTCTTACCAATGCTTCTTCAGTCTTTATGGATCTTATGAACCGGGTGTTCAAGCCGTATTTGGATAGCTTCGTCATTGTTTTCATCGACGACATTTTGATCTATTCCAAGACCAGAGAGCTTCATGCAGAACATCTCAGAGTTGTTCTTCAGTTGTTGAGAGAGAAGAGATTGTATGCTAAACTGAAGAAATGTGAGTTCTGGTTGGAGCAGATTTCTTTCTTAGGCCATGTTGTTTCGAAAGATGGTATAGGTGTTGATCCAGTGAAAATCGAGGCGATTCAAAAGTGGCCTATTCCTACCACTGTATCAGAGGTACGCAGTTTTCTTGGTTTGGCGGGTTATTATCGTCGTTTTATTTCAGACTTCTCCAAGATTGCCCTGCCGTTAACCAATTTGACGAGGAAGACTGTGAAGTTTGAGTGGTCCAATGAATGCCAAAGTGGATTCCAGGAGTTGAAAGACAGATTGAAGACAGCTCTTGTTCTTGCACTACCCAGTGGTACAGAAGACTTTGTTGTTTATACCGATGCGTCGAAGAAGGGTCTTGGTGCAGTGCTGATGCAATGTGGTAAATTTATAGCCTATGCTTCTCGCCAGTTGAAGGACTACGAGAAGAATTATCCTACGCATGATCTGAAATTGGCAGCTGTGGTTTTCGCCCTGAAGATTTGGAGACATTATTTGTATGGCGAAAATTGTGAAATCTTCACGGACCACAAGAGTTTGAAGTATTTGTTTTCTCAGAAAGAGCTCAATATGTGACAGAGACGGTGGTTAGAGCTTGTCAAAGAATATGATGTGACGATCAGTTATCACCCAGGGAAAGTGAATGTAGTAGTAGATGCTTTGAGCCGTAAGTCGAGTTCTTCTTTGAGTTCTTTGATTCAGAAGCCATTGTTGTTAGACTTGCAGCGAGAGGAGATAGGTTTGGTAGTTCCGGGGACCATTGCCCGCTTTTCAGCGTTGGTCATTCGGGCTACTTTGACGGACAGGATCCGTAGAGAGCAGGCTGATGATGTTCAGTTGACAGAGTTGAGAGATAGAGCAGAGGAGAGAGGTAATTCAGAGTTTGGATTGAATGGAGATGGGTTAGTGACTTTCAGAGGCCGTATTTGTGTTCCTGTTGGTGATGATATTCGGCGAGATGTCTTGACAGAGGCACATACCGCGCCATATTCGATACATCCAGGTGGTACCAAGATGTATCAGGATCTTCGTAGACTCTATTGGTGGCCAGGTATGAAGAAAGATATTGCCATGTTTATTTCTCAGTGCCTAACTTGTCAGCAGGTGAAGATCGAGCATCAGAGACCTGCTGGGACATTGTTGTCATTGCCGATCCCTCAATGGAAATGAGAGCATATTACGATGGACTTCGTGACTGGTCTTCCCAGAACGCAGAAAGGTTTTAACTCTATTTGGGTTATTGTTGATCGGTTGACCAAGTCAGCGCATTTTCTTCCAGTCAAGACGACGTATTCCATGAACCAGTATGCCGAAGAGTACATAGCAGAGATTGTTAGACTTCATGGTGTTCCTGTGTCGATCGTGTCTGATCATGACCCTAGATTTACTTCAGAGTTTTGGAAGAGTTTTCACAGAGCTATGGGTTCACGGTTAGCTTTTAGTACAGCATATCACCCCCAGAGCGACGGTCAATCAGAGAGAGTTATTCAGATTTTATAGGATATGCTCAGAGCTTGTACTATTGATTATCCTGGTAGCTGGGATTCCAAATTGCCTCTTGTTGAGTTCACGTATAATAACAGTTACCAAGCGACGATTGGCATGGCACCGTATGAAGCACTTTATGGCAGGAAGTGTAGATCTCCCTTGTATTGGGACGAGATTGGTGAGAGGAAGATGTTGGGTCCAGAGTTGGTCCAACAGACAGCTGATGTTGTTGCGGTAATTCGAGAGAGAATTAAGACAGCACAGTCGAGACAGAAGAGTTATGCTGATGTGCGTCGTAGGCCGTTGCAGTTTGAGGTTGGCGACCATGTGTTCTTGAAGATAGCACCTCTCAAGGGTGTGATGCGGTTTGGCAAGAAGGGAAAGTTGAGTCCGAGAATTATTGGCCCATTTGAGATTTTGGATAGAGTTGGTGATCGAGCTTACAGGTTAGCCCTACCGCCAGATCTTGACAGAGTTCATAATGTTTTTCATGTTTCGATGCTCAGGAAGTATATTGCGAATCCTTCTCATGTTCTTCGTCACGAGCCATTGGATTTGACGCCGAATTTCACGTATCAAGAGATTCCAGTCCAGATTCTGGATCGCAGATTTAGAGTGTTGAGAAACAAAGAGATCGGCATTGTTAAAGTCCTTTGGAGGAATCATTTGATTGAAGAAGCCACGTGGGAACCAGATGATGAGATGAGAGAGAAGTATCCCGAGTTGTTTGCGCAGTGACGTCAATTTCGGGGACGAAATTCCTCTAAGGAGGGGAGATTGTAATAGCCGAGCCTGGTGTACGGTACGGTTTAAGTTTTCATAAGTTTATTGACTACTTGGTCAAGTTTAAGTATATTTTGGATGTTAAGAGTTTCGATTTAGGATTTATAGTATGGTTGGGTATAGATGATGTGTAGTGCTATTGTAGCGGCGTTACGATTAAAATCATGATAAATTGTATATTGATCCAAATGAGATGAGGCCTTTTCCATTAGAAAGATAAGACATAAGGCTATAACTTTCTTATTTTGAGTTTTGTTCAAATCATTGTGGAAGATAAGCCAAAAGTGCCCCGAAGTGTGTCGTGCGTTTCGTCGTTCCTCCAGTGACACATGTTGGGAGAATGGGCATAACGTTTTACTCGGAACTCCAAATGATCTGAAATTTGGAGAGATTCAAGGAAAGAGATAGGGCTACAACTTTGTAGTTTACCACTTTTTCTAATTCGGAAGGGAAGAGGCGTTTCTGAAGCAATCTTTAACGTGGCAGTGCGCAGAGTGGCGCCCGAGCGGTAATGTTTGGCCGCCCGAGCGCCACTACTTCTGGAAATTTAGGTTTCGGGCAGAATCATTGGCGCCCGGGCGGTAATTTTCGACCGCCCGAGCGCCGGGCACAGTACAAAAGCGTGTTTTCGGGTTTTTAAGTGATTTAATAGAGAGAGTTGGCTCATTTCCCTCATTATTCTCCTACCCTTCTCGATTTTTCTCTCCTTGAAGCTAGGGTTCTTACATTTCCTTCTCTTGATCCTTTGATTCAAGCTCCTAGTTGGTGATTTGTGGTGTAATCAAGGTCCTTGTTGGTTCTAGAAGCTAAGGTAAGCTTATGGGTTTGTTTATTTCTTGGTTTTGGTGTTGGAGATGATATGGGTTTGTTGATGGTGTTGGTTTTATGGATTTATTAGTATTGTTGTTGGATTATTGAGATGTTAATGGTTCAATATATGGTTTATTGTTGTAGGATTGCTATCAAGAGATTAGATACAAGTTTTCAAGTGGTTGTAAGTGGAATTTCATTCCTCATGCTCACATGATAGTATATGTATTGTGTTTCAATGGTTTTAACATGTTATTCCCTTCCATTTGATTCATATTATGTATTGATATACTTGTTGGTATATTAGAGGCAATTGAGTGTCTCAATTGTGTAAAAAGGGAATACAAGATAATAAAGTATTCAAAGTGTTTGATGAAATGCCAAAGAGAAAGTTTAAAAATGATTTATGGATTGATAGATACATAGTCAGAGATTGCATGCAATTAGTTGATCAATGACCATAGGCTTATATCCCTCAGAGTTATCGATTTATATCGATGGGATATGGGTACAGAGACAGAGATACTATATAGATATCAATCCAATACAGAGAAAAGAGAAATACCATCTTATTGTTATGTTATTGCTATATTATTCATGTTTCAAGAGTTGATGGTATTTATTGATTTCAAAGCCATGTTTTCAGAGTATGCTATGTACATTGCTATGTAAGAGTTCCACTTGCTGAGTTTTATACTCATTTCAGTTATTCATGTTATGCAGATAAGAGCGACGAACCAGGACGTTGATTGAAGCCGGGGTCATATGCATATAGAGATGGAAGGAAGTGGAAGATTATTTTGTTATACATGATCAAAATGATATTTTGTATTTTGATGCAACACTTTTTGGATCATATATATTCTTTTGATGGTATATATATTGGAAATGTATTTTGAATCCTGCCTCCCTTTAAAGAAAAATTTTAAATTCCGCTGTTATTTTATAAAATGGGTCAGAGGTGTCACACATTGTAACAAAGCATAACGTGTCAAAACACGTCTCCGAATATCATCATTTACATGTTCATTTTCTTTATTTGAATTCAATTCATTAGTTGTGACTTTCATATCAGCTCTATCATATTAGCTCTATTCGATGGATCCATCCACGTATAACCATGGTACCCGGCGGCGGAGACATCAGCGACAGTATTACCCATCCACTAAGACTTGGCCTTATATGTCATTGTATTCGTATTTGTATTAGTTACAACCAACTCGCTTCCTTCAAAAACATGTCATCGTATTCACCACTTATAAAAAATCATGCATATATGTAATTTTTTCTTAAAATCAAGTACACAAGTAATTTTCATATTTCCATAAAGATCATGTTCATGATCATATACGTTAAAAACGTGTAAATTCGTGATCAGGGCGCTGTCAGGATTGCTAACTCGACCCGGGGTGCAAAATGACCATTTTTCCCCTGAAAACCCTAATTGACCAATTTACCCATGGTCCTAAAAATTTCGACCCGAAGCCAACCAAACATCTCGAAACATATTTATAACCGTTCCTTAGACATGAACTCGAACTCGTTTCATAATTTACACTATTCATTTTAAAACTTGGACCAGAGTCCCGGTTTTAACTCGAATAAACCCGAAATTTTAACCACATCTTACCAACACCTAACCATCCCATTTAAACTCAATACCAGACCACTTATAACCTAGACACACTTGGAAGCCCTCTGAATTTTCTGCACACTTTGGCCCTAAACCTTGTCCACATCTAAGACTTTGGCTCGGCCCTAGCCCAAACTAGACTAGCCTTAACTCAAACCAGACCTCTTAGGACCCTAAACAAACCCTCCTGGACCTTCCTAACCCTAGCCAACCAGCCCATGCACAGCCCATGTCCTGTCCCCCTCTAGATCGAGCCCTAAATCTACCCAAACGCGACCAACTTTTCGGCCACCCCTTGCTGCACCATACCAGACGAGTTTTAACCCATCTAGGGCCCTGACATGAGTCTCTAAACCCTCTAGAGACAGCCCATAAGCCGCATGCACAGTCCCTCGATCACTTAAGCCGTACGCACCTTAAAACCGAAAACAACCCGAACCATGAAGAATTCGTTCGGCCTCTTTGTGCTGTCACACCAAACCTGTTCGAATCACTCTTAGGACACATATACACTCATGGATCGTGCCCCTTCAAGCCTGGAACTTGGTAGCCCCTTTAAACATTAAAGAACACAACTCAAGAAATCAAGATTTCTCATGCCAAACCCATAAAACAAGAATAAACCAGTAAATAATATATTTTTCATGAAAGATCATTCAAAATATTTAATATGATGTGAATGATGAGAAAAGAAACGTATTAGGCATGCCTTTGCATCTAAAGCACAAAAAACCGCACAAACGAGACATAGAACGTGCACCGGAGAGACGAAGAATGATTTTTCTTGAAAACTTGAGAGAAAATCGAAGGGGAGGCTGATGGAATATTTCAAAATCTGCTGCTGCTGAGGGGAGGGGCGGCACATCTTTGAGGTAGGTTTAGGGTTTGATAAATGAGTTTAAGTTGATATAATTATACACTAATGGACCAATAATGGTAATTAAAGGAGTTAAAAGGGTTTTGGGCCAATTAAGCAATAGAATAAATCCATCAAACCAAAAAATACTCCCAAAAATATTTCATTTTAATACATTTTTGAAAATATTGCCCGCACCCTCGAAAAGTCCCCCGAATCGCTAAAATTTGCGTACTGGTTAAAAATATGACTCGACGAGTAAAAATACCCAACTAATGCCCATTTTCAAAAATTATACTTAAATACACCATATATTAAATAATTAAAAATAATTATTTAATAAAAACTTTTTCCTGATAATTCCCGGTCTTCGTTCCTTGTTCGAGCACAAAATGCAACTTAAAGCCTTAATGCATGAAACTTTACTAAACCAAGAAATAAAAAACATATCCATGCAATAATCATACATTTAATGCATTAAAACAATTTAATAAAATACAAAAGAAATTTGATAACTTGCATACATGTGGTTCATGTGGACATTCAAATTTTTGGGGCGTTACAGTTTCAATGGGAGGGAGAGGAGTTTTTGTGCTTGTATTGAGTGCAAAAGTTTCGTTATGTTATATGACCCTTCATGGTGTATATATAGAGCGCGACTCTGTATCCCATTAGAACTCACTCTCTCACAAAGACTCCTAGTCATTGTCCCACTAGGGCTCTATATTTCATTATATTAAAATTTTCATATTATTAATATATATATAATGTACTTATTAACTTTTAATAATATATGATATATTAATATCATACACACATATTTATGAGAATTTGTACATGTTAGTAGTCACCACTACTAGTAGAATAATTTAATCAGTAAATTCTTAATTCACTTAATAAATTATTCCGAACTCATTATAACCCCGATCGACGATTCAAGAGCACCGATGTATCAAGGATACAAGTCTTGCTCATATAATGAAAAATAAAAATTTTGAAGATCAAAGTTTTCATTTACCATATTGGACAGTTACCAGTTTTGTGAACTTTTTCACTAAAACATCAGTTCCACTTTCCTTCCTTAATTAGCATTGAGTGAGTCTCATGTGAGACTGTCTCACGGATCATAATATGTGAGACGGATCAATCCTACCCATATTCACAATAAAAAGTAATACTATTAAAATAAAAATTAATACTTTTTCATAGGTGACCCAAATAAGAGATCTGTTTCACAAATACGACCCGTGAGACCGTCTCACACAAGTTTTTTGCCATTAACATTTAGCTAACTTAAATTTCTTCCATATTATGCGACTGATTATAAACTCCTTTATAAGCATCTGTTTGATCTCCATTAAACAATAGACGCCAAAATCAACTCTTTGAACTTTGATTTTCTCAACGGGGACACAGAGTCCAATACTTATGTGACTTTCAATGGTTGAGTCAGATATGCGTGTAATTTTTTTTATAATTAAAATGAATATATAATAGTTATTTTAAGGGTTGAGAACTTGAGATAGGGTTATCAACAGCCCAACAAGCAAATCTAACTGGGCTTTAAAAATATTTAATTGGGCTGACAAGGATGCCAATGAGTTTCAATTCAAATGTAATACGCTTTTTTTGTTTAGCTTAATAGCGTTGTTTGTCTCACTTCCATAAAAACTTTTCTTCTCCCCTGCCTCGCTGCTCCTCTCCAGTCGCCACTCTTTGCTTGATTCCTGCGGTAAGCTTTCTGTTTAATTCACTGAATCGCCAGCATTTTTTGTTTCTCACGTTCGATATTATTCGTTGGTTGATAGAAAATGATAGGAATAAATACCCAGTTTGAAATTATACTCAAGGAGCGAAATTTTATTGGGAATTTTGTGATCTTCGCATTTTTAAGGAATTGTGTTCTAATTTGTGGTGTTCATTATTCATACTTTATCTTGATTCTTGCAGAAAGTTCTCATTTTAAAAGTAATGTTTTTGACAAGGATATTTGGGAGGACGCTATATGCTGCTGCCAAATCTGAGGCTTCAGCTGCTGCTGCTGCTTCTGCTTCTAAGGTTCCGCATAACCCTCTTGAGGAGTTCTTCGAGGCTGATAGGAACCCGGAGGATGATAAACCTGTTGTCTATGGTAAATTATTTTTTCCTGTCTCTGTCCACTCGTTGATAACGTTGTTTTAGTTTTTCTTGGTTTGGTATTTTTGTTTTGTATGCTGGGGCCTGGGATCCGTTTTTTCCCGATTGCTGAAGATTTTATTGATGTATGGGAGAATTCAGGTTCTTTTAAATGGAAGAACAATGAGGTCGTGAATTAAGAAGAATGCCTCGATTCCTTGCAGCCATTCCATAACTTATTCCCTCTGTCTTTTCATGTATTCCTTTTGGAGTGCATGAGGTAATGATCGAAATACAGATTTAAACGCCTTAATAAGTGGTGCCTGAACACTTGTTGTGTGGAAGACATTAAACTTTTAACACGGGAGATACTTTGATAGATATTTGATTTTCTTACCTGAAGAAAGAACACTCTCATCGTTAGTGAGTGGTTTCTTGCTAAGAGGTTCCACTGCATAAATAAAAAATCTTAGTCAACTGATCTGGTCCCTAAATTAAGATGTGATCATCAAAGGGATCATGTTGTTGGTAGAGAAGAAATGTATGGATAACTAGTGTTCATGAATTGATAAACTTACTTGGAATCTGGGGATGTAACTGTGAGAAGTTACAGTTGAAAGTTTGACATTCAGCTGATTTCACACACTTGATGCGGTACCATAACACCTTATGCAGCAGACTTTAACACCAGTAAACGCCAACAATCAGGTTGCAATGTGTATTTTCGGAGTCTGTTACCTGATTTTCTCTTTTTAAAATGCTCCGAACTTTAGTCATTGAGTTACACTAATGTTGCTCGATAATCTGCTGTATCCTATTTTGACTATTTTATCACTTGAGAGAGAGTGAACAATAAGGTTGTCTTTTCTTGATTGATTAATGTGCCTTTAATCTGCCCATTGTTATGGTGCTAAGATTCATAATTAAATGCTTCATTCTCTCCTTGATAGATTGCATTCTTAGCTTATTTATGTGGGACATGTACAAAAGATGTTCGATAAAGGCATTTCATTAATTAGTGCATATTCATTTGAGTGGGCAACAGATCTCATAAGACCAGATGCCATGTATGGCTGCTAGGCACCAGTACTTGTTTATGTGTTCTGGAAATGTTTAGTTACTTGTCATTCATAAAGTTTGATATATTCAATTCCATCAGCAGATTGATTGAGAGAAATTATTCTGTGTATACCTCATAAATCTTCATTGGAAGAGTTATACTTGCTTTTGGTGTATTTATGTTTTATTTATCTCCCTGATAGAGAGAGTTCTAATTTTCAGGTAGGAGTTGGAAGGCTTCTGAACTGCGTCTCAAGTCTTGGGATGACCTTAACAAGCTCTGGTATGTCCTTCTGAAGGAAAAGAATATGTTGATGACTCAGCGGCAGATGCTTAATGCTCAGAACCTACGGTTTCCCAATCCAGAGCGTATCCCGAAGGTGTAACTATATTCTGATCTTGATTTGACAAAGTAATTTGATTGTGTTGATTCTCAAGTTATCCATCACATCTTGTTCCTATGTCTTATGAACATGGTAAGGATTCTTTTGTGTGTGCATCTGAGAGACTGCTGATATCTAGCTTCATTTTCTCTCTACCAGTCACTGGTAAAGTTTTGCTTTATGTGTGTGTGAGAAAGATTATCCCCAAAATGTGTATGTGTTCAACAACACCTGAAAATTTGTGCTTGGTGATGACTCTCCTGGTGTAATTAGCCATTTAGCCTTTTAGAATTGTGCTATCTTTAGAGGTACGGCTTAGTTAGTCCCCCCTCATGCACGTGTGATGGTGGTTGACGGTTTTATTTGGGGATAAAAAGTTTACAGACAACCGTCCACTTTAGTGAGAAGTATACACCATTGGTGGATCCATTTTTGGTTTCTCTGTTATTCTTGTGTTGATCCGTTAACGGGAAACATTAAGATAGCAGATCTAACAATATAGTTTTGACATTTTCTTAAGATCATACGAAGAAATTGGTATTATTAGCCAATTCAAAATCCTATGGAGCAAATATGTTAAGCTTCGTTCTGCAGGTGGCGGCAATCACCGACTCGCTGTATAGGAATATACATTCGATGCGTAGCTTCAGTCTTCATATTCTTTGTACTATGCTCCTAAACATAACTGAAATGATCTTGATGCAGTGTGGTATCCATTGCTCTTCTGCAAGTGACACATCCAGGCCGATATTTTGTATTGTCTGCCAAATTATCAGAGTACCATGAGTTTCTGACATCATTCCAGTAGCTAATTTCCCAATTTCTCATTACAATCCCAAATTTCCTTCTATAACCACACGGATGGCCATGTTATATATACTTGCTGCCCGGTTACCCCCACTGATTCATGGTCTTGTGTTACTTATCCCCCTCGTTATGTTTGAACAGGTAAGAAAGTCAATGTGCCGGATCAAACATGTGCTGACCGAGAGAGCTCTTGATGAACCAGATGCTAGGAGGTCGGCAGAGATGAAAAGAATGATCAACGCCTTATAAATTTTTACCCTGGGTCTAGGTACTGCAGAAGCTGGTTGAGTCGCATTCGCCATATCTATGACCGAATTTCGATTATGTTGATCTTTCAATATTTATGATACCATTTGTATTGGGCCTTATATATATATATATGTATGTATGTATGAGATTATATGAGATTTTGGTTGATATATGTTATCAAATTATATTTGAGATAATTCTATTGCCAACAATATGACATGAAAGTTGTTTATCTCTCACTGACAAAGTTGGTACAAACGACACGAACAAGCCAAGCCGTAAAAACAAGTTGTATTTTGCCTATTGTCATCAAGTATTTATGAAAAGCTAAAAAAAGTCAAACAACACAGTCAACCAGCTCTAGCCCTGCCCGAACGGCCCGCTTCCTTTTTCCAAGTGGAGTAGTCAAATACAGTACATCTTTACTTTTGCAGTCTGACGGGGATGACGACGTCGTTTTTTCTTTATTCTCTAAAGTTTCTTGCTGTCTGTCTCTCTCTCTCTGCATCGAAAAATTCCGCAGGTCCCTCTGTTTCTATCTCTCTCGCTGTTGCGCTTTGTCAGGTTTTCGCGCACGTGTGTGATTTTGTGTGTTGGTTTAATTTATTTTTGTGTGTGTTAATTATCATATGATTTGGGTTTGGTGGTTTTTGGATCGTTTGGGTTTAATTTTTCGATCGAAATTTATGATACTGGATTTTATGAGGTTTTTCGATCGGAGAATCGAAATGAAATAACCGCGGGGTGGATTAGGGTTTCATTGTAATAGGAGGATCTAGGGTTTTCCCGGCGGTTGAATTGTGTTATTTTTGTGTTCTCTTGGTTATCCGGGAATTTTATTGGGTGACTGGAAAAAATGAAGAATTGAGTTATTGAAGAGGTAATTTATAAGGGGAAGTTGAAAGTTTGATGGATGAAGTTGGTGTATTGGGTCGAGGAAAATTGGGCTAGAGTTCAATTATGCATCTGAGGTTTGATCGGAACTGATAGAATTGGGGGCATTTTCTCGGTCCTACCCCTGGCTCCTACTCGCATTCTTCTTATGCTTCTTCCACCACAACCAGAAGGACTCTTGGTTTTTTATTTAAGGTATTTCATTCAACGGGTCTATCTGTTTTTGCGGTTTTATGAGTTTCATGTTATTATTTTCATTTAGAGGTAATACTTTGATGATTTATTGGTTAACATTATTTAAGGTAACTTTTCAATTTTGCATCAGAGGTTTTATGATTTTTTAATGCCTCAATGATATATTGTTTAACAGGATCAACAAGAAGTAGTAGACAAGCTTTAATACAAAATTAGGACGGAAATGCATGCAACATTGCAGCCTGGCGATCGATCTCCAAAGGAAGTTAATACTCCATCTTCAACTGTACAACTGAAGTCTGGTTGTGACAGTGGTCAAAATAGTGTGACAACTTTTTCTGCTCAAGTCAAGGGAAAGAAGAGGGACAGAGCTGATCATGGTGCTGATTCTGTGAGAAGAGAACGATCTTCTAGGGCCAATGATGAGGATTATGTTCAATTCAAACCTGGAATTAATTTGAAATCTGAGATAGCGCGAATAACTGAAAAAGGAGGGGTCACCAATGTGGATGGGGTTGAGAAACTTATCCAGCTAATGCAATCAGACAGGATGGAGAGAAACAGGGATTTTCTTTGTCGATCCATGCTTGCAGGTGTAATGGCTGCTACTGACAAGGTTGAGTGCCTTGATCGGTTTGTGCAGCTCAGGGGTTTGCCTGTATTGGATGAATGGCTCCAGGAAATCCATAAAGGGAAGATTGGCGATGGTAGTAATTTAAAGGACATTGATAGATCTGTCGAAGAATTTGTTTTGGTTTTGCTTTGTGCACTGGATAAACTACCTGTGGACCTACATGCCCTTCAAACGTGCAACATTGGTAGATCTGTGAATCATTTACGGTCACATAAAAACTTAGAAATCCAGAGAAAGGCACGAAGTTTGGTTGATATGTGGAAAAAACGTGTTGAAGCGGAAATGAATAGTATTGACACAAAGTCTGGTTCAGCCCAGGCTGTATCTGTTTGGCCTTCTAAATCATGCCTTCCAGAGGCATCACATGGGGGTAACAGAACTCCAAGTGGCTCTGATGTTGCCTTGAAAAGCTCAGCTACTCAGAATTATGCATTGAAAACCGCTTCTACAAGGTCTTCACTTGGGGATAGTTACATAAAATCTACAACGTCATCTCCTGGACCTTTGAAATCTTCTTCATCACCTGCATCTGGCAAGGAGAGCCAGCCTAGAGTTTCTCCTGGAGGCACTCCTGATGTCCCTCTAATCAGGGAGGACAGGAATAGTAGTTCTAATCAATCTAATAATTGCTGTCAGTCTTTTTCAGGGAAGGAGGGTGGGAAGAGCTCTTCTGCAGGTTTACTTACTGGTAACAAGATATCAACCAGCACTATTCGTACTCGAAAAAATAGTGGAATTCATGGGGTACCTGTCGTTGGAGGTCAGAAAGAAACTACCACTACCAGAGGTTCATTGGCACAAAAGACTACTGTTTTGGAGAAGTCTCAACCCTCTTCAACTTTTGGAAGGGCTGTTGAGGGGCCCATAACTGAAGGGAGCAGTCATAAGCTAATTGTCACAATATCAAACCGGGTACGGAGTCATGCACATGGTGTCAGTGGAGAATATCTGGAAGATCCGGCCTTAATGAGCAGCCGAGCTTCTTCTCCAACACTTTTAGACAAGCATGAGCAGTTTGAGCACACTTCAAAGGACAAAACTGATTTGTGGCAAAACGACTCAAAAGATTTATTGACTGGGTCAGGAGAGGGTGCTGGTTCTCCTGTAGCTCTTCCTGAGGAAGAGCGTAGTGTAACCACTAATGATTCCAAGAGACCAAGTGAAGGCCCCCCGAAAAATAAGTTGAAGGCATCAAGGTCGCAAGCATCTTCTTTCAGCCCTATGAATGCTCTAATTGAGAGCTGTGCCAAATATTCCGGAGCAAATTCATCTTTGTCGCTTGAAGATGATGTTGGAATGAACTTGCTTGCCAGTGTGGCTACTGGAGAAATGTCAAGATCTGACTTGGCTTCACCTACCGATTCTATAGAAATAAGCACTCCTGCTGTTGAAGAGAACTGTGGGGCATATGAGGAAAAATCCAAGTCTTCCCCTGAAAATTACATACCAGCAGTTCCAAGTAAGTTTTGTATTGATGCTGAATGTGATAACAAGGAACAGTCTGCTTTAGAGTGTAGTTTAGTGTCTGAGGATGGATTGCATGTGCCAAAAAAGGTATCGGTTAAGTTTACTGGTGACAAAGAATGTGCTTCATCCCTTTCTCCTGAAGGTTTACGAACCAGAGAGGGCAGCGAAGACTTAGATTCCTCTAGCTTGGATTCACCAAAAAATATTCACCATGAGTTGGACACTGTTGAGAAGTCGAATATAAAGACAGATACCAATTCCACTGAGAATGTTATGGATGGCAAGTTCGATGAAGAAATTCATGAAGACACTTCCAGAATTATTGGTTTTAATGGTATTTTAAATCGTAAAACCCACAAAATTAAGGTGATTGTGATGGAGGAAAAGACTGGTACTTGTATGGATGAGGAGGGTAAATCAATGACTGAAATTGCTGGGTCAAAACAATTGTGTGAAGGTGACAGCAAAAAGGTTTCAAGTGAAGGATCAAGCACAGGAAATGATTTGCGGCAGAAATTGGCCGCTATGACTCTTTCTGGATTTTCAGAAAGAGAGAATAGTGGAAAGCTACAACAAACTGCATGTGCTGAGAACTCAGTCTCAAAAGGTGCTGATGAAAGCAGCTTTGGAAAATCTATCGGAACGGATTCTAAGAATTTCGCAAACAAGTCTGAAATTCCGAACTTCAGCAAGGAAGTAGTCAGAAATGCAGATATTGAAAGGCAAAGCTTGGCTACTTCATGTTCCGGATCTGATGATTCAAATAATCAGAAAGGCGCAAATGTTGAAAGAAAAAAAATGTTAGAACATGCATCACCTTCTGAGAGAGGGTGTAGTATGGATCGTGAAGCTCCACAAAAGGTTGAGGTTAAAGGTTCCAAGTCTTCTAGCATTCAAACAGATGAGGCTCAGAATCGTGATTCTATTGTTGCAGAGGCTTGTTCCTCTGCTGCAGGACAAACACATACAGACCCCAAAATAAAGTTTGATTTAAATGAAGGTTTTAGTGCCGATGATGGGAAATATGGGGAGCCTGGCAGTTTAGTATCCTTTGGTTCCACAAATGTTCATATTATTAACTCAGTACCATTTTCTGTAAATTCCATCTCGGCCAGCAATTCTGCTTCCATTACTGTTGCTGCCGCTGCCAAAGGTCCCTTTGTTCCTCCTGGTGACTTAGTGAGAAGTAAACGAGAACTTGGGTGGAAGGGATCCGCTGCAACGAGCGCATTTCGGCCTGCTGAACCCAGAAAATTTCTTGAAACGGCATTTGGTTCAACGAGTAACGCTTGTTCTGATGCTTCAATAAGCAAACATGGTCGCATACCCTTGGATTTTGATCTTAATGTACCGGATGAGAGAATGCTTGAGGAAATAGCTTCTCGGGATTCTGCCGTGGCTGTTCGTTCAACTACTGGTTTTGTAAGCAATCATGCTACTTCGCTGAATGAGTCACTGAGTTCTGTGCTTGTTCCTGGCACTGGAGGGCTGGATCTAGATTTGAATAGGGTTGATGAAGCAACTGAAAATGCTTACTGCTCCTCTAGCAAGTATCAGAAAGGAGAGGGTTCCATTGCACGGATTAAATCTTTAGGTGGTTTACCTACTGGTGATGTTCGGAGGGATTTTGATCTCAACGATGGGCCTATTGTTGATAATGCTAGTGCTGAACAGTTCTCGATCAGGAAGCAAGTCAAGGGTGGTATACCATCTCAATTGCATCCTGCAGGACTTGGAATGAACAGCCCTGGGGTGGGAAGTTACTCATCTTGGTTTCCACCTGGAAATACTTACTCAACAGGGACAATTCCTACAATATTACCCGATCGAGGTGACCCGCCTTTTCCAGTTTTTCCTCCATGGTGCACCTCAGAGGGCATTTTCTCCTATTGGTGTCACCCCACTGACTCATGATGTTTATCGAGGATCGGTTTTGTCATCATCTCCTGCGGTCCCTTTCTCATCTAGCCCTTTCCAGTTTTCCGTCTTTCCCTTTGGGACTACTTCTCCTCTACCTTCAGCCAACTTCTCAGTTGGAACAAATTCATATGTGGATTCCTCATCTGGTCCTAGGTTGTTTGCACCTCCTGTAAATTCACAGTTTCTGGGACAGGTTGGTCCTATGGCATCTCAATTTCAAAGACCGTACGTAGTTAACCTTCCAGATGGTGGCAGCAATGGCATGTTGGAGAACAGAAAGTGGGGCAGACAGGGTCTGGATCTCAATGCAGGCCCTGGAGCTATGGAAGAAGTCAGGGAGGATTCATTCACACAACATCCTGTTGCCAGCGCACAAGTTGTAGAAGAGGAGCAAGCCCGGATGTATCGACTTCCAGGTGGTGTTTCGAAGAGGAAGGAGCCCGAAGGCGGGTGGGACAACGAGAGTTTTAGATACAAGCAGTTTTTGTGGCAGTAGGAATGTGAATGTGCCAGTCCCCGAGTTCTGTAAGTGTTTTTCATGCATTGCAGGATAAAATTTAGAAAATGATGTCTTCTTTAGCAATACACCTACTTCATTTTGTATGATTTTTAAGCGGAGACTCTTTACATGATCCAAATGTATTTGACAAGTTTGTTTCCGTTGTAAGAACTAAAAAAAATAAATTGACCCACTCATGCACAGAATGTGTCTTAAACCCAGGCCTCTGTTATCGGCTCATTGAGAGTGGTTGGCCACAACACATTCGCAACAGGTCATTTTGAGTTGTGATGCTTGAAATTCTAAATATCGGTTATCTTGTCGCCTTAAAGTACTTTGTATATGATTGCATGAAGCAAGGGTTTACAGGAGAATTCAACACGTCACTTTTTAACATGTTTTGTTTGAATAAACCTATACACGGAATTGGCCCAACTTTGGAATGGTCTGATTTTCTGTGTCAGGGACTAAGTATGCTTGCCAGATGAGAGTGTTATTTATTTTTTTGAAATGGCGTCAAGTGCTTTGTAATTTTTTTACTGAAATTGTACTAAGTGTCTGGGGAAGATGAACCTGCATTAGTGTATGCGTCAAGTTATCTAAGTTGATTTTTGTTTTTGTTTTTATTATAACTTTATCTGCAGTCATCCAGTTATCATCTGGGAATGCTTTTTAATTTAGCTCTTACTTTGCAATGTAGCTGCAGGACTTGGTCCAGTTGCTCACCTGCTTTATGTATTTCTAAATTTTACATGTGTCCATAAGAAACGACATGCAGTCATGCATGCAGTTTTCTAGGATCCTCTTTTTAAGTAATTTTGTTTGCCATCATTTATTATTATCAAGAAATGCGTAGCATATACCTCTAGGGTGTGTTTAGTTAAACTGGTAGAATAAGAGAGTGTTTATTTGAGTGATAAATATATGATATGATATGATAAATAGTAGTATTGGATAAATAATCTTTTGATTGGTTTTTAAGGCTAGGAGATATAAAGTGAGTATTTTTATGTTAAGATGGTAATAGCCATCTCTACTTCTTGATATATTTTTGAGACTTGCAGGCTGCAACGCATAATTGGATTATTGTGTTCTGTATGTGTTAATACAAAAAATAATATAAAAATGTACACATTGTTGTTCTATTCAGCTACCTTTTTTTTCTATTATTTAATTTTTGTTTTTGGTCTTCATTTGTCCACCTTGTTCAGTGGCACTAGCCACATTCACTTATGCTTTGAATATTCATGCCTGTTCTTCTACTCTATATCTCTCTCCCTCTCTCCATTTTAGCAATTAGCAATTTTCCTGCTCCATGGGTTTGGATTGTTTCCCGGACATCTGTTAAAGGGTTGGAAGCTCAACAATAATGTGAGGGTTTTTTACTGTTATTTGCAAGCTTATATGTTCTCTATCATTGTTTAACTCGTAAATCACATCCAAATCGATGTGATAATCTATCAGCCGAGAATATGATTTAGTGCAGGGCTTGTAGATTGGAATCAAGATTGCGCTAGTGCAGCCAAACAAATTATTAAGGGGGTGTTGACAAGGGAATAGGGATCTATGATGTCCTAATCCTCATGGAAAACACATACCTAAAGCGATATGATAGGCGGCTATTCTGATAGATTCCTAATTTTTTTTCCCATCTTGAATGCGGTCCAGATGGTTTTAGTTAAACTTCAACCTTGCATTTTATATTTGTCAGTATTCATCTCTCAAATGAGCATAGTAAAATGTGAATGGGATGTATGGGCAAATTGTTATTATTTTTGTATGAAAACATGACTGTTGTTGGAAATAGAACAATATAGTTCTTTGGAACTTCTTTTATTATAGTTGATGACTTATGATTTGACTTGTTTTTGCACCCATGTCAGTGACAGGTGTTGGGGGATGACTACATATGGTCCTGTACGCGTGTAGATTCTCACCAGCCCTCCATTTTAACTATAGGTAAGTGTTTCTCTTACAAGGTGTATTCTATTTATTTATATAAATATAGAGTATAATCGGTAGTGTAGCGCCCTTATCCGAGCCACTACTAAACAGACTAATAAACATGCAACATTAAACTTAATAACAACAATTAAACAGCGAAAATCAAATACTTAATCATCTTACAACCCAAATGAAAACAAAACAATAACACCAGTGTTAAACATTAATACAACCATAACGAAAACATGATTCTGAACGAGAAAACGATAAACCACAGAAAACCTCCACCGGATCACCACCGAAAACCCAACTGCTCTAGCCACTGTCCTGGTCGTCCGAACCGTCCAACCTAAGACATGCCCCGTGGAATGGGGTGCCCAAGATGAAAACAAGGACGTGAGCGACAATCGCCCAATACGAGAATGTACGAGTATACAAACTGATATGATGCATGCAAAATGCAATATGCTCGGATATCAAGGATCAAGTCAAGAATCTAATGCTCAGTCTAGAGGCGCCTGAGTGTGTAGTCTCTGATCTGCTCTAGGCATGTTTTGGCTCCCACACTCATCATCAAGACGTGGTCCTGCAATGTCCAGGTTATCAGAGCCCGCGGGTCCCGTCGGACACTGTAGCTCTCGATGCCGCATCGTCCACAATACAGAATAGGGCTGAGCAGCCCCAACAAACGAGGTATATCTCAAAAGATATCAGGCTCAACATGATATGTCATGCATAATATGCCAAAGCAGTAAAACATGTATCATGCAACAGATAAATATGCAGCATATAAGTGTGTATACTACGCTTGGATATCTCAGTCAGTACATCACGTACCTCACTAAAACAATCTGACAGAAAGTTCTGAACCTAGACAATACCAACATAATGAAATCACTAACAAACCAGATCAAACATGCTACAAAGATCTCCCTAATGATCCTTAAATCACTATCTAAGGATTGAGGATTATACCTGCGTCCGTCGTCAGCCTGCTGATGATGTCTCGATCTCAGTTCACCGACCTCTCCTCGAGTCGATACTAGCTCCAAAACTTCCCGACACCAAAGTGCCCTATAAACTGACTAGAAATTATGATATAACTAGAACTCTCTCTGAAGAATGTGGTGAAGGAAACAAAAGAATTCGGCTTCCATTTATATACTGCATCCGGACTATTTCAGAAAATTCGAACCAATCTTATCTGCCACGTGTCAGAATCTCATTGGTCTAGTTGGATTTCTCGAGATAATGTAATCTGAAGTAGATCGGGTTATCCATTTTTTAAATTCGGTGATACCAACAACTTGATTCCGATTTATCAATTCCTTAAAACTTAATTAACAACTCATTAATTATCTCTTAATTAATACTTCATTCAAAACAAGGATTCGGATAATTACAGGTAGTCTCTCTGTAACAGCTCAAGTGTCCTGGTAGGTATAAGTGGCAGCCTGTTTGTTTTACGTTCTCATAAGCATTTAAAGATCATATGGAACAGGTGAATGTAACAGATGCACTTTTTCAGCATTATGTGTGGACCAGTAAGTTTTGTTTCAAGTGATGCAAATAGGACTTGTTGTATTCTTGACTTAACCTAGTTTATGATTTCACTGCACTCACACTATTTTTTATGCATCTTTATGCTAGTTTTCCACTTGCATTTGTACAATCTCAAGCTGTGAATGACTCCTTGCTCTGTTCACTTTGTCAAATTTCATCATCTATAGCGGTGATCCTCACACCTTTGCATCCTTTTGGTGATAATGCAGTAGTGTTCTCGAGTTATACTAATTAACCTCTAGTTTATTTTACTTTTCCTAGGGTTTGAAGCTGATTCCTGAAGTATCATTTTTCTGGTTTACCTTTCGTAGGATGGGAAATTTAGGAGAAGGGTAAGATGTGCATACAGTCTTCCTAGCTAAACCATTCCTGAGGAGACGGGGTAGTTGAAAATTGTTGTTTGATGCCAAGTGAAGGTTCTTTGGATTTGAGTTCGACTCTGTAATTAACCCTTTCATCTTTATTTTTTCCATTTTTACATTTATAGGTAGGTTTTAACCTTGTTTTGGTACTAAAGCTCTTGGTGGTTGTCTTTTAGTTTCTATGGCCTTTGTTAAATATTGTAATTTTGTTTTCGATCTTTAGTATTTTCATACTTAATTTACAATTGTAGAATCCCTGTTGTTTGACATATACTCATCAGTTGATGTTATAATGTACATATCTTTGTTGATAATGGGATGGATGCAGTAATGGTATAGAGAAATATTTAAGCATTGCTCCTTTTTTTTAAAAGAAGATTAAGCCCACAATTGTTATCCATTGAGTAAATCTTTGAGTTATTATAATAACTTATAAATTACATTAATCAAGTCCATTGAGTAAATATTTGAGTTAATATAATAACTTATAAATTACATTAATCAAGTAAACTTCCTCACTTTGTTGTTTGGTGGTGAGATTGTTACTGCTTCTGCATTGTTTAACTAGTACTAGGTGTGCGCGTAATACATCGGAAATCCATCCGAAACATTGACAACAAGTACAAAAAAAATAAAAAAACCGGAACTTGAAAAAAACCGAAGATTTAACTTCGATTTCAATTCAAAGCCTAGGATTTCGGTTTGATTTGTGATTTGAAAGTGCTCAAGCAAAATGCCTAACTATGCAACTTCCTTAGCAGTTTGTAATAATAATAATAAAAAAAATGAATCGGCCTGAGCATAAACCCAGACAAATTCTAAAACTTTTATGCAAAATTGTCGAATTTTAAACAAGATTTTTAAGTTAAAAAAAATATTAAAAAGAAAAGGAGTGGTCTATATTACTATATACAATTTTAATATATAGTTTAATAGTAGTTATGGTAGTGGTAGATTTCAAATAAAATTTAATTTATAATTCAATAAATTCTTTATCACCAGAAGAAAAGAGCAATCTAGGATTTTTTTGGTACAAATATTCAATAAATGGATTTTTAGTTAAAATTATAATAGTTACTTGCACCCTGAATAAAATTGTCCAGTGGATTCTGAATAATTTTTCGCTATACAAGTATCCCCTCATAAATTAGGATGTGACAAATTATCTACCAAAAAATGAAATTTAATGGATTTTTTTTTCACTGTCAAACAAAATATATGTTATTACTTATTAAATCTATATCACACTGTGAGAAATCATAGTACTATGCAATAGATACTATTTCCACACAGAATTAGTTTATGCACCAGCCAGAAGAACATAGCTGCTAATGGAGCCAATTGTGACCTGCTACATCTTCGCGCCTTTTTCTTCTCCCTTTGCTTTTGTGGTGGCTTGCATACAACCTTAAGAGCAGCATCGAACATGGCTTTCACATTCTTCATGTTGTGTTCATTATTACGGTTGGATCTCGGTTTTCTCGTGCCCAAATGCAGCGGAAGTTTTAAAAAATTTTAGATCTTGACATTCAATATATTATTCAGCACTCGTATGATTTTAATAATTAAACATACATAGGATGTTTAGTAATATACCTTTAGGGCCCGTTTGGTATCATGGATTAGCCCATGATAAGTTAACAATCATGGGCTAATCCAATGTTTGGTTGGTTTTTTATCAAATATATGGGCCCGTGACAATAGGAAAAAGCCCGCACTGTAGCTACAATTTGTTGGACAAATAATACTGATAATTTAGGTGTGATAACTTATCCCACTCCTAATACCTCCTACTTTTCCAATTTTACCCTTCTCCTAAATTCAAACTCACCACCACTTACCGCCACGACCGCCGCCGGCCGACCACCGAAGGACCGCCGACCGTGGCCGAGCACCGGCCAACCGTTTACCGACGGTTTGTAAAAATCCGTCGCAAATCGCGACGGTTGTCTCAAAAACCGTCGTTAAGAGCGACGATTTTTCAGAAACTGTCGCCGATCTAAAAAGATCGACGACGGTTTCTCAAAAACCGTCGCTATTAGCGACGGTTGTTGATCAACCGTCGCCGATTTTCCGGCAATCGTTTCAGGCCCTCTCACCCGCCGACCTTTTCCGGCAGACCATTTCCCACTGTCGCCGTCGCGAATGGGAAGGGCAAATTCGTCTTTTCATCAAAAAATTCAAAATTATCCTACACTTAAAAATCTTACCAAACATAATATTATTTTACACCATATATTACAATCCTATCACAATCATTTTCTTTATCATTTACGTACTAATCATTAGTTTACTCTATCCTTCCAACCAAACGTAACCTTAGTGAATTAATCCACTCGGCTCCAACTAATCCGGTATTTGTAGATATAGCTCTTGTTGAATTCCCTACTAAATTTCTTCAAGAACTTCTTTCTTCAATCCTTCTATCAAATCCACGACTGGAATATTTGTTCCTCTTCCAAATAGCACTAGAATATTTGGAAGAACTTTTAACGTTGGAGATTAAAAATCGAGAGGCGGCTCAAACCAAAACACTTTGATGTGGCCAGAAATTTGAGAGGAATTTGGGATATGATTTTCTAAAATTTGGAGTCTTGAAGTGGCTAGGGTTATGGCCTCTTAACTCTCTTTTATAATCAAGCCATGATTTAGTTATCATAATTAACATTGATGAACTTGATTAATTAATTGGACTATTAGAACTAGTTTAATTAATTAATCAAAGTCCATTAAGAACTTTCATTATTTAGTATGTTGGATTTGTACTCCTACAAGCCTATTAATTAAATTTAATACTTAATGGGCTTAATTAATTACTCTAGTCCAACTAGTTTAATTAATTAATTATTCTTTTAAAGTCCAATTAAGAACTTTAATAATTTGTATGTTGATTTTGTACTCTTATAAACCCATAATATATACACTCATTACATTTAATTTAAATCCATTATAAATTCAACATTTGAATTTAATATTTAAATTATAAATTCAACTCCTTGAATTTATCACCTTCAAAACTTAATATTTAATAAACTCAACTTTTGAGTTTAATAAATTAAATTCTCAAATTTTATAAATTCAATAAATTAAATTCTCAAATTTCATAAATTCAACTCATTGAATTTATTCTCTCCAAATTTCATAAATTCAACTTCTTGAATTTACTATCTCATAAATTCAACTCCTTGAATTTATTTTCTCAAAATTTAATTATCATAAATTCAACTCCTTGAATTTACTATATCATAATATAAATTCAACTTCTTGAATTTATTCTCTCAACGGGAACAAAAGATCCAGTGCTTGTGTGACCCTCAATAGTTCAGGGAAACAGCTAGCCGTGGGTTCACAACTCTTTGTGATTCAGGACATAATCTTTTATTCGGACTTACCCTAATTTTCCTCAATATATATATCAACAATTGATCATGAGAATGTCAGAAATCATATCGAAGTGTCTTAATACTTCTTTCTAGCTGGTTTCTACTTCAGATCTGAATTCTTTGAATTTTTCAAATGCTTCAGATTTGTTTTTCATCAAATAGACGTACACATACCTCAAATGTTCATCAGTAAAGGTAATGAAGTAGGAATGCCCAAAGTTTGTGCTAACACTTAGCGGGCTTTAGACGTCCGTGTGGATCAAATCCAATAGACCATGTGCAAGTTCCATGTTTCCATTGAATGGAGTCTTAGTCATCTTTGCTTTTAGACAGGACTCACAAGTAGGTAGAGAATTTATGTCTGAAAAGTCAAACATGCTTTCTCCCACTAGCTTGTGCATCCTCTTTTGGGAAATAAAACCTAGTCTAGCGTGCCATATTTGTGCGTGATTTGGATTTT
Source organism: Primulina eburnea (assembly GCF_022965805.1). Lineage (NCBI taxonomy): Eukaryota > Viridiplantae > Streptophyta > Magnoliopsida > Lamiales > Gesneriaceae > Primulina > Primulina eburnea. The sequence goes on from NC_133111.1 coordinate 10,781,567, forward strand.
CTATTTTTCTTTTGTTTGTTGTTGTTTTCGTATGCGCTTAGACATTGTTTAACGGAATATCCTTTAATTTTAAGGTATAGAGATCGTTTGTTAATTCTCCAGTTCCAATCAAACATTTATTCTTGTATAAATTGCAAACACCTTTAGCAAAAACACAAGAATAACCATCTTATCAAGCATAGAAATAGAAAGAATGTTTTTAACCAATTCAGGAACAAATAAAACGTCTCTCAAAAACTACATAAAATTATTGTCCAAAATTAAAGTAACATCCACAATGACAGTGGCAGCAACTGTTGCTCCATTTCCTAGTCTTAGAAAGGTCTCACCATCTCTAAGCCTCTTGCTTTTCCCATCACCTACAAATCATTACATAGATGAGAACCACATCCGGTATCCAATAACCAAGAAGAGGAATTAATGAAAACATTAACTTCAATATAAAACATACCATGACCAGAACGCTTCTGGGCAAGATACTCCATGCATTTACGCCTCCAATGTCCAGGCTTGTTGCAGTGGAAACATAAATGTTCTGACTTGTCGGGTTTTGAGGTCCCCATAAAGGGTTTTTTATATGGATTTTTGTTGTGCTTGTTCTTCTTTAGAGGGGCAGAACTCTTCTTTTCTTTATTTGGGGCTCCCTTTTTCGTACCAGACGATGAACCCACTAGAAGAACATGCTTCTCCTTTTCGATTGTGGCCTCATAAGTAGCAAGCATATTGACAAAATCTTCAAGGGTAGCATCAAGCTTGTTCATATTAAAATTAACCACAAATCCATCGAACGAGGGAGGCAGTGACGGTAGGAGAATATCAGTTGCGAGCTCACCAAGAATAACCACGTCGAGCCTCACCAATTTCTCCATGAGCACAATAATCCTAACACAATGCTCATGGACAGAAGTCCCATCTCGTATACGTGTAGTCATGAGTTCTTTCGCAGTAGCATGTATTTCTGACCAAGTCTGTGCACCATACAACTCTTTCAGATGAAGGTGAATGTCAGCAGCATTCGCAGCATCCTCGAACCGCCTCTGTAGTTCATTCGACATAGAAGCCAACATATAGCTTTTAGCTTGGAGATCATGGTCCCACCATTTCTCAAGCTTAGCTAGTTCAGCTCACTTACGTCCGAAGATGCCTCCTTCGGTGGCTTCTTATCAAGCACATAAACAATCTTTTCTGAGTTCAGAACAATCTTTAAATTTCGAAACCAGTCATTATAGTTAGGGCCAGTCAATTTGTTTTGATCGAAAATGATCGAAAGTGGGTTACGAGCAGTCATCGTAAATATACTGAAAAATGAAAACATATAATGATTACTGATAATTTTAAAATAATTCGAAGATATAAAATATGGATTTTATTTTATAAATCTCCCTCCCATTATTTTGACATTTCCACCACCCTATGATGAAAAAGAGAATTCGTATTTTCTTAGTGGACAAGAAGAGTCCAATTAGCCAACTATAATCCTGAATAATATCAGCCAATTGTAATTTCTAAAAGGTAGAATCCAATTGCATCCCTATGCAACATCCGCGTGTTTCGCCTCACGTTTAATAACGACCCAATAATATGACGCAATTTATTTTCACGTATCAAACCGACCCATCAATATTGAATTGTAGTGGACGGTCGCCATGAGTTCCCCTTTATTATTATTATTATTATTATTATTATTATTATTATTATTATTATTATTATTATTATTATTCCCCCGTGAAATTCTTCATGTAAAGGATGGAGGGCACAAATAAATGTTGGTCCCACGTGCGGTAATTTGAGATAATAAATATGAAAATAAAGAATAAACTGGACACCGAGATTTACGTGGAAAAACCCTAAAAATTATTTGGGTAAAAACCACAGGCAAGATGAAAAGAATTCCACTGTAATATTTTGTGGTGTACAACTCACTCACTGTGTTTCCAAAGAGAACACATACTCTCTTAATACATGAGAACAAAACACCTCACATATATTATAGAACTAAGCACTCAAATGCTTATAAGCTGAGAGAAAACTCGAAGAAGGGATGAATGAAATTATCGAATTGTGTCTCTATTTATAATCAAAATTTTGAGTGTGAAACCGCGTGCATTTATTAATTTTAGTAAGTTTCGTTTCTTCAGCAACCTGCAAAATACAAGCCGTCATTTCCACAAAATTAGTCAACGCAGGAAATGCATTAAATGCATTTCCTATTTGCTGACATTTCTCTCACGTTGAGATTTGATTGAGAATCAAACACATCTCCACACATCCTTTCAATCTTGTCAATCCCCGTTGCTTACGTTTCCGCTAGGCCACTTGAAGATCTATACCACTCAAACTTATCAGTGTTCACTGGCTTGATCAGAAAATCAGCTATGTTATCTTTTGTATGGATCTTCTGCATATCCACACTTCCTTCTTCTACTAGTTCCCGCACAAAGTGAAATTAGACTCCAATGTGTTTCGTCCTGGAATGAAACGCTGGATTCCTAGATTCTTTGCAATGTACAGGCACTCTGACTGTCACAAAACAAAAGAAAATTCTCTTGTTTGTGTCTGATATCCTCCAATAACATTTTAATACATATTTCCTCCTTGCAAGCTTGAGTAGTTGCCATGTATTCTGCCTCTGTTGTAGATAATGTCACAACTGTTTGCAGTTTTGAAACCCAGCATATTGCTCCCCTTGCAAGTGTAAACACATAACCAGTAGCAGACTTCTTCTTATAAGGATCATCTGCATAATCTGAATCGACATAGCCCCTGAGTATAAAATCCGATCCACCATAATATAATGTAGCAATCGAGGTACCTTTAGGCAGTGTTTGGTAGGGGTGATAAGGTGGGTTTATTTTTTTTTAACCCACCTTATCTCTCGTTTGGTAAGCGTGATTATTTAACCAAGTCAATACATCCTATGAATGATAAGATTATATTAGGTAGGTTAAAATAATACCTCATCACCTCCTAGGATTATTTATCCAACTCTTAATCCTTCATATTTTTCCAATTTTACCCTTCTCCTATATCCAAACTCACCACCACTTCCCGCCACAACCGCCGCCACCGACCACCGCCGCCGTTGGCCGACCGCCGCCTCCGGATGACTGCTGCCGCCGACTGTCGGCTGATCGCCGCCAGCAACCGCCGAGAACTAACCGACGCCGCCGACCGATAACATCCGGCCGGCCGGCAGCCGTCGACGCCGCTGGCCGCACCAACATTGCCGAAACGTCACCGTCGGACCGTTGTCGCCGCTGCCGGAGTGGAAGAAGAAAAAAAAAAAGGGAAATTTTGTCCTTTCATCAAAAAATTCAAAATTATCCTACACTTAAAAATCATACCAAACATAACACCATATATTACATTCTTACTACAATAATTTTCTTTATCATTTACTTACTAATCATTAGTTTATTTTATCCTCCAAACCAAACACAGCCTTAGGGGAGTGTTTGGTAGGGGTGATAAGTTGGGTTTATTTTTTTTAACTCACCTTATCCTTTGTTTGGTACGAGTGATTATTTAACTAAGTCAATCTCTCCTATGAATGATTAGGTTATATTAACTGGGATAAAATAATCACTCCTCACCCCCTAGGATTATTTATCCTACTCTTAATCCATCATATTTTTCTAATTTTACCCTTTTCCTAAATCCAAACTCATCATCACTTCCCTCCACCGACCGCCGACCGACCACCCCTGCCGCCGGCCGCCGCCTCCCGACGCCGATCACCCACTCCGACCTTCGCCGACCACCGCCAGCCGTCCCCCGACGCCGCCGTTGCCGACCACCCCCTCTTCCTTCTGGCCAACCGCCGGCCGCTATCGCCACCGACCACTCCCTCCTCCTGCCCCGTCGCCGCCGCCGAACACCACCACCGCAAAAGTAGAAGGACAATTTCGTCAATTCATCAAAAGTTTATTATTTATACCATTCTTAATAATCATACCAAATATAATATTGTTTTATCATTATCTACTTCAATCATTCTTTTTATCATTTATATGTTAATCATTCTGTAATCCTATCATTCAAACCAAACATAGCCGTAATAGTTTTTGCTTTTTGTGATGCCAAAATTCAATACAATATAATATTCAAAAGCACTTTATAAATATTTAGAAATCAGAAAACCAAACAAGTACAACCAAGATAAAAAAAATAAGTGAAATTTGAACTCTCGGGCCTTTTTCATTTTCGGCATCAACTTCATTTATATATTCAAACATTTCAGAAATCTGAGCAGTGAAGGAGGCCATCACATTATCAATCTTTTTTTAGAGTTCTTGATGACTCCTTTGCTGATTTTCTCCCAGTTTATTCTAATTAATAACCACAATATCTTGAGACTCAATAGTGACTAGTGTGAGCTCAGTGTTAGGTTGAGAAATGTCAGAAGAAGTAATTAAAGCCAAAATAAGAGATGTTCTCTGGACATCATGTTGGTTCTCGGTTTTCTCGTGCTCAAAATGTAGCGGAAGTTTTAAAATTTTTATTTTATTTTGACAATCAAAATATTTGTTTGAGCACTCGTATGGTTTTAATTAAATAAACATACATAGGATGTTTAAAGCTTTTACCTTCGTAAATTCAATCACTTGGCTCCAACTAATCCAGTATAAACGGATCTAGCTCTTGATGAATCCCTACGAACGATCTTCAAAAATATTTCTTTATTCTTCTAATCAGGTCCACGACTAGATGATTTGGTTATCTTCTAATTTGCATTAGAAAAATTTAGAAGAGATTTTACGTTGGAGATCAAAATTTGAGAGACGGCTCAATTTTTTTTTTTCAAAAAGAAGTGGCCGAATTTTAGAGTCCTTGGGAGAGGAGATTTCGAAAATCACAATGTTGGTGGAGGCTAGGGTTATGCCATGCTAACACCTATTTATAATTAAGTCATAACCTAATAACTATAATTAACATTAATGGGCTTGATTAATTAATTGGGTTAGTCCAACTAGTTTAATTAATTAAACAAAGTCCATTAAGAACTTTAATTATTTAGTATGTTGGACTTGTACTCCTACAAGCTCATTAAACATACTTCCCACCAATTTTAATTTAATATTTAATAAACTCAACTTTTGAGTTTAATAAATAAATCGATTATAAATTCAACATTTGAATTTATTGTTTAAATTATAAATTCAACTCCTTGAATTTTATTACCTCCAAAATTTAATATTTAACAAACTCAACTTTTGAGCTTAATAAATTAAATTATTAGATTTTATAAATTCAACTCTTTGAATTTATTCTCCCAAAATTTAATTATCATAAATTGAACTCCTTGAATTTACTATATAATATAAATTCAACTATTTGAATTTATTCTCTCAACGGGAACAAACGACCTTGTGCTTGTGTGACCCTCAATGGTTCAGGGATACAGCTAGCCGTGAGTTCACAACTCCTTGTGATTCAGGACATAATCCTTTATTCGGGCTTACCCTTATTTGACCCATTCTATGTATCAACAATTGATCATGAGAATGTCAGAAATCATATTTCTGATTAAATCCATCGAATCATTGTAAGAGCCTCTAGTAGCATCGCCCCATGATTCCCTAGGTATCACTGATAGTGTAATGCCCGGTTACTCGTACAAATGATAATAATGCGTTTATGTCATTTATTATGTCGTTATTTAGCTCATTAGATTTCACGTGATGATTGAGGTATCAATATTAAGATTGACCATGATTTTATATTGTTCATAGTGTATTGAGAATGAATATATGTCTAAATAGTGATAGTAAGATGTCTATGTAGAAATAGAGTAATGAAGTTGGTAGGAAATGAGATGAAAATATGTTAGTTTCTATGGGTTTTAGCATAATGATTTGAATATTGATCCATATTGTGTAAGTCCATAACCATCAGAAAGCTAAGATATAAGGTTACAACTTTCATGTTTACCACTTTTTCAAATTATGAAGAGAATAGCTGTTTCTGGAGCGATTTTGATGAAGCAGTGCACAAAGACAGAACAGGTGGCGCTAGAGTGGTAGAAAATGACCATCGGAGCGTAGGTGCACGATAATTTTCATCTTTTAGGCAGAATGTTTGGTGCTCGAGCAATAATATATTACCGCCCGAGCGCCGTTGTGTATAAGAAAAGATAAACTCGAAATTCTAGACATCTTTATCAGTTCTTTCCTTCCCTTTTCACATCAAAGCACGAAAGAAAAATTTAGAAATCTTCCTCCAAAGCTCTCTTCTTCATTCCTCTCATCACTTTGAGGTAAGAACTTAGTTCTCCATCACAAGAACTTCACAAAGGTGTAAGTTTTCATCTCTTTTGGATATTATAAATGTGGAGGAGCAAACTTCATCTAGAATAGACATAGTAACTGAATTATTGATATGTTTGACAGCATAGGAACGAGACACATCGTCTCAAACTAGTGTTCTTATGCTTGGACTGTAATTGGCATGTTCTTGAAGTAGTACATGAGTAATATCATGATTTCAAATGCTTCCCATTGATTATTGTTATATGTACATTGTTAGTATGTTTATTGATGAAAACATAGCACAATATTCCATTTTATGCATTAAATATGAAAGAAACTCATGAATATTCTATGACATGAACATGAAAGGAAAATGACTGATTTTTACATGATATAGAGCTTGTTGACATCATGGGTGGTTTTAAGTCCACCAAACCTATTGGCCAATATATGTTCATGGGGTGTGGGGTTGCCAAATGTTGCTCCCTGACGTCCAACACAGTAGTTAATAAAGCAAGCATGGTAGTACAGGTCAACTGATAAGGCTCAAGTACAAAAATGAAATGAATATATGCTATGATATGACATGGTTTAAAGATTCATTGTTGTTCATGACTTGATATGTATGTTCCTTCGACGCATATTGATGCGTACAAGTGCCAACTTATTGAGTTTTATAAACTCACGTAGCTCATGTATTACAAGATCAGGGTAGTGAAGATGCATAGGATGCCGGTTCGCCAATGGATGTTTGTGACGTGCCTCACCTCGACAAGAACCGGGACTTATTATTATATAGCTTCCGCATATGTATTGTACTAAAATATATCAGGGTTTGAACAAGTTTTACGATGTTTATGATGATACACAATATGCTTGTATATGAGAATATGCATTTGTATAACAACATAGTGCATGGTTGTGTATGAAAATATAGTTGATGTTGTTGTATATATGGCATTGCTTGATATTTTGGTTTAAACAAAATATAGGGACATCATGTCAAAATTTTTATAAACTGTCAAAGTGATGCCCCTTGTTTGATTTGCTTCATACTTTAGTTATATCATTTAAAACCTATTTGATTATGGTAATTATGGTAGGTATAGAGTAAGGGTGTGACACTTTAGAGTGGTATCAGAACCCACGGTTATTCGACAGGGAAGACACTGCACTTCATCCATACATGGGGAACTCGGAATCTTTGTATACCATAGTTTATGCTAAGTTATGTGTTTCTACGTGACCTATATGTAGGTTTAGATAAAATACGATGCCACCTAAACGTAAGGTACAGGAAGGAGAGTCATCTAAGGGCAAGGCCCCAGCAGTCGAAGGCGAGAGTAGTGCGCCACGACCTGTAGATGATTTTGCTCAGCTGCTCCAACAACAAGAGAAAGTCCATGGGGAGCAGATAGAGCAATTAGTTGAGATGCAACGAACTACTCATATAATGGCCCGAAAATTCGTGTTTTAAAATTTGCAGAAAAATTTAAAATTTTCTTTTTAAATAATGAAAATGCCGCATTCATAAGCTAAATTGATAAATCAAGTTTAATGTTCAAAATAGCAGCAGAAGAAATTATTGTTTTCAAAGTAACAATTTGAAATAATCCAACAACGATAAAAATGTTTGATCATAAAAATGCTAAATTCTGAAAATGAGGTCCTCGGGTTCCACTACTGCCGAACCAAGCTAGCTCACTGGTCCCCGCCCTCGGTCCCGACCTCATCAGTACCTACAACAATCAAGTCTAGTGAGTCTAAAGACTCAGCATGCATATATCGTACATAACAAGTAAATAAATAATAAAATCGCATGCAAAGTGAAAATATCATGTCGTGAGGCATAACGTAAAATATCGTGTCATGAATAATTATAATACGTGCATAATTGAACTGAAAATCATAAGTGATCTCGATAGAGCCCTGAAATAAGATAACATGTCATAATTTTGTAGAGATTATGTTCTACGCAAGTGGCCCATGAACTGAACTGAATCGCCTGATCAGACAGTATACTGGGCGGTAGAGATCATCACAGCCCTTAGACTGGATATCCGTACCAATAAATGAACATGACTGGTAAATGCCGACCGGGTGAAGTAATAATCTCATAATAAGCTGCTATCCCATGAAGTACAATGGCCACAAGCAATATTGCATAAATATCAAAAATGAATATTTTACATTTTATGCACATAATATAATTAAATAACATAATTAAATATCCTGTATAAATTTTACCAGCTGGGTTGGATCGTTCTCAGGCTCACTGCGACTTAAATCTAACATGAAAAATATGCAAATTATTTATTTGACCAAACTTTGTAATTGAATTCAAAAACGAGACAATTACGCCCAATGACTTAATATTTAATCATCACTCAGTACCAACCCGAACCAACACCGAACCATCGTTTAGTCATGATTAAAATACACCTAAAATGATGAAATAATGCTCCTAAAATTTCAGTACTTCGAATTTTAATGAATGGAGGCCAAAAATATGAAACGCTCGTTCGAGAGTCACTTTGGCATATTGCACCATAAATTCTCGTACGACCTCTAAACTTAACCGAATCACGAACGGTCAAAAACATGGCTTTCTTAACTCGATGAGGTACTGTCCAGTCCAAGGCCATAGGCTAAAAGCCAACCAAGAACTCGAAATACACCTCTGAACCGAAGCTAAAGTTGCTGTCCAGAAAATTATAGCAGCGGCTGCTGCGCTTCCGAGGCTTCGTTTGCGAGACTTTTGGCCATTGGAGCTTGAAACACCAGGCCAGAGCCTCTTCCCAACATTCTAAGCAGTGGCTCAGACCATGGCTAGGGGCAAAATCCAGCCACAACCCCAGCCAAAATCGTAGGACAACCTGAAACTCACACCCGAGGAACCATGCTGTGCGCGTGGGGAGTATGATTGAACTTGCTGTCTTATTTCATTCCACTGGCCACGTGATCGACCATGGCTTGATCTAGACATGATGAGGTCTTGTATGAATCATGGCTAAGGGCTAAGAGCCAATCAAGATACACCCAACCTCATAAAAACCGAAACCAACTCACACGAAGGAAAGCAGAAAATGAAACCGAGGGACACTTGTGTTGTTTCTGTCCAAACGACTTGGGACATGGCTCAAGCCACTTAGGGCCGACTTGACCACGTCCTATACTTGCTAGGGAAGGGTCCTAGCCATGGCTACTGGCCCTAGGCCAGCCATGACTAGAACATGTACCCCAAACAAGCCAATGACAGTAAATGAAACCCAACTATGACACTTGTTTCTTGCTTGTTGTTTGGAGCATCTAATTCACGGTTTTGGGGCTTGAACCCTTGATCAAACTTGACCCTAACACACCCTAGAACATGACCATAAGCAGCCTTGGGAGCCTGGAATCGAACCACACACTGAAATCATCAAAATCATGCAACCCGTGAAGCATAAAAAAATGGAGAAAAAGCTGTGCAGAATTTTTGTAAGATGTTGCTGTCATATTTCGGTTTTGCTGTTAAAATCATGAACATGAGATGTTTAAAAATGCTTATAGGACTTGATTGAAGAGCAATAAAAATATAAACATGCCTTGGATTTGTTTGAAACGAAAACAAATCATTACGACGACGCGGCGCGGCAGAGACTGAGTTTTTTTTCTTTCTTACTTATTTCCCTTGCTTGTTGCACGATTAGGCTGCTGGCTCTCTCACGTTTCTTGCTGCTGTTTTGTTCTGAGATTTCGAAGGGATGGTGGGAGAAAAGACTAGGTGTTGAAGGTTGCAAATGGGGAGTTTTATTGGCAATACCATACTTTCTACTCTTGTTGCTAGGGAGATAAGGAATGATGAGCTTGATTGTTGGATCGAGGGAATTCAGCTGGGTGATGGCCGAAGTTGCTGAAATTACAAGGTAACATGCTTAACTCTAGTATTTTGAATTTTTTGAAGTTTTAAAACACTAATTATGCATTTTAGTAATTTAATAAATTAATTTAGTATACCCATTTCTTGCATGGCATGATTTGGTCCAATCATTTATTATTAAAATGTTAGGTTATGATTTGTTTAGTATATTAGGCCTAGATTAATTTATTCCCATTATTTATACATTTTATTTTAGGCTTTTAATTAATTATTGAACATAAAAGAATTAATTAACAACTTAAGTCTAATTAATTAAATAAAATCCTAAAACATTCTTTATCATTAAAATAAATTATTTCTTGGCTTGAATTAAATTTAGGAATATTTTCCTATTAATAATCTTATCTCCAAACTCCGGTCCGGCCTCGCGTAATTAACTGAAAAGGTAACACTAAACTTCTGCGTAAAATAAATAATCATGACTCAATAAATTTAAAAGAATGAATTTAAAATGTTCATGCATTAAAAAAATCATTTTAATTTAAATAATAGTAATTATGCATGGCTTATACGTAGTTGATTTAACGGGTTCTACAACTCATGAGCAGGCACACGCACAAGCCATGCTACCCAGACAAGGACCTGTTCAAATAGATGTATATGATTGCTTTCAACGTATGAATCCTCCTGAATTCATGGGAAGCACCGATCCAGAAGTAGGAGAAGAATGGATTACGTTGGAGTCAATCTTCTCCTACCTTCATATGGAAGATTCAGACAAAGTAACTTGTGCCATCTTTTTGTTAACGAAACATGCAAGGACATGGTGGGAAAGTGCAAGGTGGCATTACCTTCGAGGCCATTGACATGGGATACATTTAAATATATTTTTTACAACAAATATTTCAGTAAATATGTACGAGCCAAGAAAGCCAGTGATTTTATTAACCTGAGGCAAGGAACTATGTCAATGGCTGAATACATACAACAATTCGAGGCTGGAGTCCAATATGTACCATATATTGCACAGGATGACACAAGTAAGGGCGAACACTTCATGCGAGGACTCCGCTCTGAAATTAAACGAGATGTAGGAATGTCGAAAGTTGTTACATATGGGGAGATAGTGGAAAGAGCACTTATGGAAGAACATGATGAACATGACATTGACAAAGGTAGGCAACAATGAAGGCAGCACTAATTTCAGAAGAGCAAAGGAACAAGACAAGGCAAAAAGACTGATAGTAGAGGTACTCGACCAGAAGAACCCCGTGGCAAGGGTCCCCCTCCACGTAAAGAACAGGACAGGCCACCTTGTCCTAAATGTGGCAAACTTCACGGCGGGGAATGTATGCAAGGTTCTCATGTTTGTTATCGTTGCAAAAAGTCAGGGCATCTCGCCAGGAATTGTCCAGGGAGTTCTGAGAAAGTACATGGACGCCTTTTCTACATGACTAAAGAGGAAGTGGATGCGGATACATCGATGATCACTGGTATGTTCTTGATTTCTGGTATCACTGCTATTGTTTTACTAGATTCAAGAGCCACACATTCCTTTATTTCAGAATCGTTTGTAAAGAGACTAGGTATTACAGCAAGTACAACAGAGACGCAACTCGCCATAGCCTTACATTTCGGTCAAGAATTACAGACAGATCAGATTGTGCGAGGGTGTCAAATATATGTACAAGGCCATCAGAGTATGCTGAATTGATAGTTTTGAAAATGACCGATTTTTATGTGATATTGAGAATGGATTGGCTCTCGAAGTACAGAGTTACTATTGACTTTGGCATAAAGATGATCAAATTTGCACCAGTAGGAGCTGAATCATTCATAGTAGCAATTGCATGTATATCCTTACCTCTTTGGATAATCTCTTGTATGAAGGCTTGTAAATTATTATAGAAGGAATTTAAAGGATATATATTTGGGGATCCGGACGCTAATTCATTTTCTTAATCATTATTAAGATTCAATATAACAATTAAGAAACGTGGGACATATTTTTTTTTTTATAAATTACATGAGTGTGCAACAAATGAAATAAATCTTATTTCATTTACAAGATCAATATCCAGATCTAAGGTACAAGTCTAGTAAAAAGATGATTAATCATAACTATTGTTTATTCACTATATGTCAGGTGATTCAACAGATCTACTTCTAAGTCCGGATCTCCAAGCTAAACTTGAATCTCTCATCCTCTTTTCGAACTTGATCCTGTCCCACCTGTTGTCATGCACACATACAAACAAGACAACGGCCGGATAACAACGGTGAGAATATAATCTCAGTATAAACAATGTATACATGCAATCATATAAACACATATAAAGAATGAAACACATATCAATAACATGTATCCAAATCTGAAAACATGAATCGATATAAAACTGTAATCAACTAATGACTCGTCATCTTAGACTCGACTCATCTCTAATTTAGGGATCCCAGTTCCTTGAAATTGGCACATATATCGAATCTCAGCGATAAGAATGAATCAACTTCTAAGTGACATCGATATAATTCACACATCCAGTGTCTTGGCAACTCACCCGAAGACTTGGCACATCAGCCAAAGACTAGGCACATCAGCCCATGACTCAATACATGTTTTGCCTATAAATCAATAAACCAAGCATATCAATTTCATAAATTTCATATATCAATGCAATAAAATAAAGTATGTGATTTAGGAAAACTCAAGTCACATCCAACTCGAGTTGTGCAATCCCGAATCAACAGTGATTTATACCTTTCTTTCTGTAAATCTGACTCTGTCAAAATCTCGGATTCAAAGCCTGTCAATACTCAATCTGGAAATGACAATATCAAGGAGTATAATATAAATACACTGCTCAAATCAATACTGGATATAATCAGAACTAAATCAAATTCTGTTTCAGCGGTATAATTGCACAATCTCAATATACCCCGCAATAAAAATATCAACTGATATCAATCTCAACTCATAATCAATAACAATACAAATCTGATATCGAATATCAATCCAAATCATTCTGAAAATCATAACAATTTCATACGGTGTCTGTTCTTCAATCCGGTTCCGATTATACAATGTCTGTTATGTCAAAAATGCCATATATGAATCCTATCTGATTCCTTCAATAGCATAATTTCAAATCATAATAGAAATCAATAAAACTTACGTCCAGTTGAAGCTCTCGTCGATAGAAACACGTTATTGAAGTCAAATCGAAAATCGGATGAACGGATTTGGCACGATCGTAATTCGAAAGCCCAAAGAAGCTAAAGCTTTTCCCTTCGATTCTCTGCTGAAATGTCGAAGGAAGAATGAATGATATGTATATATCTTGCATGGCTTATCTCTTGTGCAACACGTCTCGCGCATATGCGCGGCCTCAACCGGCGCATGTGCATGAGACCTACTGGTCTCCGCAATGGTCTTCTCGACAGCTCGCGCATATGCGTGCATTTCTTCCGCACATATGCGCGAGTTTCTCTGGAATTGCACTTGGCTTCTCGTATAGCTCGCGCATATGCACGCACCACTTCCGCGCATATGCGTGAGGTTTTCTGGACATGGTATTTGTCAATACACCTCCTCGCGCATATGCGCGCCCTGTCTCGTGCATATGCGCGAGGTCCTCTGCATTCCTCGCACATAATTCACGTCTTTCCTCGTCTTTCCCGGTCCGATACTTTCTGTCTATAATCACATAAATTATTCGTAAATCATTTCAGATTACAATCATAAAATTCTCGGGCATTACATTTCTCCCCCCTAAGATACGATTTCGTCCCCGAAATCACAAGCAATCAAACCATATCAGAAAGAAATGTATAACAGAAGCTGAATATAAAACTCACATCAATAAAATAACTCTGGGAATCTTTGCCTCATATCAGACTCAGTCTCCCAGGTAGCTTCTTCAATGCCATGATGACTCCACTGAACTTTCACAATCGGAATTGTCTTCATTCTGAGCTGCTTTTCCTTCCGATCGAGAATCTGGATCGGCTTCTCGAAGAAACTCAACGTCGCGTCCAGCTCGGCCTCGTCTGGCTGAATAATATGAGATGCATCAGGAAGATATTTCCTCAATAAAGATACATGAAAGACATCATGTATCCTAGACAGAGAAGGCGGCAATGCGAGTCGATAGGCACGATCTCCTATTTTCTCGAGAATCTCATACGGCCCAATATAACGTGGAGACAATTTCCCTTTCTTGCCAAATCTGACAACTCCTCTGAAAGGTGAAATATTCAAAAATACTCGATCTCCTGTCTCAAATACCAATGGTCTACGTCGAACATTGGCATATTTGGCCTGTCTGTCTTGAGCTGCCTCCATTTTCTTCTAAATCAGCTTCACTTTTTCAGTCATATCTCTGATCATACCAGGTCCAATCTCAGGTTCTCAGAGATATCATCCCAATAAAGAGGGGATCTGCATTTCTTACTGTACAACGCCTCGAAAGGAGCCATCTCAATACTCACTACAGCTCTAAGCATATCCTCCAGTGTTTGGATAGTCCAATATGACTGTCTGTTGGTCTGTGGATGATATGTGGTACTCATATGTAACTTCGTACCTAGAGCCTACTGTAAACTCTGCCAGAAGTGCGAAGTGAACCGAGGATCACGGTCTGAGACTGATAAGTGCAAGATTGGCATTTAATTTATATTGAAATCCATTTTGAATTATGCTTGTTTCGAACAGAATTATGCGGTTTTTGTTGTCATTACAGGAATGGAGAAAATAGCGGACACTAAGTCAAGTAGAGTCAAGGAAACAAAGCGCCATGAAGCACTCGGACAAAACCTCGCGCGCGCCCGCGTGAGATCACGTGTAGCCGCGCGCACAAGGAAGCAGCAGAAGACCCGAGAGACGCATGCGGACGCGCCACATCACGCGTAGCCGCGCGCACACAGATGAAGCAAATGACCAGAAGCTCGCGCGCGCCCGCACGAGATCACGCGCACCCGCCCGCACACATGCACGGGCCAGACGAGCAGCAGCTTGCACGCCACCGCGCGCACGGCGTTCCAGAAAGTTATAAAATGTTCGCCGCTAGGTCAGATGAAGAGACGCACGCCATTTTGGACAAAAAAAACAGAGGGAAAACTCGGAGCGTAGGCGAGACGAAGGCAAGACACGCGAAGATCGATTACAAAGACGAAGAGCGGCGAATTTGGGTACAGAGACGACACTTCGGATTTGTTATCTGTCTTTTGCATTTATATTTTCTCATATGTCAATGTCTAAAACTTTGAATATGCGTCGTTTTTATTTCGATTTCGTGATGAACTAATCTCCCATTCTAGAGAATGATGTAGCTTTGTGGACACGATGATTTGACATGGTTATTTTATAAGATTGAATTCCATTTCCTGTTTACTTCTGTTTCTCTGTGTTTATTGCACTGCAATTTACTGGCCATAAATTGTTTGTTGTTTGATTAATTCTACAACTCGGGAGAGGAAATAGGATTATAGATCATTAGAACACATCGTTAAATGTTTATAGCGTTCGGAAGGTGTATAACTTTAGCGAGGCTTAGTAAGAACATTGTTTGCATTTATCTATGAAACTTAGATTCTAATTAGGAATAATTGATTCGAAGTTGATATATACAGTTATTCGTCACTTGGGAAAGGGGGAATAACATAACCTAAGTGTTCTTGGCCAGTAAATAATGGGAATTCAGGAATATAAATTCAACTGTGAATATTTATCGTGGAAACTTTGTGAAATCATTTCTCTAGATATTTTCTTTCATTATTATTTCTCAATTCGCTGATTTAATTAATTCATTGTGTTCAATTAATTCGTTCAAACAAACCAACCTTTTATTTGATTTTCTAAATAAAGTTGAGATTATTTTAATTACGAGCACTGATATACATTTTTATACACACTCCTCGTGGGATTGATCTATGTACTATAACCAGTACTAAAACTTGACACCGTACACTTGCGGTAGTGAAAACACGCAACAAGTTTTTGGCGCCGTTGCCTGGGAGTGTCAAATTTGAATTTATATTAGTATTGTTACCAATTAGTCTAGATTTTAATTTAGAGCTTTTATTTTTATTTTATTTTATTTAGTGATTCATTCATTTTTCTCTGTGTCACAGTGCATGCAAAGATCGCAAAGGCCCTGACTTACTTATCTTTGTTCCGGAGATCGAATGAACTGCAAGGAGACTAAGAAAAGCGAGAAGGGAAGAAATCCAAACAATGGCCGAAAACAGAGAGGACGCGGGATATAACCCGCCAGACGCCATAACTATCAGAGACCACTTCAGACCAGTGATCAACAATCATTACTCTGGTATTGCTCGAGGGACCATAAATGCCAACAATTTCGAGTTGAAGCCTGCACTGATAAATATGGTTCAACAGAACCAATTTGCAAGAACCGCCACTGTTGATCCTCATGTTCATTTAAGGACATTCCTGGAGATCACGGATACGGTAAAAATTAATAATGTTTCTGATGATATTATTAGATTACGCTTGTTTCCATTTAATCTCAGGGACCAGACGAGATGATGTCTCCAATCGCTTCCCTTGGGAAGTATCACTACATGGCAAGAGCTGGCGACGAAATTTCTTTCTAAATATTTTCCCCCAGCGAAGTCTGCTCAATTGAAGATTGAGATCAGTACTTTCAGGCAAACTGACTTTGAGCAGCTTTATGAAGCATGGGAGAGGTACAAGGAGTTGTTGCGGAAGTGCCCTAATCATGGTTTTGAAGACTGTGTGCAGATTGAGCTGTTCTATAATGGGTTGAACGGTCAGACACGGACAACAGTGGATGCAGCGGCAGGTGGCACGATCTTTGCCAAATCTCCTGCTCAAGCCTACGACTTGCTTGAGCAAATGACTATTAACAGCTACCAATGGCCGTTTGAGAGGTCAGGAGTACTGAGGACTGCTGGAATTTATGCGGTGGATCCTATCACATCACTCACTGCACAAGTATCAACATTGACTACACAGATAACAACCATGAATAAAGTGAGCACATCAAATACTGAAGGACCATCGTCTGTCGTTGAAGAAGCACATTTTCTTGAAGAAGCTTAGTATATCAACAACAGAAATGTTGGAGGGTTTGGCGGATATCGAGGTAACCTTCCCCCTAATACTTATCATCCTGGGTTGAGAAACCATGAAAATTTTTCTTATGCAAACAATAAGAATTTGTTGAATCCTCCACCGGGTTCAATACATCAAATGGGGAAGGTAAGCCATCATTTGATGATTTAGTTGGGACTTTTGTTGCTGAATCTGGCAAGAGAATGGCTAGGACTGAGTCTAGGCTTGATAACCTAGAAACCCACATGGCAAGTATTGGTGCTACTTTGAAAATCCTGGAGTCGCAAGTTGGGCAAATAACGAAGCAACTCACGTCTCAACCGTCAGGCGCAGTTCAAAAGACTGCCGACCCAAATCTAAGAGAGGTGAATGCCATTTTTATACATCATGAAGAGATTTGTGTGGTAGGCAGAGAAGATAAGGAGGTTGAACTTATACCTGTTCGGGATGAAAAGCCAACTCCAACCAGAAGGGCCCGAGGTAAGAAATCTGAGAGGTACGATTTAAATCAATGCATTGATATTTCTTTACTTCCCTACCCCCAAAGATTTCTACAATTACAGGATGAATTTCAAAAGAGAAAAGGTCTTGAACATCTCAAGAACCTAAACACTAATATTGAGTTTGCAGATGAGGTGGAAGATGAATTTACCAAAGGAACACGAAGGAATGCTCCTCAGAAGTTGCTAGATCCCGGTGAATTTATTGTACCATGTGAAATAGGGGTCATTTAGTAGAAAAAGCTATCTGTGATTCGGGAGCAAGTGTGAATATAATGCCAAGTTCTCTTTACGAGAAACTTGGATTGAGCAGGATAGAGCCCACAGGACTAAGCATGCAGATGGCTGACAAATCGGTCAGGACACCCCTGGGTATTGTGAAAGATGTTGAACTTAAGATCGACAAATTTAAGGTTCTCGCAGAGTTCGTGGTACTCGACATGGAGAATAGTCAGAGCGTTCACGTCATTCTAGGACGACCATTATTGGCTGCTGTTGGAGCCATCATTGACGTGAAACGAAGAAATTTGACCATGGAAGTTGAAGGTCAAATGGTGGAAATCAAGGCATCTGAAAGTTCTCACGACCCACCTTGAGCAGTGTAGTGACAGTCGAGCTAACGACGTTAAACTAAGCGCTGTGTGGGAGGCAACCCACAAATTTTTATTTTTTAGCATTCATTTTGTTTTTATTATTTTATTTTATTTTACTCCCTTAGTTGTTCATTTTGCCCCCCCACCAGATCTATCACCGCCGCAGCCCATGGACGATGATGATGAAGATGCTGCGAATGATGATTCGAGACCCGAGTTCTGACACTCGTGCGCGAGGTATGTTTTGTCGCGTTCTTTATTTCTATACATTGAGGACAATGCATACTTTAAGTTTGGGGGGAGGTAAAAACTTGCCTGATTGAATTTTTCCTGCAAGTTTTAGTTTTATTGCTCAGTAGTTTAATTCTTTTTTTTTTTTAGTTTTTATTTATTTTTTGCATTCTATTTTTGTTAGGAAAAGTCATGGATAAGACAAATGTGTGGCCGATGATGAAAATTTGATTTGTGGTCCTGAAATATATATGTGTTCATGATAACTTAGGAGTCACAATTATTTTTGCACTGTCGTGTTTGTTGATACTATCGGTGCTTAGAGACATGTTGCATGCCTGTGATGCTAAATAGATGAGGAAGATCTGATTCTTGGTAATTCTTGCTTGACATTGATGGACACTTTTGCAATCATAGGAATGAGCTAGGAAATTTTTCACAATATCCTTGGGTCTATATTCTTTGCTTACTGTCAATTTTAGCCCTTTGAGCTTCAAGTGAATTGAGATGCTTAAATTTTCTTCGTACACCTATTTCATCAATCATTTTTATTGAAAATTGCATGTGACTGGTTTGTATGAGTTGAATAATGGATTGACGGTAATCTAGAACTTGTTTGAGCACTTTTCGAGGCGAAATACGGATAATATGTAACATATGAATGATTTAGGCGATCTTTGGAGCCATTTTAAGCCTTCGAGCCTACCAAACAAAAATGAAATATCCCTAGTGTCCCATTTTGAGCCTACTAAAAAAATCAAGTGGTGTGTGTCAATGACATACAATTAGCACCCACTTGTATCAATTTTATATCCCACAGCAACTACCAAATGAAGCTTATACACTTAATTTCCTACTGATTTTGAGAGAAGTGAATTCATTGGTGTTGTAATGATTCAAATGCTACTTGAAAAGAAAAAAAAAAGAAATAGTTAAAGTGTGCAAAAAGGAGTTCAAAAAGAAGAAAAACAATGAAAAGAATGAATCAAAAGTGGTGAGAAAGAAAGCATTTGGGAAATGAAGGATATGAATGAAAAGAAAACAATAAAGTGGGTGGTGGTTGAAAAGAAAATGAAAATGAGTGAAGTTGATGAAGTTCAAATATTTCTCTCAAATTTTGATTTCCATACCTTTATTGTAGCCGTGAGCCGTGGCTTAAAGTTACAAGCCTACAAGCAGGGCCGTCTTCAGAAATTTGGAGGCCCTAGGCTATTTTTTTAGGTGAATGTTTTATATAATTTTTTTTAAAATAAAATATACAAATATCACATAAAAACTGATAATTAAAAGCCCAAAACTAAAGCCCTAATTATATTAGAGGCCCTAACAAAAAGAGAGGCCCTAGGCGGCTGCCTAGGGCGCCTACCCATAGAGCCGGCCCTGCCTACAAGACCTATTAACCTTGTCACATTTATCCAATATACTAGTGGAGAAAAGTTGTTCAAGTCAAGCCTATGGATACCTGAAAAACATTGTCAACGAGTATAGACTTTAATCACTTGCATGCAATCATCTCATGGTATGATTTCATGTTTGGTACATTTTTGTTGAATAGTTATTGAGCCAATTAATCACCGATAAAGTCCTTTGTGATCTATGAATGTGAATTTGCATTTTAATGAAGTGTGAGCTGCACTGAGCTGATGATTTCTTGAGTTTGTAAGGCGAGTGGGTATGACAACTCTATTTGAGCATTCGATTGGGTAAATAAACATTGACATATCACACACGCACGTGACTCTTGGGAAATCATGAATTACATGAAATAAGATAAGTCGGAGGCCAATATCACGTTTCGCATATCCATGACTGTAGTAGTTTGCGTTGTTTTTTCCCTTCTTTATTAGCTTTTATTTTATTTTGCTCGGGACTAGCAAAAGTTCAAGTTTGGGGGGTTTGATAAGTGCAAGATTTGCACTTAATTTATATTGGAATCCAATTTGAATTATGCTTGTTTCGAACAGAATTATGCGGTTTTTGTTGTCATTACATGAATAGAGAAAATACCGGACACGAAGTCAAGTAGATTCAAGGAAACATAGTGTAACGTATCGTACTTTTCATACTCAAAATTTGCGGAAAAATTTAAAATTCTCTTAAACATAAAATAACCTTCAAAGTTTGCCATGAAATATCTCAACCAAGTCCCCCATAAGAAATGGTTGTTCAAAATAACCACAATAAAATTTGCTCACAAAATTTTTGCTCAAAGTATTTCCATCAAAATTTTATTGTGGTTATTTTGAACAACCATTTCTTATGGGGGACAAAATTTTTGCTCAAAGTATTTCCATCAAAATATGAAATCAGAGTAAATTAACATTTGCATAAAAACATAAACTTTGCGGTCCTCGGGTTAGCCTCCCGCTCAGTCCAAGCCTGCCCCTTGGTCGCCACCTCCTGTCTCCTCATCAACATACTCACCTGCATCGATCAAGTCTATTGAGTCTAAAGACTCAACACGTATAAACTGGAATAACGAGTACTACGTAATAAAATCGCATGCACTTTAAAATAGAACATACATACTAGAAACTTGAACTTGCAAAATGAACTTGAACATACGTACGTACATAACTAGACGTGCCATCAACATAAACTTTCATAAACATACTGTATACTTGAACATACATAACTTCGTCATTTTGCGTAGAGGATGATTCAAAGCAAGTGACCCATAACGTAATAAACGCCTGATCAGACAAACCACAGTACTGGGCTGACAGGGACGTATCCACTGCCACATACATGAGATCCCCGTTCATAATTTAACGGGCTGGTTGGTCCCAGTTCATAATTTAACGCTTTCCAACCACGATCTAACCTGTTCATAATTTAACGGGCGGATTGGTACCCGTTCATAATTTAACGCTTTCCAATCCTAAACATAATTTGGTCACAAGACATTTAGCATACCTCCAAAAACTTATAAATATTTTCTTTGCACGTCATCATACTTACTTGGCGTTGAGGGATTCGTTGGATCTCACTTGGGGCTGCTACTGCACATACTAACATAAATTTTAAATACTTAACTTGCATGTCTTAGACGTAGGTACTCGAGCTCACCACCAAAGAGAATAAGTAGCTTAGGACATTCTAGTTCGCTCTTGTCTTGACCTCGTTTAATCATCGTACTAAACCATGACGTAAAACCACAAAACAAATCCTATATTTTTACATAAATAAATTTTAACCATGGTGCTAAACCATGATATAGAACCCCGAAGCAAATCCTAAAAAAAAAAAATTTTTTTTAAATTTTTTTTTAAAAGGGTGCACACGGGGGTCCGGGTAGACTCTGGAAATTCGTATTTTTGAAGGAAAAAGGACACGGACTCCGTGCCGGGGTCCAGGAAGGGGTTCGGGTACCATCTGTCTTTGCAAATTCACGAAAATTCGCTAACTTAATCTTTCACCCATTCAATCCAAGCCTAAGGACCATGAACCAACACCTCTAGACTCATCCTAGGATGTTATTACATTGATTCAAACCCGTAAAAACGCCCCAAACGTCCCTAAGCATCAACAATTAATTCCAATACAACAATAACTCGTAATTAGGACATCGTTTCGCTTCCTACGACTTCTATTACATCCCAAGCCAAACCCGACCCAAACGAACCACCAAGTAACACCTAAATACATCTCGTAACATATATAAATGCAGTAGCACAAGCCCGGCGATGTCCAACAAAGCCTGCAACAAATAACTTCAAGAACACACTTTACATAAAAGTCGCAGCTTGAGCAGTCCCACGAAAAACGTCATAACTCACTCGATTGTTGTCCAAAATCTCGAATTTTATATCAAATCGAAGGCATCAAAATGTTCTACAATTTTCTAGTTGAAAGTTTTCTCAAAATCTTGACTGAAAATTCGCAGTTTCAACCAGAACAGTAAAAACTTAAATTTCAGATCTAAAAAGGGCTTCAAAAGCGATTTAAACATGATTGCTCAAACTTCTACACATCGCACACGTGGTTTTACGCATAAATAACAACGCACGCATAATATGACATGATAGATGCATCAAGAACAGAATATACGTGCCTTTTGATATTTAAAAATACCGTAACGACGATACCGAAGCGGAGATGGCGTGAGGATTGATACGGGACGATCGTGGAACGATTTTCTTTGAAGAAAACTCGACGAAACTATGCTGGAAATTCAGAGGGAGGGGGCGGCTGCTGACCTACTCAAGAACCCTAGGTTTTCACTTTTAAAATAATAAAAATCTGAATGAATAGGTGTGTGTGTGTGTGTTAAGGGTTTCTAGTGTGTGTAAAAATGTGTAAGTGTGTGTGGGTGTATAAAACGTGGTGTGTGTTGTGTTTTAATTAGGGATAAAATATTGCTAAATTAACTAATTAAAAGTTAACACACCACTACTTTAATCAAACTCCTTATTTAAAATAATTATACACTAATTTTAAAAGTTCTAAACTCTTAAATTGCTAAATACATAAATAAAGCTTTAAAATGCTAAACTAAATAAATTATTTAAAATGCCCATCTTAACTTAAAATAAAATACCACATTAAAATTGCCCACATCGTCACCGGTCTTTTCCTCGATCCCGCTTCGAATAATCGCCTAAAACATGAAACTTGAAAAACATTTTAACATGCATCACTTAAACATAAATAATTTAAAATAATGCATTTAAATAAAACAAGCAAGACTAAAACTCCTTTTAAAAATTAAATGAATGATTTAATAATTAAATAAACGCATGAGTTTTACGTGTACTGAATTTGGGCACTACAGTTCCTCCCCCACTTATAAAAATTTCGTCCTCGAAATTAAGTCTTACCGAACAACTTCGGGTAGCGAAGTCTCATATCTACTTCTGATTCCCAAGTGGCCTCTTCCACCGATTGATTTAGCCACTGGACTTTGACTAGCTTAGTCACTTTATTCCGGAGCCTACGCTCTTGCCTGTCTAGGATTTGGACTGGTTTTTCCTCGTAAGACAAGTCTGGAGTCAGCTGCAACGGCTCATAATTCAGAATGTGCGAAGGATTAGCCAGATATTTCCTCAGCCTCGAGACATGGAACACATTGTGCACCCCGGCCAGATTCGGCGGAAGGGCAACACGATAGGCTAATGTCCCAACTCTGTCAAGAATCTCAAAAGGTCCAATAAACCTCGGACTTAGCTTGCCTCTCTTCCAAATCTCATAACACCTTTCATAGGTGCTATCTTGACGAATACATGATCACCGACGGCAAACTCGAGATCTCTCTTCTCTTATCAGTATAACTCTTCTGACGGCTTTGCGCAGTCTTCATTCTATCACGAATCTTGACCACCACGTCTGCAGACCTAACTATCTCTGACATCTCTCACCGACTTCATCCCAATGAACTGGTGATCTGCACTTCCTCCCGTACAACGCCTCATAGGGAGCCATACCAATAGATGCTTGGAAGTTGTTGTTGTATGTGAACTCCACTAGAGGTAGTCTAGACTCCCAAGTTCCTTGAAAATCAATCATGCAGGCTCTCAGCAAATCCTCTAAAATCTGAATCACTCGCTCAGACTGACCATCTGTCTGCGGGTGAAAAGCTGTACTGAAAAACAACTTTGTCCCCATGGATGCATGTAAGCTCTTCCAGAAGGACGACGTAAACCTTGGGTCCCTGTCGGACACAATTGAAACTGGAAATCCATGTAAACAAACTATCTCCCTGAGATAAAGCTCCGCATACTGCGTCATGGAGAAAGTCGTCTTCACTGGTAGAAAATGCGCTGATTTAGTGAGTCGGTCCACTATAACCCAAATAGGAATTCGATCCTCTGACTGATCTCGGCAACCCAACCACAAAATCCATAGTAATGTTCTCCCACTTCCACTCGGGAATGGGGAGTGGCTTAACCAATCCTGCTAGTCTCTGATGTTCAACTTTTACTTGCTGACAAGTCAGACATTCTGATACGAATCTACGGATGTCTCGCTTCAACCCTGGCCACCAATACAATAGTTGTTGGTCTTTGTACATCTTGGTGCCTCCTAGGGTGAATGGAATACGGAGATGCGTGTGCCTCTGTCAAAATATCCTGTCTGATCGAACCAACACTAGGCACCCACATTCTGCCTCTGTATCTCACAATGCCGTCTGAAACTG
Source organism: Primulina eburnea (assembly GCF_022965805.1). NCBI lineage: Eukaryota > Viridiplantae > Streptophyta > Magnoliopsida > Lamiales > Gesneriaceae > Primulina > Primulina eburnea. The sequence goes on from NC_133111.1 coordinate 10,806,233, forward strand.
TGTACAACACATTGCCCTTGGCTTCATCTTTCAGTCTCCATTTCTGGAACTGCTCATCTGAAGACTGACTTGCTCGGATACGGTCTAGCAACCCAGATTTGACTATCAGATTAGACAGTCTAGGAGCTCTGCCCTTTCGATAAATCTCTAGACCAAATCTCTGAATCTCCGACTGAAGCGGTCTCTGAGCTGGCAACTGAGCGACAACTGCCACTTTTCTGCTCAAAGCGTCTGCGACAACATTTGCCTTCCCCGGATGGTAGCTAATTTCGCAGTCGTAATCTTTCACAAGTTCCAAACACCGTCTCTGTCTCATATTCAGCTCTTTCTGCGTGAAGAAATATTTGAGACTCTTGTGGTCGGTGAAAATCTGACATTTCTCGCCGTATAGATAGGGTCTCCAAATTTTCAGTGAGAAGACAAGGGCGGCTAACTCAAGGTCATGCGTCGGGTAGTTCTTCTTGTGCACTTTCAACTGCCTGGAGGCATAAGCTATGACCCGACCTTGCTGTATCAATACTGCGCCTAACCCGAGCTTAGATGCATCGGTATATAACACAAATTCTCCTTGCCCAGATGGCATGGCTAGCACTGGCGCTGAAATAAGAGCTTGCTTAAGGTATCAAATCTCTTCTGACATTCTTCACTCCACACAAACTTAGCATTCTTCTTGGTTAGTGAAGTGAGTGGCACTGCTATGGACGAAAATCCCTTAATAAACTTACGGTAGTAACCAGCTAAACCCAAAAAGCTGCGGATTTCTGATGCATTCTTCGGCTCAACCCATTCCCTAACGGCTGCTACCTTCGCTGGATCCACCTCGATTCCACTGCTAGATATTATATGTCCCAAAAACGCTACTTTTCTGCAACCAAAACTCGCACTTACTAAACTTCGCAAACAACTTGCGACTCTGCAGAACCTGTAAAACTGTCCTCAAGTGTTGGTCATGCTCCTCATGGCTCTTTGAGTATATGAGAATATCGTCATTTAATACTATGACGAACTGATCAAGGTAAGGCTGAAATACTCGGTTCATTAGGTCCATGAAAATCGCTGGAGCATTCGTCAGTCCAAATGGCATCATTAAGAAATCGTAATGTCCTAATCTAGTTCTGAAGGCTGTCTTAGTTTTACTTTACTATGACCTTGAGTTCTGACTTTTCTCACAATTCCCAATATTAGAAATGGAGGTTCAAATTTATCTTATCTCACTTTCTTTATACTATATCTGTAATGTTCATCGATCTATTACCTTAGCATTTATGCAGTTCAACCTAAGAAATCTTAGCACCAAAAGTTACTGATCAACTTCTATCCTTGGTTCTACCCTCAAAAGCTAAACCTTATCTTAACCCAGTAATAACATTGAACTACGATCCTCGAATCGAATCTTTACCTTACGACACCAAACTTACGTAACTTAGCCATTTATAAGTACATCCCAAATAAAGATTGTTGCAAATCTTAAATTTCGAGTAACATTAATCCATAAAACCCCAAAATATACATTATCGATATTCTGCTTAGATAATAAAACCTTCCTAGCATCAAACACATGCTTAAACTATTTCCTTCCCAATTACATTATAGTTGAGGCCTAAGAAACTTAAACCCTCCTCATTGGAACGAATGTCACACTTTGGCGTATCCTCAGTACTTAATTCATTCTAACGTATAAAGCTTAATAAGTTTCCCCATGTTAATGATGGACTAATTCTAATAAATCAACTTCGCTTATAACCCACAGAATTCTAGAATCCTCATATAAAGATTTTAAATTTCTTACTCGATAAAAATCTTAATATTCGACCATTTCTAACCTATGTTGAATACAACTAATTCCCTTTTGTTTTTATTTCATCAAATATCCCCGTATAATCATCCTATTTCATAAACTTGAAATTAAAGCTTATACAACCAATGTAGTCTTAGATAACCTAATTCCAGTACTCATATCAACTTAATCCTAAGTTTCTTAATGACTTACGAAGATTCCTCAAGACAAGGTGCCTGATAGGGCCTTTTGCCCTGCCTATCGACCTAAATGTCCCTTTGGTTCTGCCCTGTCGCCAAAGCTCTCGACACGGCAACTGTATAAGTCATAGGACCAGCAACTCGAACACGGCGCAATATCGGCCGCAACCCATCCATAAAATTCCTCATCTTCTCCCGGGCATCATTTGCCATCAGGGGTACAAAGTGACACCCCTTCTCAAACTTTCTGACGAAGTCTGCCACGCTGCTGTCTCCCTGTCGCAGCGACATGAACTCCCTGGCCAGGCGAGAGCGTACTTCTTCAGTGAAGTACTCGGAGTAGAAAACCTCCTTGAACCCATTACACGTCAGTGTTTGTAAGTTCACTGAAATTGACGCGCTTTCCCACCAAAGCCTTGCGTCTCCAGTCGACAAGAAGGTGGCACATCTAGCTCTGTCAGCATCCTGTAGCTCCATAAATGCAAAGATTACCTCGATTGACTTAATCCATCCTTCCGTTATCATCGGGTCAGTGGTCCCCGAAAAATCCTTTGGATTCATCCTCCTATATATTTCATAGACTGCCTCCAGTCTGGACCTCGCCCCTGTGTCTACTGCAGTCTGATTCCCCACAAATTGTACGAAGAACTGGGTCATCCCTGCAAGCATCTGAGCCTGCATATCTGGGGTGGATGAGGAGAAGTGACCATCTCCCCATCCTGGGTTTTGCAATTCTCATCGCCTGCTTCACGTACAATCCCATGTCTGGGGGGCATACTGTTCTAACATTTACCCAACACGTAAACCAACATGCATGAACATAATGTAGACAACATAAGATGCACGTACTTGAACTTCAAAATATGCACATGCCGAAATCAAAACTTAATGCTTACTACATAACATAAATTCAAAACTTTAAAACTTACAGACTTGAGGTGTGACTTCGTGAGCTTCTTGCGACTGACGGTAGGCATAACCCTTTACAAGAACACCGCTCTGATACCAACTGTAACGTACCGTACTTTTCATACTCAAAATTTGCGGAAAAATTTAAAATTTTCTTAAACATAAAATAACCTTCAAAGTTTGCCATGAAATATCTCAACCAAGTCCTCCATAAGAAATGGTTGTTCAAAATAACCACAATAAAATTTGCTCACAAAAGTTTATCTCAAAGTATTTCCATCAAAATATGAAATCAGAGTTAATTAACATTTGCATAAAAACATAAATTTTGCGGTCCTCGGGTTAGCCTCCCGCTCAGTCCAAGCCTGCCCCTTGGTCGCCACCTCCTGTCTCCTCATCAACAAACTCACCTGCATCGATCAAGTCTAGTGAGTCTAAAGACTCAACACGTATAAATTGGAATAACGAGTACTACGTAATAAAATCGCATGCACTTTAAAATAGAACATACATACTAGAAACTTGAACTTGCAAAATGAACTTGAACATACGTACGTACATAACTAGACGTGCCATCAACATAAACTTTCATAAACATACTGCATACTTGAACATACATAACTTCATCATTTTGCGTAGAGGATGTTTCAAAGCAAGTGACCCATAACGTAATAAACGCCTGATCAGACAAACCACAGTATTGGGCTGACAGGGACGTATCTACTGCCACATACATGAGATCCCCGTTCATAATTTAACGGGCTGGTTGGTCCCCGTTCATAATTTAACGCTTTCCAACCACGATCTAACCCGTTCATAATTTAACGGGCGGATTGGTACCCGTTCATAATTTAACGCTTTCCAATCCTAAACATAATTTGGTCACAAGACATTTAGCATACCTCCAAAAACTTATAAAATATTTTCTTTGCACGTCATCATACTTACTTGGCGTTGAGGGATTCATTGGATCTCACTTGGGGCTGCTACTGCACATACTAACATAAATTTTAAATACTTAACTTGCATGTCTTAGACGTAGGTACTCGAGCTCACCACCAAAGAGAATAAGTAGCTTAGGGCATTCTAGTTCGCTCCTGTCTTGACCTCGTTTAATCATCGTACTAAACCATGACGTAAAACCACAAAACAAATCCTATATTTTTACATAAATAAATTTTAACCATGGTGCTAAACCATGATATAGAACCCCGAAGCAAATCCTAAAAAAAAAAATTTTTTTAAATTTTTTTTTAAAAGGGTGTACACGGGGGTCCGGGTAGACTCTGGAAATTCGTATTTTTGAAGGAAAAAGGACACGGACTCCGTGCCGGGGTCCGGGAAGGGGTCCGGGTACCCTCTGTCTTTGCAAATTCACGAAAATTCGCTAACTTAATCTTTCACCCATTCAATCCAAGCCTAAGGACCATGAACCAACACCTCTAGACTCATCCTAGGATGTTATTACATTGATTCAAACCCGTAAAAACGCTTTCGCTTCCTACGACTTCTATTACATCCCAAGCCAAACCCAACCCAAACGAACCACCAAATAACACCTAAATACATCTCGTAACATATATAAATGCAGTAGCACAAGCCCGGCGATGTCCAACAAAGCCTGCAACAAATAACTTCAAGAACACACTTTACATAAAAGTCGCAGCTTGAGCAGTCCCACAAAAAACGTCATAACTCACTCGATTTTTGTCCAAAAATCTCGAATTTTATATCAAATCGAAGGCATCAAAATGTTCTACAATTTTCTAGTTGAAAGGTTTCTCAAAATCTTGACTGAAAATTCGCAGTTTCAACCAGAACAGTAAAAACTTAAATTTCAGATCTAAAAAGGGCTTCAAAAGCGATTTAAACATGATTGCTCAAACTTCTACACATCGCACACATGGTTTTACGCATAAATAACAACGCACGCATAATATGACATGATAGATGCATCGAGAACAGAATATACGTGCCTTTTGATATTTAAAAATACCGTAACGACGATACCGAAGCGGAGATGGCGTGAGGATTGATCCGGGACGATCGTGGAACGATTTTCTTTGAAGAAAACTCGACGAAACTATGCTGGAAATTCAGAGGGAGGGGGCGGCTGCTGACCTACTCAAGAACCCTAGGTTTTCACTTTTAAAAATAATAAAAATCTGAATGAATAGGGTGTGTGTGTGTGTGTGTTAAGGGTTTCTAGTGTGTGTAAAAATATGTAAGTGTGTGTGGGTGTATAAAACGTGTGTGTGTGTGTGTTTTAATTAGGGATAAAATAGTGCTAAATTAACTAATTAAAAGTTAACACACACTACTTTAATCAAACTCCTTATTTAAAATAATTACCCACTAATTTTAAAAGTTCTAAACTCTGAAATTGCTAAATACATAAATAACGCTTTAAAATGCTAAACTAAATAAATTATTTAAAATGCCCATCTTAACTTAAATAAAACACCACATTAAAATTTCCCACATCGTCACCGGTCTTTTCCTCGATCCCACTTCGAATAAACGCCTAAAACATGAAACTCGAAAAACATTTTAACGTGCATCACTTAAACATAAATAATTTAAAATAATGCATTTAAATAAAACATGCAAGACTAAAACTCCTTTTAAAAATTAAATGAATGATTTAATAATTAAATAAACGCATGAGTTTTATGTGTACTGAATTTGGGCACTACACATAGCGCCATGAAGCACTCGGACAGAACCTAGCGCGCGCCTGCGCGATATCACGTGCAGCCGCACGCACAAGGAAGCAGCAGAAGACCCGAGAGACGCGCGCGGACGCGCCACATCATGTGCAGCCGCACGCACACAGATGAAGCAAATGACCAGAAGCTCGCGCGCGCCCGCGCGAGATCACGCGCACCCGCCCGCACACATGCACAGGCCAGACGAGCAGCAGCTTGCGCGCCACCACGCGCACGGCGTTCCAGAAAGTTATAAAATGTGCGCTGCTAGGTCAGATGAAGAGACACACGCCGTTTTGGACGAAAAAAACAGAGGGAAGACTCGGAGCGAAGGCGAGACGAAGGCAAGACACGCGAAGATCGATTACAAAGACGAAGAGCGACGAATCTGGGTACAGAGACGACACTTCGGATTTGTTATCTGTCTTTTGCATTTCTATTTTCTCATATGTCAATGTCTAAAACTTTGAATATGCGTCGTTTTTATTTCGATTTCGTGATGAACTAATCTCCCATTCTAGAGAATGATGTAGCTTTGTGGACACAATGATTTGACATGGTTATTTTATAAGATTGAATTCCATTTCATGTTTACTTGTGTTTCTCTGTATTTATTGCACTGCAATTTACTGGCCATAAATTGTTTGTTGTTTGATTAATTCTACAACTCGGGAGAGGGACTAGGATTATAGATCATTAGAACACATCGTTAAATGTTTATAGCGTTCGGAAGGTGTATAACTTTAGCGAGGCTTAGTAAGAACATTGTTTGCATTTATCTATGAAACTTAGATTCTAATTAGGAATAATTGAATCGAAGTTGATAGATACAGTTATTCGTCACTTGGGAAAGGGAGAATAACATAACCTAAGTGTTCTTGGCCAGTAAATAATGGGAATTCACGAATATAAATTCAACTGTGAATATTTATCGTGGAAACTTTGTGAAATCATTTCTATAGATATTTTCTCTCATTAATATTTTCTCAATTCGGTGATTTAATGATTTTATTGTGTTCAATTAATTCGTTCAAACAAACCAACCTTTTATTTGATTTTCTAAATAAAGTTGAGACTATTTTAATTATGAGCACTGATATACATTTTTATATACACTCCTCGTGGGATCGATATCTGTACACTAACCAGTACTAAAACTTGACACCGTACACTTGCGGTAGTGAAAACACGCAACAGAGACAATCGACTTCGGCACTCCGTGAAATCTGAATACTTCTCTGACATAAATCTCTACCATCTGGTCCTGTCTGTATTTCATCTTGTACGTAATAAAGCATGCTGATTTGGTCAATCTGTCAACCACAACCCAAATCGCATCAAAACCTCGGGAGGATCTCGGTAGCTTCGTTACAAAATCCATGGAAATGTGATCCCATTTCCATTCAGGAATAGATATGCTCTGTAACGATCCTCCCTGTTTCTTTCTTTCGGCTTTAACCTGTTGGAAATTCAGACATTTGGATACAAACTCAGCAATATCATCTTTCATTTGTTTCCACCAAAACTGTATTTTCATATCATTATACATTTTCCTGCCACCAGGATAAATACTGAATCGATTACTATGCGCTTCTGACAATATCTGTCGTTTCAAATCTGAAACATTTGGCACAACAAGACGATTATTCACATATAGTACACTGTCACGTACCTAATACTCAGATCGATGCCCTGCTCTGACCATCGATATCGAGTTCTGAATGTTTTGATCAACTTTTTGAGCCGCTTTAATTCTAAAAATCAGCTCTGGTTCGACTTGAATAGTATAAAATCTCAACGGTCTACAATCCGTTTCAAATGCTAATCTAGACAAACAGCAGTATTCAATCAAATTTGAAACACCAATTGTCGATAAGGATAAAGAACATACCTTTCGACTCAGTGCATCAGCTGCTGTATTTGATTTCCCCGGATAGTATTTGATTTCACAATCAAAGTCTTTTAGCAAATCAAGCAATCTTCTTTGTCTCATATTCATCTCTGACTGTGAAAATAGATATTTCAGACTTTTATGATCAGAATAAATTTCAAACTTCTCACCGTATAGGTAATGCAGCCATATCTTTAGTGCAAATATAATGGCCGGCAATTCAAGATCATGAATTGGGTAGCGAGTCTCATGTGGCTTCAACTGTCTCGAAGCATAGGCAATCACATGTCCCCGCTGCATCAAAACACAACCCAATCCTCTGTGAGAAGCATCACAATACACAACAAAATCACCAGTACCTGACGGAATAGTCAACACCGGAGCACTGGTCAATCTCTTCTTCAACTCTAAGGACTCACACTCTTCAGACCAAATAAACGGTGCATTCTTCTGAGTCAATTGCGTAATAGGTTTAGCAATACTCGAGAAATATTTAATGAATCGTCGATAATATCCTGCTAAACCCATAAAACTGCGAATCTCTGGCACTGATGTCGGTCTCGGCCAACTGATCACGACCCCAACTGTGACACCTCTGACCCGTTTTAATAATATAGCAGCGGAAATTAAAATTTTCTTTGAAGGTAAGGAAGGATTAAAAATTTCTTGACATAAAAACATTTACAATCAAAATGTATATACATGATCAATAAAATTATACAACAAAAAGCAAAATATCATTCTTGTGATCATGTCAAAATGCCATCAAAATAAACTTCTCCCTTCCATCTTTGGTATGCATATGACCCCGGCCTACAATCAACATCCCGGCCCGTCGCTCTTATCTGCATCACATGAAATAACTGAAATGAGTATAAAACTCAGCAAGTGGAACTCTTTCATAGCAATGGATACATAGCATACTCTGAAAATCATGACTTTGAAAACATTAAATACCATCAACTCTGAAATATGAATATCATAGCATGAATAATAATAACGATGGTATTTCTCTTTTCTCTGGTATGGATTGACATCTATATAGTATCTCTGTCTCTTACCTATATCCCATCGATATAAATCGATAACTCTGAGGGATATAAGCCTATGGTCGTTGATCAACTAATTGCATGCAATCTCTGACTATGTATCTATCAATCCATAAATCATTTGAATTCTCTTTTTGGCATTTTATCAAACACTTTGAATACTCTATTCTCTTGTATTTCTTTTTTAAACAATGGAGGCATAAACAAGCCTCTACTATACAACACAATGAGTCAATACATACTATGAATCAAATGGAAGGGAATAGCATAATAAATCTCTTGAAATACAATACATATACTTTCATGTGAGCACAAGGAATGAAATTCCACTTACAACCACTTGGAACACTTGGTTTTAAACCTTGGTTGAATTCCTACAACAATAAACCATATATTGTACCATCAACATCTCAATAATCATAAACCCATATCAATTAATCCATAAAACCAACACCATTAACAAACCCATAACATCTCTCACACCAAAACCAAAGAATAACTATACCAAAATGCTTACCTTAGCTCCTAGAATCCAAGAGAACCTTGCTCTCACAACAATAATCCAACTAGGAGCTTGAATCAAAGGCACAAAATGAAGGAAATGTAAGAACCCTAGCTCCAAGGAGAGAAAAATCTAGAATGAGGGGAAAAGAAATGAGAGAAATGCACCAACTCAAGCCTTATAATCACTTAAAACCGAAAAACACGCTTTTACTATTCACGCACCGCGGGTGCGCTCCAACATACACCGCGGGTGCGCTATGCCTTCGGCATTCAAACCAAAAATCAGAAAACGTCGACCGCGGGTGCGCTGCAAAATAGACCGCAGGTGCCCTCTTGTTTCGGCCAATACACCGCAGGTGCACTACACATAGCACCGCGGGTGCGCTGAGGCTACGAGAAAACAACCAAAATTCTGGAGCATGAGACCGCGAGTGCGGTGCCTTCCTTGACCGCGGGTGCGGTCCCCTCTGCATCCAACAACCAACTCTACGCAACAAAATATCGAATCGAAACGCTGATACAATACAAATAATAACAACACCACAAAACAATAATAACCAACAATACTATGACCCATAATCACAACTCTTAACATCACACTATAATAAACTCAACTAAATAGTCTATAATCGTATGAAATCTTAGACCGTACCGTTCACCAGGCTTGGCTATTACAATCTCCCCTCCTTAAGGAAATTTCGTCATCGAAATTGACGTCACTGCGCAAACAACTCAGGATACTTCTCTTTCATCTCGTCATCTGGTTGCCACGTGGCCTCTTCGATCAAATGATTCCTCCAAAGACTTTAACAATGCCGATCTCTTTGTTTCGCAACACTTTAACTTTGCGATCCAGAATCTGGACCGGAATCTCTTGGTAAGTCAAATTCGGCGTCAAATTCAATTGCTCGTGGCGAAGAACATGGGAAGGATTCGCAATATACTTCCTGAGCATCGATATATGAAAAACATTGTGAACTCTGTCAAGATCTGGCGGTAGGGCTAACCTGTAAGCTCGATCACCAACTCTGTCCAAGATCAATGGGCCAATAAATCTCGGACTCAACTTTCCCTTCTTGCCAAACCGCATCACACCCTTAAGAGGTGCTATCTTCAAGAACACATGGTCGCCAACCTCAAACTGCAACGGTCTACGACGCACGTCAGCATAACTCTTCTGTCTCGACTGCGGTGTCTTCATTCTCTCTCGAATAACAGCAACGACATCAGCTGTCTGTTGGACCAACTCTGGACCCAACATCTTTCTCTCACCAACCTCGTCCCAATACAAGGGCGATCTACACTTCCTACCATAAAGTGCTTCATACGGTGCCATGCCTATCGTCGCTTGGTAACTGTTATTGTACGTGAACTCAACAAGAGGCAATTTGGAATCCCAGCTACCAGGATAATCGATAGTACAAGCTCTGAGCATATCCTCTAGAATCTGAATAACTCTCTCTGATTGACCGTCGCTCTGGGGATGATAAGCTGTACTGAATGCTAACCGTGAACCCATAGCTCTGTGCAAACTCTTCCAAAACTCTGAAGTAAATCTAGGGTCACGATCAGACACTATCGACACAGGAACACCATGAAGTCTAACTATCTCTTCTATGTACTCTTCGGCATACTGGTTCATGGAATACGTCGTCTTGACTGGAAGAAAATGCGCTGACTTGGTCAACCGATTAACAATAACCCAAATAGAGTTAAAACCTTTCTGCGTCCTTGGAAGACCCGACACGAAATCCATCGTAATATGCTCCCATTTCCATTGAGGAATTGGCAATGATAACAATGTCCCAGCAGGTCTCTAATGCTCGATCTTCACCTGCTGACAAGTTAGGCACTGAGAATAAACATGGCAATATCTTTCTTCATACCTGGCCACTAGTAGAGTCTACGAAGATCCTGATACATCTTCGTGCTGCCTGGATGTATCGATTATGGAGCGGTATGTGCCTCTGTCAATACATCTCGCCGAATATCATCACCAACAGGAATACATATAAGGCCTCTAAAAGTCACCAAACCATCTCCATTCAATCCAAACTCTGAATTACCTCTCTCCTCTGCTCTAACTCTCATCTCTATCAACTGAACATCAATGGCCTGCTCTCTACGGATCCTATCCGTCAATGTAGCCCGAATGACCAACGCCAAAAAGCGAGCAATGGTTCATGGAACCACCAAATCTATCTCCTCTCTCTGCAAGTCCAACAACAACGGCTGCTGAATCATCGAACTCAAAGAAGAACTCGACTTACGGCTCAAAGCATCCGCTACAACATTCGCTTTCCCTGAGTGGTAACTGATCGTCACATCATAATCTTTGACAAGCTCTAACCACCGTCTCTGTCGCATATTGAGCTCCTTCTGAGAAAACAAATACTTCAAACTCTTGTGACCTGTGAAAATTTCACACTTTTCGCCATACAAATAATGTCTCCAGATTTTCAGGGTGAAAACCACAGCTGCCAGCTCCAGATCGTGCGTAGGATAATTCTTCTCGTAATCCTTCAACTGGCGAGAAGCATAGGCTATGACCTTTCCACGTTGCATCAGCACTGCACCAAGACCCTTCTTCGACGCATCGGTAAAAACAACAAAATCCTCTGAACCACTGGGCAATGCAAGTACCGGAGCTGTCGTCAACTTATCTTTCAACTCTTGGTCCACTCTGGCATTCATTGGACCACTCAAACTTCACAGTCTTCCTCGTCAGATTGGTTAACGGCAGGGCATTCTTAGAAAAATCTGAAATGAAACGACGATAATAACCCGCCAAACCAAGAAAACTGCGTACCTCTGATACCGTGGTAGGGATAGGCCATTTCTGAATCTCCTCAATCTTCGTTGGATCAACAGCTATACCATCCTTCGAGACAACATGGCCTAAGAAAGAAATTTGCTCCAACCAGAACTCACATTTCTTCAACTTAGCATACAATCTCTTCTCTTTCAACAACTGAAGAACAACTCTGAGGTGCTCTGCATGAAGCTCTCTGGTCTTGGAATAGATCAAAATGTCGTCGATGAAAACAATGACAAAGCTATCCAAATACAGCTTGAAGACACGGTTCATCAGGTCCATGTAGACAGAAGGAGCATTGGTCAGACCAAAAGACATCACAAGAAATTCATAATGACCGTACCTGGTCCGAAATGCCGTCTTAGGGAGATCAGACTCCCTAACCTTCAACTGATAATAGCCAGATCGCATATCAATCTTCGAAAACACGGTAGCCCCCTGCAGCTGATAAAAAAAATCATCTATCGGTGGCAACGGATACTTATTCTTGATCGTCACTTTGTTGATCTCTCTGTAATCAATGCAAAGCCTCAAGGATCCATCTTTCTTTTTGACAAAAAGAACCGGAGCTCCCCAAGGCGAAGAACTCGGTCGAATGAAACCTTTATCTAAAAGATCTTGCAACTGCGTCTTCAACTCCTTTATCTCTGTTGGGGCCATTCTATACGGAGCCTTAGAAATAGGAACCATACCTGGAACTAAATCAATCACAAACTCTAAATCTCTGTCTGGCGGCAAACCCAGCACATCATCCTCAAATACATCAGAGAACTCTCTCACAACATCAATATCATGAATATTCAACTTAACCATTTTATCCACATCCACAATAGAAGCCAAAAACCCATCACATCCTCTAAACAACAACTTCTCAGCCTCGAGACACGAAATAAAAGGAAGGACCAGCGAAGTACCTGCACTGGCGAGCATACCTTCCCTATTGCCATCATCTGCAAATGTCACCGTCTTAGCAACGCAATCAATCACTGCACGATAGGTTGATAGCCAATCCATGCCAAGTATATATCAAATGCGACCATTGGAATAACAATCAAATCAGCATAAACCACTCGCTCATCAATTTGAACAGAGCATGCATACACAATAGATTTCGGGCACAACACATCCCCCGAAGGCAAAACAACATTGAACTGGAGGGGAATAACAGAAGGAACTATACCCAAAGATCTCAAAAATAGTTCAGACATAAAATAATGAGTAGCACCTGTATCAATCAATGTCGTAGCTACTCTGCCTGAAATTAAAATAGTGCTAGAGATCAAAGAAGAATCATGGTTTATACCTTCCTTTGTCATGGTGAAGATGCGACCCTGCACCTTCTCTTTACTCGAGCCTCTCGGACAGTCTTTGGCAATATGGCCTGCAGTGCCACAACGATAGCAAGTATGAGTACCAAATCTGCACTCTCCTCGATGATGTCTACTGCAATTGGGACACAAAGGCTTCTCGGGATCAAATGGTACTGCCGGTGGTTTAGGACTCGGCTCTATCTTGCCTTTCCCCCTGAAACGATACTTTCCTCTTTGACTTGAACCCTGGCCTCTCTGAGCAATGGTCTGCTGTCTCGCTTGTCTTTCCCTGGCAATGTATTTATCATCTTGTTCGGCTAACAGAGCCTTAGCCACAATCTCTTTGAATGTCACAGCCTTCGACATGTTGATGTCCCTTCTGATTTCTGCTCGAAGGCCTCGAATGAAATGAGCACCCTTATCCTTGTCATTGGAAGCAATATACAGGGCAAACAGACAGCCCTCCTCAAACTTTAAGATGTACTCATCAACATTCATACCTCCCTGTCGAAACTCCAAGAACTCAGTCACCTTCCTAGCTCGAAGTGCGTCTGGGAAGTACTTGTCATAGAAAAGATCAGTGAACTCTTGCCACTTCAATGCTGGAACGTCAACACCAACTTTAGTAGCATTCCACCAAATGCGTGCAGCTTTGACTAACATGAACACTGCACAACTGATTCTGTCTTTGTCTTCGTAATTGAGATGATCGAAAATAGCCTCAAGTGCCTTGATCCATTCTACGGCCACCAACGAATCGGTGATTCCTGCAAATTCAGGCGGATCCATCCTCTTGAAAGCAGTAAAGATCCCATCGGTTCCCACTGCTTGAGACACTTGGCCTCTACCCTTGTCCTCTACCTTGGCCTGTACCTTGCAAACGTAGTAACTGTTGGATCTGCTCACTATGAACCTTGGCTTGCTCTTTCAACAACTAGCCGAACTCATCGACAATTCTAGATGAAGAACTATCCTCACCCTCTACGGCTTTCCTCTTAGGAGGCATAACTCCTACAATGTGCTCACACAAAACAAATCAATAGATAATAATGAATAGATGTAGAAGAATACATACCCGGACAGTTGAAAGTAGACGAAGTCATATGCATTGGTCCGAAGAACCTGGCTCGGATACCACTAAATGAAACACCTCTGACCCGTTTTAATAAAATAGCAGCGGAAATTAAAATTTTCTTTGAAGGTAAGGAAGGATTAAAAATTTCTTGACATAAAAACATTTACAATCAAAATGTATATACATGATCAATAAAATTATACAACAAAAAGCAAATTATCATTCTTGTGATCATGTCAAAATGCCATCAAAATAAACTTCTTCCTTCCATCTTTGGTATGCATATGACCCCGGCCTACAATCAACGTCCCGGCCCGTCGCTCTTATCTGCATCACATGAAATAACTGAAATGAGTATAAAACTCAGCAATTGGAACTCTTACATAGCAATGGATACATAGCATACTCTGAAATCATGACTTTGAAAACATTAAATACCATCAACTCTGAAAGATGAATATCATAGCATGAATAATAATAACGATGGTATTTCTCTTTTCTCTGGTATGGATTGACATCTATATAGTATCTATGTCTCTTACCTATATCCCATCGATATAAATCGATAACTCTGAGGGATATAAGCCTATGGTCGTTGATCAACTAATACATGCAATCTCTGACAATGTATCTATCAATCCATAAATCATTTGAATTCTCTCTTTGGCATTTTATCAAACATTTTGAATACTCTATTCTCTTGTATTCCCTTTTTAAACAATTGAGGCATATACAAGCTCAACTATACAACACAATGAGTCAATACATATTATGAATCAAATGGAAGGAAATATCATAATAAAACTCTTGAAATACAATACATATACTTTCATGTGAGCACAAGGAATGAAATTCCACTTACAACCACTTGGAACACTTGGTTTTAAACCTTGGTTGAATTCCTACAACAATAAACCATATATTGTACCATCTACATCTCAATAATCATAAACTCATATCAATTAATCCATAAAACCAACACCATCAACAAACCCATAACATCTCTCACACCAAAACCAAAGTATAACTATACCAAAATGCTTACCTTAGCTCCTAGAATCCAAGAGAACTTTGCTCTCACAACAATAATCCAACTAGGAGATTGAATCAAAGGCACAAAATGAAGGAAATGTAAGAACCCTAGCTCCAAGGAGAGAAAAATCGAGAATGAGGGGAAAAAAAATGAGAGAAATGCACCAACTCAAGCCTTATAATCACTTAAAACCGAAAAACACGCTTTTACTATTCACGCACCGCGGGTGCGCTCCAACATACACCGCGGGTGCACTATGCCTTCGGCATTCCAACCAAAAATCAAAAAACGTCGACCGCGGGTGCGCTGCAAAATGTACCGCGGGTGCGCTCTTGTTTCGGCCATTACACCGCAGGTGCGCTGAGGCTACGGGAAAACAACCAAAATTCTGGAGCATGAGACCGCGGGTGCAGTGCTTCCTTGACCGCGGGTGCGGTCCCCTCTGCATTCAAAAACCAACTCTACGCAACAAAATATCGAATCGAAACGCTGATACAATACAACTAATGACAACAACACCACAAAACAATAATAACCAACAATACTATGACCCATAATCACAACTCTTAACATCACACTATAATAAACTCAACTAAATAGTCTATAATCGTACGAAATATTAGACCATACCGTTCACCAGGCTTGGCTATTGCATCAACTTTGCTTGGATCAACTGATATACTATCTCCGGATATGATATGACCCAGAAATACAACATGTCTCAACCAGAATTCACATTTCGACAGTTTTGCATACAGTCTCTCAGTCCTCAGAGTTCTCAAAACAATTCTCAGATGCTCAGCATTATCAATCATTTTCTTTTGAATAAATCAATATATCATCAATGAATATAATCACAAAATCATCGAGATATTTCTGAAATACACGGTTCATCATACCCATAATACAGCTGGAGCATTCGTCAAACCGAACGGCATGACTATAAACTCATAATGTCCATACTTGGTTCTGAACGCTGTCTTCGGGATATCAGAATCTCTAACTCTCAGCTGATGATATTCTGATCTCAGATCGATCTTGGAATATACAGAAGAACCCTGCAACTGATCAAATAAATCATCAATACGAGGCAAAGGATATTTGTTCTTTATCGTCGCCTTGTTCAGTTGCCGGTAGTCAATGCAAAGTCTCATTGAACCGTCTTTCTTTCTCACAAATAATACTGGAGTACCCCAAGAAGAAACACTCGGTCTGATGTAACCCTTGGCCAATAAATCTTCTAACTGCTCTTTCAACTCTTTCAGTTAAATTGGTGCCATTCTGTAGGGAGCTATGGAAATCGGAACTATACTTGGTACCAATTCGATGCTGAAGTCTATCTCTATGACTGGAGGCAATCCCGGAATCTCACCATTGGCAAATCAGCCAATGATGGACTCGATTTCAGTAAATCAACTGAATATACAAGGAACCCCTCTGCTTCTTTCTGCAATAACCGAGTCATAGACATAACAGATATCAAAGGGATTCTAGCTCTAGAACCCTTACCGTAAATTTCCATTCTTCAGCCATCTCAGGTCTGAATCTCACAATCTTATGGAAACAATCAACGGTAGCTCTGTACTTGGTCAACATATCGATACCGATAATACAATCAAAATCAGACAACCCAAGCACAATACAGTCTAACTCAATCTCATGTCCGTCATACTGTAGCATACAATGTTTCACAGAATTCACTGATATCAAACATGTCCCCAAATGAGAAGAGACAGACACTAAAGCAGA
Source organism: Primulina eburnea (assembly GCF_022965805.1). NCBI lineage: Eukaryota > Viridiplantae > Streptophyta > Magnoliopsida > Lamiales > Gesneriaceae > Primulina > Primulina eburnea. Next base: position 10,823,253 of record NC_133111.1, read on the forward strand.
TAAAAACTCAACAGGCAATGCATGACTCAATGCGAATCGTTCAGATATAAAGGTAACCACATAAAGAACAGTTACCTGCAACGACATCATCTGGTGCTTCTTGAGCCTGCTCCTCTGTCAAAGCAAATACTCTGACCTGCTGTCTAGGAGGCTAACTAACTCTCTGGCTTCATGCCGGCCTCTGCTGTGACTGAGCTGGTGCTGGCTGGAACGAGTGAACAGCAGTTGATTGTCTATCAGTCTGTGCTGCTGATCCCGATGATTCGGCTCCCTGGGATTTTTGGGAACCCCGCTGTGGACATACTCTTGAAAAATGTCCCTGCTGCCTGCAAATGTGGCAACTACCAAATACTCCTTGGCATTGCTTTGTGGGTTGTCTCCCTCCGCAAGTTCTGAAGTAAGCTCCGGTATAAATCTGTTTGGAACCACTGGAGCTAGAAAAACTGCTGCCAGACTTCTTGAACTGTCTTCCTTGGCTTTCAGAAAATCTTTCTTTCCACCACTGCTACTGCCACTCTCAAATCTAGGAGGTGGTTGATGTGGTCTCGGTGCTAGAGCGACATACGCAGATCCTTTCTGTCTCATCAGACTCGCTTCTGCTCATTTGGCTCTGTTAAGGGCATCAGCAAAGTTATTCGGTCGTCCTGTGTTCACCAATGTAAAGATCTTGGGATTCAATCCATTGATGAACTGATTAGCAACAGCCTCGTCATTCTCAGCCACATGTGGAGCAAATCGCAACAAGGTAGAGAACTTGGCCACATACTCTTCAATGTTCAACTGACCCTGTCTCAGATTTTCAAACTCTGCACCCTTGTATTTCCTGTACGAGACTGGGAAAAATCTCTGATAAAACTCAGTCTTAAAGACATTCCAAGTAATATTCGTACCTTGATGCTCCAACGCTCTCTTTGTTGTAATCCATCAGTTCTTTGCAATGTCATGCAACTGGTGCCCTATGTGTCTGACTCGACGTTCATCACTGTAACCCAAGGAATCAAACAACATCTCAATGTTATCTAGCCAACACTCATAGTCAACTGAAGTCTCAGTGTCTTTCAGGGTTGGCGGTTTGAACGAAAACCTCTTCAGCAGTGTTTCCATAGGAGTTGCTGTCACATCCAACGGATTAGCAGAAGTACTGCCCTGTTCTAGGACTCTTCGACGAGGCATATCTGATTATCAAAAGGATTAGTAACCCAATAAAACAAATATGTTTCAGTTCAGTCCCCCTCCGATCATCTTACTGCTGATCAAGAATCATTTCTGATTTATTCTCAGTAATACACATTACCAATTTAAATCAAATAATTAGGTAACATGCATTATAAAGCAGTGGAACATGCTAGCACAAGAAAAGCAGGAAAAAAAACTCAATCTACCCCGTTCACTAGCTTCTATCTCAGTCTCAAGAACCTACAGTTCTGAAACCTACGGCTCTGATACCACCTGCTGTGGGGACACGGACGCTAATTCATTTTCTTAATCATTATTAAGATTCAATATAACAATCAAGAAATGTAGGATATAAATTTTTTTTATATAAATTACATGAGTGCACAACAAATGAAATAAATCTTATTTAATTTACAAGATCAACATCCAGATCTAAGGTACAAGTCTAGTACAAAAGTGATTCATCATAACTACTGTTTATTCACTACATGTCAGGTGATGAAACAGATCAACTTCTAAGTCCGAATCTCCACGCTAAACTTGAATCTCTCATCCTCTTTTCGAACCCGATCATGTCCCACATGTTGTCATGCACACATACAAACAAGACAACAGCCGGATAACTACGGCGAGAATATAATCCCAGTATAAACAATGTATATATGCAATCATATAAACACATATAAAGCATGAAACACATATCAATAACATGTAACCAAATCTGAAAACATGAATCGATATAAAACTGTAAATCAACTAATGACTCGTCATCTTAGACTCGATTCATCTCTAATTTAGGGATCCCAGTTCCTGGACATTGGAACATATATCGAATCTCAGCGATAGGAAAGAATCAACTCCTAAGCGACATCGATATAATTCACACATCCAATGTATTGGCAACTCACCCGAAGACTTGGCACATCAGCTAAAGACTAGGCACATCAGCCCATGACTCCGTACATGTTTTGCCTATAAATCAATAAACCAAGCATATCAATCTCATAAATTTCATATATCAATGCAATAAAATAAATTATGTGATTTAGGGAAACTCAAGTCACATCCAACTCGAGTTGTGCAATCCCGAATCAACATTGATTTATACCTTTCTTTCTGTAAATCTGACTCTGTCAAAGTCTCGGATTCAAAGCCTGCCAATACTCAATTTGGAAATGACAATATTGAGGAGTATAATATCAATACACTGCTGAAATCAATACTGGATATAATCAGAACTAAATCAAATTCTGTTTCAGCGGTATAATTGCACAATCTCAATATACCCCGCAATACCAATATCAACCGATGTCAATCTCAACTCATAATCAATAACAATACAAATCTGATATCAAATCTCAATCCAAACCATTCTCAAAATCATAAAAATTTCATACATTGTCTGATCTTCAATCCGGTTCCGATTATACAATGTCTGTTATGTCAAAAACGCCATATATGAATCCTATCAGATTCCTTCAATAACATAATTTCAAATCATAATAGAAATCAATAAAACTTACGTCCAGTTGAAGCTCTCGTTTATAGAAACACGGTATTGAAGTCAGATCGAAAATCGGATGAACGGATTTGGCACGATCGTAATTCGAAAGCCCAAAGAAGCTAAAGCTTTTCCCTTCGATTCTCTACTGAAATGTCGAAGGAAGAATGAATGATATGTATATATCTTGCATGGTGAGGGCAAGTGGCTTATCTCTTGTGCAACACGTCTCGCGCATATGCGTGACCTCAACCGGCGCATATGCATGAGACCTACTGGTCTCCGCAATGGTCTTCTCGGCAGCTCGCGCATATGCGCGCATTTCTTCCGCGCATATGCGCGAGTTTCTCTGGAATTGCACTTGGCATCTCATATAGCTCGTACATATGCGCGCACCACTTCCGCGCATATGCGTGAGGTTCTCTGGACATTGTATTTGTCAATCCTCCTCCTCGCGCATATGCACGCCCTGTCTCACGCATATGCGCGAGGTCCTCTGCCTTCCTCGCACATAATTCACGTCTTTCCTCGTCTTTCTCGGTCCGATTCTTTCTGTCTGTAATCATATCAATTATTCGTAAATCATTTCAGATTACAGTCATAAAATTCTCAGGCATTACAATATAACATCTGTTTTAGTTATTGATCCATCGGTTCGTGAATTAAAAGATACATATGTTGTGTGTGAGTTTCCAGAAGTATTTCCCGGTGATGTTACAGGCTTACCCCCAGATAGAGAGATCGAATTTGTAATGTGGAAGGAATTCACCTGATCTCAAAAGCTCTTTATCGATTAGCTCCTACAGAAATGAAAGAATTGAAAGAACAGTTACAGGAGTTGCTTGATAAAGGGTTTATTAGACCGAGCTTTTCACCTTGGGGTGCACCTGTTTTATTTGTGAAAAAGAAAGACGGTACTCTTCGTTTATGTATTGATTATCGAGAGCTGAACAAGGTGACAATAAAAAATAAGTATCCACTCCCCAGAATTGATGATTTGTTTGACCAATTACAAGGAGCTGCAATCTTTTCGAAGATTTACGATCAGGCTATCATCAACTAAAAGTTAAATCAGATGATATCTCAAAGACTGCCTTCCGAACCAGGTATAGTGTGGGGACCCGGGCTCTAACTCAGTTCTTTTCGGGATTAATCGGATCATTAATAAAAATTACGGGTCAAAATTTTGCTTTTAACATTAAATCAAATGTTTATAACTCAAGAAAAAGATAGTTCTATATTTATTTCATTACAACAAACATAATATACATGTCTTGTTTCATCCATATTCTACAAACCAGTATTTATATATAGTACATATCAAAAGTAAAACTACTAGTTCATCTGCTACGCCCGTGATCACCACGCTATGTCCATATCTCATCTCTGTCGCGACCCAGATCCTGCCCCACCTGTTGTTATGCACACATACAGACATAACAACAGCCGGAAACTCCGGTGAGAACAAATGCCAGTATAACACATGTATGCATGCTGATACATAATCATAAATCATGAATGAAAGCAATAACATTAGGCTACATAGTCTATGAAACCAATCTATATAAGCATGCAATTCAAATCAAATCATGTCTTGACTCGATTCGACTCTACTCTAGGGATCCCGGTGTGAATAAGACGTCACTGTCTGTCACCTACCCTCCCAATCGGGGTAACTGTACGTCTTATTCCTAGACTTCGGCCCTGTCTGTATCGAATGTCTACAATCGGATTGAATCTGGTCCGAAGCGTCGATACCACCGAACGTCTAGTTTGGCAAGTCTTCCAAGGACTCTCCTATCTCAAATGCTTGAATATAAATCTATAAACAAGACATCATCATATCAAGAGATTTGAATATAATTCTATAAACAAATCAAAATCATATCAAAAGATAAACTACCATTCTAGTATGTGATTTTGTTTGGAAACTCAAATTGAATCTTATTTGAGTTGTGTCTTCCCCAAACAAAACATGAATTATACATTTCGTCGCACAATGTCTGTCGATGTCGAAGTCTCGATGAAGACTCGGTCAATATCAAATCTGAAATGGAAATGTGGATACATAATCTATCAATCTCTAATCTCAATCAACACATATCCCATTCAATATTTGACCTCGGTACCATTTGACGGCATAACGACGTAATTTCTCAATACCGGTCAATCCAACTCTCACATATATCAACAATTCATAAGTCTCAACTCATAATCATCATCAGAAGCATATGATAGTACTCAAAATCTGCATAACTTAACTCTAAACATGCTGGAATGTCATATAAATCGCATACAATATCTGATAATAAATCTATTCACGGTATTTCGGTTCATAGCTACTCAAGAACACATATCTCAAATAAAATCACAATTTCTCCAACATGTAGATTTCGTAACATGCTGTAATTGAACCATACTTACATCCTCTTGTAGCCTATGATGCAAGGAACCAGAATCTATACTTGGAATGAAGTTTGGATGAAAATATCTTACACAAGTTGGCTTTTAAGGTGAAAGAACTTTGCACCTTCCTCCTAATCTCTCTCGGTTCCCTCTGCTGAAAATGGAGAGAAATGAATCAGCATTAAGCCTCTATATATACCCTGCCATGTGTCAACTTAAGATGAAAAGGTGGATTTCTCGCATGCAGCACCATGGGTGCGCTCCATCTAGACCGCCGGTGCGCTCAAGCTTCGGCAGTCCATCCAATTATGTATAAACGTCGACCGCGGTTGCGCTATATATAAGACCGCGGGTGCGGTGACATCAACGTAGGTGCGGTTACATTTGAACCGCGGGTGCGGTGTCATTTCTGTAAATAATCTCCAACTCTCTGTCCATCAACCGCGGGTGCACTCTTTCTTGGACCGCGGGTGCGGTGACCCTTCTGTAAAAATGAACAATTTTCTGTCCATGCACTGCAGGTGTGGTACAACGCAGGGCGCGGGGGCGGTCTCCCTTCAAGCAACATTTCATCTTTGCATTTTATCTATAACCATCTAGGGCATTACATATAGGCATTATGAATATCTTGTAATGCCATTTGGACTAACGAATGCACCAGCTGCTTTCATGGATTTAATGAATAGAATTTTCAAGACATGTCTAGACAAATTCGTGAGTGTTTTAATAGATGATATTTTCATCTACTCACGAAATGTAGAGGAGCATCGAGAACATTTGGAATTAGTTTTGCAAACTTTGAAAGATAAACATTTATATGCAAAATGGAAGAAATATGAATTTTGGCTTGAACAAGTATCATTCTTGGGTCATATCATTTCAAAAAAGGCATATCAGTGGATCCAAATAAAATTGAAGCTGTTAATATTTGGCTATAACCTACCACTGTTACAGAGGTACGTAGTTTTCTTGGGACTAGCTGGTTATTACCGTCGGTTTATAGTGGGATTTTCTAAGATAGCATTACCTTTGACTGCTTTAACTCGAAAGAATGTGAAGTTTGTATTGAACGAAGCATGTGATCGTAGTTTCCAAGAGTTAAAAATAAAATTGACGTCTGCACCGGTCCTTGCTATACCAGAAGGACCAGGAGATTTTGTGGTATACATTGATGCTTCGAAACAAGGTTTAGGAGCAGTTTTAATGCAGCACGGGAAGGTGATTGCTTATGCCTCAAGAAAATTGAAAGAATATGAAAAGAATTATCCCACACATGATTTAGAACTGGCAGCAGTGGTATTTACGTTGAAAATATGGCGCCATTATCTGTATGGTGAACGATATGAGATTTACGCGGACCGCAAGAGTTTGAAATATTTATTCACGCAAAAAGAACTGAATATGAGACAACGACGTTGGATGGAATTGGTGAAGGATTACGATTGTGTTATTAATTATCATCCAGGTAAAGCCAATGTTGTTGCAGATGCATTAAGTCGAAAGTCCAGTTCTATTGCTGCAATGCAAGTACAAGAACAAATTTTATGGGATTTACCGAATTTGAAGATTGATGTTATGCCAAAGGGCACTGCAATCCAATTATCATCTCTCATGGTTCGACCAACGCTTGCAGAAAAAATTAAGGCCGAACAAAGTACAGATAATGAATTACAACAACTGAGGCAGCGAGATGAAGAAAAAGGAAATTTGAACTTTGAATTGAATGTGGAAGGAATATGGACATATCGATGGAGATTGTGTGTTCCAAAGAAAGGAACGATCAGAACTGACATTCTTATTGATGCTCATGCTACTCCCTATTCGATCCATCCAGGAGGTACAAAAATGTACAAGGATTTGAAATCATTATTTTGGTGGCCAGGCATGAAAAAGGACATTGCTCAATTTGTTGCACAATGTCTAACTTGTCAACAAGTCAAGACTGAACATCAAAGACCAGCAGGACTTCTGAAACCATTACCCATTCCTGAGTGGAAACGAGAACATATCACAATGGATTTCATCATTGGTTTTCCAAGAACACAAAGAAGATTCAATGCTATATGGGTTATTGTGGATCGACACAAAATCAGCTCACTTTCTTCCTATGAAAACCACATACACGATGAATCAATATGCTGAAGAATACATTAAAGAGATAGTGAGACTTCATGGCATACCAATGTCCATTGTATCTGATAGAGATCCCAAATTTACGTCTGCATTTTGAAAGAATTTACATCATGCCATGGGAACTCGATTTGCATTTAGTACAACGTTCCACCCTCAGACTGATGGACAATCAGAACGAGTGAGAATCAGATCTTAGAAGATATGTTAAGGGCCTATATTATTGACTTTCCAGGTAGTTGGGACAGTAAACTACCGTTGGATGAATTTACATATAACAATAGCTATCAGTCAAGTATTGGAATGGCACCATTTACTGCATTATATGATAGAAAATGTCGCTCTCCAGTACATTGGGATGAAGTAGGAGAAAGAAAATTATTAGGCCTGAATTGGTACAACAGACAGCTGAATTCGTAACTAAGATCAGAGAAAGAATTCACACTGCCTAAAGCCAACAGAAAAGCTATGCTGATGTGAGACGTCGTCAATTGGAATTCCAACACGGTGACCATGTATTGTAAAAATATCACCATTGAAGGGCATTTTGCGTTTTGGTAAGAAGGGAAAATTGAGTCCAATATATATCGGTCCATTTGAAATCTTGGAAAGAATAGGAGACATGGCGTACTGAGTTGCTTTACCACCGAGTTTATCAAACGTTCATAACGTTTTTCATGTTTCCTTGCTACGGAAATATTTGGCCAATCCTTCTCACGTTCTTCATTACGAACCATTAGAGCTTGCATCGAATCTCTCGTACAAAGAACGGCCAGTCCAAATCCCCGACAGGAAATCAAAAGTGTTACGAGGCAAGGAAATACCATTGGTGAAACTATTATGGCGCAATCATGCAATTAAAGAAGCAACTTGGGAGTGAGAAGATGAGATTCAACATAGATATCCTGAAATATATGGTAAGTCAAATTTCGAGGACGAAATCCTTTGAAGGAGGGGAGAATTGTAATGCCCGGTTACTCGTACAAATGATAATAATTCATTTATGTCGTTTATTATATAGTTATTTAGCTCATTACATTTCACGTGATGATTGAGGTATCAATATTGAGATTGAACATGATTTTTATATTGTTCATAGTGTATTGAGAATGAATATATGTCTAAATAGTGATAGTAAGATGTGTAGGTAGAAATAGTGTAATGAAGTTGGTAGAAAATGAGATGAAAATATGGTAGTTTCTACGGGTTTTAGCATAATGATTCGAATATTGATCCAAATTTTGTAAGGCCATAACCATTAGAAAGCTAAGATATAAGGTTACAACTTTCATGTTTACCACTTTTTTCAAATTATGAAGGGAAGAGCTGTTTCTGAAGCGATCTTTGATGAAGTAGTGCGCAGAGGCAGAACAGGTGGCGCCCGAGCGGTAGAAAATGACTGCCCGAGCGTCGGTGCACCATCTTTTGGGCAGAATGTTTGGCGCCCGAGCGCCGGTGCACCATCTTTTGGGCAGAATGTTTGGCGCCCGAGCGCCGCTATGTATAAGAAAACATAAATTTCGAAATTTTGGACATCTTTATCAGTTTTTTCCTTCCCTTTTCACATCAATGCACGAAAGAAAAACTTAGAAATCTTCCTCCAAAGCTCTCTTCTTCATTCCTCTCATCACTTTGAGGTAAGAACTTAGTTATCCATCACAAGAACTTCATAAAGGTGTAAGTTTTCATCTCTTTTGGATATTATAAATGTAGAGGAGCAAACTTCACCTAGAATAGACATAGTAATTGAATTATTGATATGTTTGACATCATAGGAATGAGAGACATCGTCTCAAACCAGTGTTCTTATGCTTAGACTGTAAGTTGGCATATTCTTGAAGTAATACATGAGTAATATTATGATCTCAAATGCTTCCCATTGATTATTGTTATAGTACATTGTTAGTATGTTTATTGATGAAAACATAGCACCATATTCCATTTTTATGTATTAAATATGAAAGAAACTCGTGAATATTGAAGATGAGTGCTATGACATGAACATGAAAGGAAAATGACTGATTTAACCAATCAATTATGATTAGCGTACAATACGGTCCCTTCATCTTATATATCCCGATCGAATCTGCAACCATTGGTTCATCGAGGGTTGCATATCGATAACTATGTGATAAATATAAATAGTGGCATCGCATGTACCATTGGAGAACTCCTTCTCCAATGTACATCTCATACTCTGGCTAGAGATTCCATGCACTATTATATCATCAAATCACACATGATATCCACACCCGTAGGTGAGCGGTGAATCCCCGACTACAATGCACTGTCTCCTATATGTGTCGCAACTGTACCCAACCTCGCCATCTGATGACTCTCTTGGAGCCGATAAACGAGTCAAAACACAGCCCTAGCATATAGAGCCTTAGTGTTGAACCGGGTCGTAAGGACTAATGGTGTACAATCATAACCACATACTTATCCTCTCGATGAATGATAACCACTTCGAAAGTCCGAGGGAGGGTAGTTCGGTATAATCATCATATGACTACCCATCTGTATATTTGGACATCTCTATGCCCTTACCAAGAAACGCAGTACACAACATCATAGATGCTAGTATCGAACTCAAGCGACCTTTATCCATGTTTTAGACGGCTGAATCGACTAGGAACGAATTTAGATTATACAGTGTTTACAAATGAGTTTCAACATCGAATTACGATTCATTTGTATTAAAGTATAATCAAGGATTTTATCTATGCTGATTGCATGGGTATACAGATAAAGTAAAACAAGACCATTAAATTATATTAAAATAAAGATTGTTTATTACACTTGAGTCAATAAATTCCCTAGCCAACTGTTGGCTTGCAGGGCATCTACTCTAACAATCTCCCACTTGCCGTAGAGCCAACTACCCATAAACATTAATCCCATTGATTCGCGATGCTTTTCAAACAATGGTCCTGGCAAGGGCTTTGTAAGTGGATCAGCAACATTATCTGCAGAGGGGACTCTTTAGACCGATATGTCTCATCTTCCCACAATCTCCCGTATGATATGGAACTTCCTCAGTATATGTTTGGATCGTTGATGAGATCTTGCTTTCTTTTCTTGTGTAACGGCACCAGTGTTGTCACAGTACACCGGAACTGGATCAATTCCATTAGGAATAACGCCCAACTCTTGGACAAAATTCCTCATCCAAACTGCCTCTTTGGCTGCAGCAGATGTAGCAATGTACTCAGCTTCAGTGGTGGAATCCGCAACGGTGTCCTGCTTGGAACTTTTCCAAAATACAGCTGCACCATTGTGCATGAATACAAAGCCAGAGGTCTATTTCGAATCATCTACGTCACATTGGAAGCTATAATCAGTGTAGCCTTCCAATTTTAATTCTTCACCCCCATAGACCATGAACAAGTTATTTGTCCTTCTCAAGTACTTAAGAATATCTTTCACAGTATTCCAATGCATTGGACCAGGGTTCGCCTGATATTTGCTTGTAACACTCAAAGCGTAAGCAACATCAAGACGTGTCGATATCATACCATACATGACACTACCAATAGTTGACGCATATGGAATACGTGTCACATCTCTTTCTCTTCATCAGTTTTGGGACACATAGCTTTAGATAGAGTAACACCATGACACATTGGTAAGTATCCTCTCTTGGACTCTTCCATAGTGAATTGTTTCAAAATGATAACGATATAAATGGCTTGGGTGAGTCCTAGCATCCTCTTTGATCTAACTCTATAGATTTGTATTCCTAATACATAGGATGCTTCACCCAAGTCTTTCACGGAGAACTTACTTGCTAACCATACTTTAGTTGATTGCAATAGTCCTACATCATTCCCATGAGTAGGATGTCATCAACATAAAGTATAAGGAATGTCACTGCACTCCCACTAACTTTTTTGTACACACATGGTTCCTCAGGATTCTTAGCAAAACCAAACTCTTTGCTAGTGCTATCAAATATGAGGTTCCAACTTCTTGAGACCATATATTGATCTCTGGAGTTTGCATACCTTATGCTCACTTCCTACTGATGTGTATCCCTCAGGTTGAGACATATAAATTTCTTCTTTGATGTCTCCGTTGAGGAATGCAGTCTTACATTCATTTTCCATATCTCATAGTCATACCATGCTTCTAGGCTAGTAGTATTCTAATGGACTTAAACATAGCAACTAGTGAAAAAGTTTCCTCATAGTCAATTTCTTGCCTTTGAGTATAACCTTTTGCAACCAGTCTTGCTTTGAAGGTCACTATCTTTCCATCTGCCCCAAGCTTTCTTTTGTAGATCCATTTGCATCCTACGGGAACGATTCCCTCAGCTGGATCCACTAATGTCAAGACTTGGTTCGAATACATAGTGTCCATTTCTGACTGAATGGCTTCAAGCCATTTGGTTGAATCAGTATCAGATATTGCTTCCTTAAAGTTCATTGGATCACATCCAACACAAGACTCATCATGGTCTTGTTCATGAAGAAGCGTATATCTAGCAGGTGGTCAAATAACCCTATCATACCTCCTAGGAGCTTGTACTTCAACTACTGGTTGTTGGGATACGGGTTCAACTTCTATAGTTGATGGAGTATCTTGAATTTCTTCAAGTTCTATCATCTTGCCTTTTCTATCTAATAGAAAATTATTTTTCCAAAAAGGTGGTATTTCTCGAAACAAACACTTTTGCTTCATTAGGATGATAGAAATAATATCCAACCGAATTCTTTGGATATTCTACAAAATAGCACAAAGTGGATCTACTTTCTAATTTGTCTCCCACTGCCTGCTTCACGTAAGTAGGATATCCCCATATTCTCATGTAAGAATATTTGGGAGTTTTTCCCATCCATATCTTATATGGTATTTTATCAACTGCTTTATTATGGACACTATTCAACAACATTGCCGCAGTTTCAAGCGCAAAGCCTCAAAACGATGTAGGCAATTCAGTGAATCACATCATGGATCGAACCATGTCCATCAAGGTTCGATTTTGACGTTTAGAAACACCATTCAATTGTGGTGTTGCTGGTGGAGTCCACTGTGAGAGACTCTCATTCTCTTTTAGATAACCCAAAAATTCAGCACTCAAGTATTCTCCACCTCGATCAGATCAAAGTGCCTTAATACTTCTTTCTAGCTGTTTTCTACTTCAGATCTGAATTCTTTCAACCTTTCAAATGCTTCAGATTTGTGTTTCATCAAATAAACATACCAATACCTCGAAAGGTCATCAGTAAAGGTAATGAAGTAGGATTGCCCATATTTTGTACTAACATTTAGCGGGCCACAAACGTCTGTGTGAATCAAATCCAGTAGACCATGTGCACGTTCACGTTTCCATTGAATGGAGTCTTGGTCATTTTTTCTTTTAGACAGGACTTACAAGTAGGTAGAGAATTTATGTCTGACAAGTCAAACATGCATTCTCCCACTAGCTTGTGCATCCTTCTTTGGAAATCTGACATAGTCTAGCGTGCTGGATTGATATCTAACTTTCTTTTGTTTGTTGTTGAAATCCTGTTTACTTGGACATTCACTTATCATTTCAGAACATTTCTGGCACATATAATTTCTTATGTCCGGACTTCTTGCAGTTAAATAAATATGTTCTGACTTATCGGACTTTGTAGGTCTTTAAATTGTCCTTCAGATTTTTCCTCTCATTGGGTTTGTTTTTCTTGTGAGGGGCAGAACATTTCTTTCCCTTACCTTGTGGGCCATTTTTCGTCTGACGAGAGGCCCATTAGAAAAACAACATTTTCCTCTTTTATGGTGATCTCATAAGTCATAAGCGTATTGACTAGCTCTTTAAGGCTATCATCTATCTTATTCAAATTGAAGTTGACCATAACCCCGTCAAATGAGAAAGAGAAAGACAACAAATTGATGTTATCTAGTCACTCGTTAGGAATCACATATTCCATGCCCACCACATTCTCAATAAACCCAGTCTTACATATACCACGCTCATGGGCCAAAGCCCCATCTTGCATACGTGTAGTCATGAGCTCCTTGAAGGTGGTGTGCATCATTGTATGAGTTTCATGAACCATGCAACTCTTGCATGTGTATTCGAATGTCATCAGCATTCGCCATTTCCTCAAATTGTGCATACAGTTCATTTGACATAGAAGTGAGCATGTTACACTTTAGCTTGCATACTATGGTCCTACCATCTTGCATGCTTTGTCAGTTCAGCATGACTGACAATAGTGTGAATTTCATTTTCTCCAAATTCAGAACAATTTTCCCACCCAATCTTGAAAATTATATTCGATTAGCTTCTTAATAATAAAAATGGATTACATGACGAAATTGAAAATATACTGATACGGAAACAGAATAATGGTTGCTGATAATTTCAAATTAATTCTAAGATATAAAATATGGATTTTATTTTATAAATCTCCCTCCTAATATTTTGACATTTTCACCACCCTCTGATGAAAAAGAGAAATCGTATTTTTTAGTGGGCATGTAGAGTCCAATTAGCCAATTATAATCCCGAATTATATCAGCCAATTATAATTTCTAAAAGGTAGAATTCGATTGCATCCCTATGCAACCTCCGCATGTTTTGCCTCACGTTTAATAAGGACCCAATAATATGACGCTATTTATTTTCGCGTGTCAAACCGACCCATCAATAATGAATTGTAGTAGACGGTCGCCATGAGTTCTCCCAATAATATGAGCCAAATTCATGGGAGTTCCACTCAATTCACATCATATGTCCAGTGGAAGTCACAAATTTCCGGCGTCCAGGCCTCCCCAATAATATGAGCCAGACACTGTCCGCGGGTAGCAATCAACATGCAACCACGGTTGATGGAAGGCAAGGAAAAATTAAACTCTTTTAATTTTTACTTTTACGGTTTGATATGAATTTTGAATCATATTCAAAATGAGGGATTTTAATTTTAAAATTGTCTCATCATTTTAATTTTTAAAATCGCATACCACGAGTTTGTATGTTTGTCAGATTCATGCAATTATATTATTTAATAATATACATACATGCATACTATTATATATTGCATATACCATAATATGACATTCAACAATAAATAAAGATGATCGATCGCCAACACTATTAGATCTATGTGAGCCATACATGGATCCAGGTCCAAAACCTAGGTGAATGTAGAGATGCAAATGCAACTATTACAAGAGCTTCCATATTTTACATGTCTTCATCTTGTTCGTCGGACCCACCATTTTCCAGTCTTGATCTTCCACTATTTCTAATAACTACATTTAAATAGCCATGGGACATAAGGGATACATCTCATGGGGTGGGAACGGGCCATAAACTAGACGCATTTTAATAATATCAAATATTAACAAAATGAATCAAACAGTAAAATATCATAACATACACCTAACACATTGGTCAAGGCTCTCGATCACCCTTCATGCATTTTAATATCAAATATTAACATCAATTTAATTAATTGATAAATCATATATATAATAATTTTATCACTAACCACCACAATTATTAAAGAATTTAATAAATTAAATAAACATCGTTATTTAATTTCCAATTAAATCAATAATAATTGATTTCTTGTAAAATTCATTTTACCATAAATAATTAAAATCATATTCTAATTATTTATTTTACAAGAAGGCTATTAATTTTACAAAAAAATTAATTTTCCAAAAGAAAAATTGAACCAATTTTCAAAAATATCAATTTTGTCCAAAAATTTGAAAAATCAGAAAATTGCATCTTAGGCCCAAACAATTCAAGCCCATTATCCAGAACAGTTCCCGAGACACTCCTAGGCAGCCGTCCGCGCTACTCGCCTGCCCATTGCCCGAGCGTTTCGGCAGCAGTAGGGGCCTCGTGTGCACGCATCGCACTCTACGCGGCGGCACGCCCTGCGCGCAGCATGCGGACGGTCCGCACAGGGCACACCGCCGCGCCCTGTTCGGACGATCCGCACAGCGCACGCAGCACTGTGCACGCACAGTGCACTGCCCGGAACAGTTTCGGGCAGCACCTCTCCTTTTTTTTAAAATTTTGGGAAAAAAAACTTTTTTAGGGTGCATCAATTTTCTGAAAAAAATTTTGTGTAGTTAGAAATAAATTATTCAATATTGTTAAAAACCATACGATTTAGAATAATCTGGCTCTGATACCACTGTTGGTTCTCGGTTTTCTCGTGAACAAAACGCAGCGGAAGTTCTAAATATTTTATTTTATTTTTACAATCAAAATATTTGTTTGAGCACTCGTATGGTTTTAATTAAATAAACATACATAGGATGTTTAAAACTTTTATCTTTGTGGATTCAATCACTTTTCTCCAACTAATCTGGTATAAACGGATCTAGCTCTTGATGAATCCCTACGAACGATCTTAAAAAACTCCTTTCTTTATTCTTCTAATCAGGTCTACGACTAGATGATTTGTTCATCTTCTAATTTGCACTAGAAAAATTTAGAAGAGATTTTACGTTGGAGATCAAAATTTGAGAGATGGCTCAAACTTTTCTTCAAAGGAAGTGGCCGAATTTTAGAGTCCTTGGGAGAAGGGATATCGGAAATCACAATGGCGGTGGAGGCTAAGGTTATGCCATCCTAACACCTATTTATAATTAAGTCATAACTTAATAACCATAATTAACATTAATGAGCTTGATTAATTAATTGGCTTAGTCCAACTAGTTTAATTAATTAAACAAAGTCCATTAAGAACTTTAATTATTTAGTATGTTGGACTTGTACTCCTACAAGCCCATTAAACATACTTCTCACCAATTTTAATTTAATATTTAATAAACTCAACTTTTGAGCTTAATAAATAAATCGATTATAAATTCAACATTTGAATTTATTGTTTAAATTATAAATTCAACTCCTTGAATTTTATTACCTCCAAAATTTAATATTTAACAAACTCAACTTTTGAGTTTAATAAATTAAATTCTCAAATTTTATAAATTCAACTCTTTGAATTTATTCTCTCAAAATTTAATTATCATAATTCAACTCCTTGAATTTACTATATAATATAAATTCAACTATTTGAATGTATTCTCTCAACGGGAACAAACGATTCAGTGCTTGTGTGACCCTCAATGGTTCAGGGATACAGCTAGCCGTGGGTTCACAACTCCTTGTGATTTAGGACATAATCTTTTATTCGGGCTTACCCTTATTTTCCCCATTCTATGTATCAACAATTGATTATGAGAATGTCATAAATCATATTTCTGATTAAACCCATCGAATCATGGTAAAAGCGTCTAGTAGCATCGCCCCATGATTCCCTAGGTATCACTGATAGTGCCTGCAAGAACCAGTTGATTATGATTAGCGTACAGTACGGTCTCTTCATCTCATATATCCCGATCGTATCTGCAACCATTGGTTCATTGAGGGTTGCATAATAATTCAATAACTATGTGATAAATATAAATAGTGGCATCGCATATACCACTGGAGAACTCCTTCTCCAATGTACATCTCATACTCTGACCAGAGATTCCATGCACTATTATTGCATCAGATCACACAGGATCCCACACCCGTAGGTGAGCGGTGAATCCCCGACTACAATGTACTGGCTCCAATATGTGTCGCAACTGTACCCAACCTCGCCACCTGATGAATCTACTCGAGCCGGTAAACGAGTCAAAGCACAGCCCTAGCATATAGAGCCTTATTGTTGTCTCGGGTCGTAAGGACTAATGATGTACAATCATAACCACGGACTTATCCTCTCGATGAATCATAACCACTTCGAAAGTCCGAGGGAGGGTACTTCGGTATAATCATCATATAACTACCCATCTGCATGTTTGGATATCTATATGCCCTTACCAAGAAACTCAGTACACAATATCACAGATGCTAGTCTCGAACTCAAGCGACCTTTATCCATGTTTTATGCGGCTAAATCGACTAGGAACAAATTTAGATTATACAGTGTTTACAAATGAGTTTCAACATCGAATTACGATTCATTTGTATTAATGTATAATCAAGGACTTTATCTATGCTAATTGCATGGGTATAAACAAGACCATAAAAAGTTAAGTTATATTAAAATAAAGATTGTTTATTACACTTGAGTCAATAAATTCCCTAGCCAACCGTTGGCTTGCAGGGCATCTACTATAACATATCCTCTTTCATATCAGCATCAGTAGCGATCAATTCTTCAGAATCAGGATGAGGAAGAGAAGGAGGAGGAGGAGGAGGAAATAAAATCCTAAATCATCGGCTAGCCAAAACTTCCTAAATCGACCTTTGAAAAGATATGCTAACAATAAAAATAAAGAAAAAAAATATCTCTAATAAAAATCATTAGCTAAATCTTTAAATCATAAATCTATCTAGCTAGTGCAGAAATATAAAGGCACTCGGGTGTGTACTGCTGCACTCGATCGACTCAATCGTCACCACCTCCAAAAATCATCAAATCCTGCATCATACAAACCTAGTGAGTCTAAAGATTCAACACGTTCTAAACATAGATAACAAATAATACATATACATCCACATACATTTAAAAATCATATTTTTTTAAAAAAAAATAATCTTTTGAACATAAATAAACCATTAAAAATCATTTGAGCATAAATAAATCATAAATAGTAAAATCATTTTAAAATAACTTTAAGCATAAATAAATCTTTTAAAAAATCATTTAAAAATAGCTTTAATCATTATAATAAATCATATATCGTAAAATCATTAAAATCGTAAAACTTTCAATCATATATCATTTTGGGTGAAGTTTGATCCTTGAAAGTGACTGGCTTTTATCTTTTGCTCGACTGCAGTCTTAGCTCCACATAGCCCATGGGGGTGTGCACTAGGTTCCACCATGGAAATACGATCGTCGAGGTTCCCTCGGGGGCCTTCTCCCATAGACGGGCTCCCTCAGGGGCCTTCTCCCATAACTGGGCTTCCTCTGGGGCCTTTTCCCCTCACGACATCCACGAATCCCCCACAAATCATATATCATTTATCATATCTTTTGTCACAGTCAATTCACATCCCTCAAAATATTTTTCATTTTTTTTAAAAATCATAAAATACGACAGCTTTCCAAAAATAACATTTTAGACAGTATAAATTGCACAGCTTTACCATAAATCGTAAAAATACATATTATCATCAAAATAATCATGATAAATCATAATATATCATTTTACAAGCATCGTGATCATTCGGGACGCTGCCAAGCGCTTTTCATATTTTCCTAAGTGTAAAATGGTCGTTTTGTCCCTACACGTAAAAATTCTCGATTTTGTTTTTTTCTCACTTTTAATAACATGAGAATATTCTAAATAATTATTTAAACTTACAAAAAATTTCTCATATTTTTATTTGGCTTAAATCGATGACTTTTAAATTAATCCTTAAATACGATATATTAACGCGTTTTAATCCCGAATTAAACCAAACCTTAATATAAAATTCTCAAGTTAAATAATTAGAATTTTAAATAATTATTTAAGCTTAAACCTAATTTTCCATGATTTTGTAAAGCTTAAAACTAGGTGCTTCAATTAATTCATTAATTAACGTTTCGTACGGTGATTAAATCCCGGAAAATTATTAAACTCGTTATTTTGATTCCAAATTTTAAACTTAACATTTTTAGTATTTATTCTACCCTTATGAGCCATGAACCGCACCCGTGGACCCATGGTTTTATTTTTCTTTATTAAATTCGAAATATGACACCTAATCAAAACCGCCGAGCCATCTCCCAATTTACTCGAGCCACGCCCGAGCCACATCGAGCCAAATCCTAGCCAACCCACCTAGGCACCCTCCTGACAAATCCCAGCCCATAGAACCAGGCCTGCCCACTCAAAAACCTACTGAAACTGAACCCCATAATCTGCATGTTTCGTATGTGTCTCACACCACCTCACCAAGTCTCCTAGCCAACTAGGACTCCTCTAGCCACCTAACCAACGATCACCTAGGACCCTCACCGACCCTGGACCACTTCCAGACCAAGCCCAGACCAGCCCAAGCCCTGAAACCCAAGCTTCGAACCTTCTGAAGCAGGAAAACAACCTGCGCGTTTCACCCTTCCCACGCTTCTGAAGTTGTAGCCTAACTAGGACTCTACCCCAACAGCAGCCGCCGAGCCCAGCACACCCCAGCCATCCCTAGATCACGCCCAGCCCCTGCCCAGACCAGCCCAACCCAAAGAACCCATGCACGAAGCTCTGATCCAGAACAAACCGCGCGCGTAACTCCCTTGCTGCCACACGGTTCCATCGTTTTGTTGGATCCAGCAGCGAGCCCACCACTCCAGCACCTAGCCCGACCCCTTCCCATCATCCTAGGACCCTGATGAACCACCTAGCCCAGCCCCAACCGAGCCACAGCCCCTGGAATCTCTCGGCCACCAGAAAACTACTCGAGAAGAGCCCCACCCTGCATGAACTCCTTCCCCAGCCACAAGCTCGAACCCTAGCTACTAGGACCCAACCCAGCCCTAGACCGAGACCAACACCACCCATGGACGAGCCCTGGACGAGCCCCACGACCCCATGCATAGAAATCAAGCCATAGCATTAAGAACAAGCCAACAAACCCACGGCTCCTTCTTGAATTTGACCCACGGTTTTCCATCTTATTACTTATTAATTTATCATGTTTTGGGTCAAGTTTTATTCATATATTATCATGTATTGGCAGCTTAACCCCTTGGATTCATAACGTTTTTCAAATAAACGTAAAATCGTCGTATTTTTTGAAAATAAGCCTTCTACCGTAAAAATAATCCAACCATCATATTTTTCATACATAAACAATTAAATCAAGCACATTATGATATGTATGATGTTAAAAGAGTTTAGGAAACGTGCCTTTGCGTTTATAACGCTCGATTATTCGACCTTCGGCGAGGGTGCGACGTTTGGACGACCGGACGACGAAGAACACAAGCTTTTCTCCTCTAGATATTTTCGAAAAATATGGTGGTGTGTGTGAGGAGTGCACGGCTGAAAGGGGGCTGAATTATGAAGTTTTGAAGACCTAAAACACTTATCTATAATTAAATAATATGCTAATGGGCATTGGTTTTGGGCTAGAATGCTTAAAGGTAATTGAGCCTACTTAAATTAATTAAATTGAGCCCAATAACACTTAATTAATTAATTAATTAATAAAATTTTATAAAATTATTTTCCATAAAATAATACTTTTGATATTTTAAAACTCCTTGTTTGCCCAAAACCGGCTTCCCCGAAAAAATCGAGCTCGACTCGTAAAATAATTCGAAGTCTAATATTTTTAGAAAAATTAAATCATTTTTAATCATATTAGGAAGCTTTGCCATTATTTAATTAAAAATACATATTTTTGTCTTGGTCGTACCCGGTCTTTTTTTCCCTGCTTATGATCGAATATTCGGGTAAAATTCTTAATTTCATGAAAACGTGTCACATAATCATTTAATCATGCGATCCTACATTTAATCATATAATAAACATCATGCTAACATTTAAAATCAATTAAATAAAATAATTAAGCAATTAAAATATTTTTGCATGCATGTGGTTTACATGGACTGATTTTTCGGACGTTACACTTATGATCTGGCATATTAGTCATATCTGGCTGGGGAGCTTCTGAGAAGACATGGATCGGGATGAGAAGGATTTGGAAGCTGAGTCTCTGGAGGAGGCGGATGAGCAGAAACGTGAACTTCTGGAGCATAACATCATAGGTAGATAGTGCCACCTAGGATATAGAATTAACCAAATAATCCACAATGGACACTGCAAGATCTCTGGTAGATATAAGAGAGGAGGATTCTGAGGTAGAATAATAACCATCAGTGCATGAGTACTGGATGCTGTATCTTTGTAAGGAGATTTCTCAACTTCCTCAACTAACTTGACATGTAAATTCAGTGGAGCATGTGCTTTTGAATCAGCTCTGGCAGCAAAATCTACTTCCATCACCGATATTCCAGTAACAAGAATTGAAAGATCATTGTTGAGTTGTTGAATAACCGATGGATCATGAAATGATCATAATTTGCCTTAAGAGCAGTCAAAGCTTCATTGATCTTTGAAATTTTTAGCTTGGCCAAGATATAAGCTCTTATGGTCATGGCAATGGCAACAATATTAGCTATGGCTTGATTAAAGATCATAGCCTCCAGCTTCACTGATTTTTCCAGCTTCTTCTTATTCTTCTCAAAGACAACAAACCTAGTGACAATTCATATCTTTACCCACTAATCAAATTAGTAATCAATTTCTTGATCAGCATGCACATCAACTTCTTCCATATGCAGATCGATTTGTGTATGCACAGAGGATTTTGGAGCCTCATCTTCATCTTCTTCAGAAGTGGGGTCAACAATCATCATACCCTTTCCCTTGTCTGAAATAGTAGGGCGATGTAATCTAGATCCTGTAGACTCACGCAATGAATAATGGATAACAACTCCTGATGGTCAAAGAACAAATAAAATGTTTGAAGATGAACCAGCCCTAGAAGTAATGACAGGAGGAGGCGGTGCTGAAATAGGGCTTGCTCGTTGTGGTTCAGAAGGTGTGAACACTTGTGTGATAGAAACAGCATAAGTGGGAGTGATGGAGTGACAGTTGGTTGGGATGAGATTTCAGCAATGGTAACTGCATTCTTGGGAGATTTGACGGTTCTTTGCTTCCTTTTGGTGGGGAAAAAGAATGGACATGGCAGCAGATCCTTCAGAGATAGTATGGTCAAAATTACTTTGCAAAATTAGTTTCATCTTTGACTTCTTCTTGTTGGCAGATGCTTGGGCTTCATCAAGCTCCTTCCTGATGGATGCAAGAGGAATGACAGAAACCTTGGGACGAAGAGCCAAGAAGTTTGCAGCATCCAACATCTTCATTTTACTCAAGTCCTGAGCAGCAAAGGCAAAAACACCCAGAACTTCAATTATTTTGCTGAGTTGAACAACAAAACCAGTGGATCTCTTGACCATCATGTCCACCAGTACGTTGAAAATGATTGAGGACCATTTTACCTGCATTCCTGCAGTGAAGCCATCTCCAAAAACTTTTCTTTAGTATTGGCATCAAGCGATCCAGCCTTAATCAGTAGTGCTTTTGAGATAAGATCTAAGAACTTGAAACTCTAATTTTATCTTCATCTTCTTGCATGAGACAAAGACAGTGTTTCTATTAGCAGAGAATTTCATCTCCATATAAGAAATAACAGATTGAGGCAACGAGGAGACATCAAGAGTCCTAGAGTGGGAAGACTGAAGGTTGAGGCAAACAAAGCTTCATTAATGATGACAGTCTTTCTACTCACAGTACATTAGATTTGTCTTGCAGCAGTGAAGGTAACCTTGGACTAGAAATCCAAAAGAGTATTTGTAAGGTCTAAAAATATGATAAACGTAATCTAACTGCATGTAAATCTAAGAAAAATGAAAAATAAATAATTAAATGGTTTTAATGACATGAATTAATTATGGTGTGCATGTTTACATTTTTAAAATGTAGTTTTTATCTTAGAATGCATAAAACTATGTTTTTAAAGGTTATTCGAGTGATCTAGGAATGAAGACCAGGGACCATATAAGGAAAAATATTTTATTAAATAATTATTTTTAATTGTTTAATGTGTGGTGTATTTTAAATGAAATTTTAGAAAATGAGGTGTTTTTATACGCCGATTCGTATTTTTAAATGGTATTCGATTTTCGACGAAAATATGAACTTTCAAGAACTCAGCTAATATTTTCATAAAATATTTTAAATATTAACTAAGGGGATTAATGGGCTTATTATACTGGGTTAATGGGTCTAGGCTTATACTATGAGTTTTAATTAATAAATAAAACCAAAACCCTACCCCAAACCCCATAACTCACATGCACCCCTCCCCTAAACAACTAGGACACTTCGGTAGCACACAAAGCACACACAACATGAAAATTTGAAGGAAACTCATGAGTCTTGGAAGGAAATTCAGCAAAGAATCGCTTCTCCGCCAACGTTTCTCGCATCGCCAAATTGTTTTCAAGCGTAATAAACGCAAAGGCACGTCTTAATCTTATGGTATAGTCCGATATCGAGATCGACTTTAGGTCCCTAGTGACGATTCTTTGAGGGAAGTCATTATGAGGAAGCTCATGATACTTCTTATTCCATTCATCCTGAAAGCACAAAGATGTACAAGGATCTTCAGTTATCGTATTGGTGGTCGTGCATGAAGCGAGATATCCTTCAATATGTATCTGAATGTTTGACATGTCAACAAGTAAAAGCAGAGTATCAGAGGCCAACAGGAAAACTTAAGCCACTTCCTATTCCCGAGTGGAACTGGGAAAATATCACTATAGATTTTGTTATGTGATTGCCGAGGACTATCAAGAGATACAATGCCATTTCAGTGATAGTTGATCATCTTAAAAAATCATCGAATTTTCTACCTATCAAGACGACATTCACCATGACACAGTATGCAGAGCTGTATATTCGAGAGATAGCTCGACTGCATGGGATTTCGGTATCTATTGTTTCTGACAGATATCCGAGATTCACATCATCTTTCTGGAAGAGTCTGCATGCAGCGATGATGACTAAATTGTTATTCAGTACAACATTTCATCCACAAACCGATGGTCAGTCAGAAAAGGTGATTCAAAATTTGGAGGATCTACTTCGATCTTGTGTGATTGATTTTCAAGGAAGTTCAGAACCGAAGTTACCTCTAGTGGAGTTTGGCTATAATAATAGCTATCAATCATCAATAGGAATGGCTCCTTACAAGGAACTTTATGGGAGGAAGTGTAGATCAGCCATACATTGGGACGAGGTTGGTGAACGAGGGGAATTTGGTCCGGACTTGATCAAACAAACAGCGGAGCTAGTAGTCAAAATTCGAGATAGGATGAAGACTGCACAAAGCCGACAGAAAAGCTATGCCGATAAGCGTCGAAGAGAGTTGGGGTTTGTAGTGGGTGACCACGTGTTTGTGAAAGTAGCACCCCTGAAGGGTGTTATGAGATTTGGCAAGAAATGCAAACTTAGTCCAAGATTAATAGGGCCATTTGAGATTTTGGAGAAGATTGAAACACTAGCGTATAGAGTTGCATTGCCACCGATGCTAGCTGGAATTCACAACATATTCCACATCTCGATACTGCGGAAGTACATGTCGAACCCTTCACACGTACTAAATCATGAACCACTGCAACTGACTCCAAACATGACATATGGGGAAAGACCTATACAAATTTTGGGTACGCAAGAAAGAAGACTCCAAAACAAAGTTATACCAATGATCAAAGTCAAGTGGCTAAATCACTCGGAGAAAAAAGCTACTTGGTAAACCGAGAGGGACATGAGGAGTCGCTACCCGGAGTTATTCGGTAAGTTCTAATTTCGAGGACGAAATTTTATTTAATGGAGAGAGGAATTGTAAGGTCTAAAATACGATGACGTAATCCAAATGCATACAAATCTAGAAAAATGGAAAATGACTAAATAAATAGTTTTAATGACATGAATTAATTATGATATGTATGATTACACGTTTAAAAATAGGATTTACTATTAGAATGCATAAAACTGTATTTTTAAATGTTATTCGAGACACGATCGAGTAACGGAGACCGAGGGCTGAAAAAAGGAAAATATTTTTATTAAATAATTGTTTTTAATTATTTAAAATATAGTTCATGCAATATGGTGTTTTTGAAAATGAGGTGTTTTGAGGTGATTTTATACGTCGAGACATATTTTTAAACGGTAATCAATTTTCGACGAAAATATAAACTTTTTGAGAACTCGGCTAATATTTTCACAACCTTTTCTAAATAAAATATTTTTAATATTACTTAATGGGCCTAGTATGCCATGTTAATGGGCCTAAGCTTACACCACCTGTTTTAGTTAAAAATAAAAGGCCCCATTTCCCCACTCCTCACAACTCATGCCCACCCCTCTCAAAACATTTGGACTCTCTCATCAGCACACACATCACACGAAAACTTGGAAGGAATTCACGTGGAGTTGAGGAAAAATCAGCCTAGGGTTTTCTACGCCGCTGTTCTTCGCATCGCCAACTCGTTTTCATGCGTAATAAACGCAAAGGCAAGCCTTAATATGCTTTTTTCTCATCTATCACACCATATAATTGAATTGAAGCATGTTTGCATGAAAAAGTATGTTTACCATGTATTTATTTCATTTTTTTGACATGCCATGATCAAGAACTTGTGTTTGTGTGATTTAAAACTCATGTATATGTTGCATAAAAGGGCTGCCATCCTAGGTCAATAAAAGGGACAAGTTTAAGAGGGTTTAAGGGCCTAGACAAGCTGATTCAAGGGTTGGACTCGAAGGAGGGAAGTCTTGATAAAAAAACTTGCGTGTTTATGAACTAGGGTTTGGCTAGGAAGAAGCAACGCGTGCGGCTTGACCAGGGCTCAACAGGCTCGGGCTAGACGTGGTTGGGTGTGAGGAAGAGTCCTAGCATGGCTAGGACTCACACACAGCGGCTGGGGAAGAGTCCTATCTCCAAGGACAGCATCTGTGCGAAGGGTCAGGGCTTGGCAAGGGGTCTAGGCTAGGTATAAGGGTGGTCAAGTGAGGGTCATGAGGGTTCGGGCTCGGGTGAGGAGTCTTCCTCGAGTTGGAGTGTTATTATTGCACTACCAGTCGCGGCTCATGTGCAGAAACGGTTGCATGGGCTAGAGGACGGCACAAGGGGTCAGGGCTAGTCAGTAGGGTCCCTAGGTGGTCTGGCAGGGGTTGGCTCGGGTATGGCTCGAAGAAATCGCAAGATGGCTCAAGGGGAAATAATCTAGGGTTCGGTTTTTTGAGTTAAATGGTTAAGGGGTCGAACCATAGTCCACGGGGGTCGATTCATAGTTCACGAGGATAATTTAGGTAAGAAAATTTCATGATAAAAGTTTGGGATTAAAATATTAAGTTTGAATTAATTCGGGAATTAACGCTTTACGAATTAATAAATAAGAAATTAAATCGAAAGCCTCGAATTTAAGCTAAATAAAAATATTAGATATGTAATTTAAGCTTAAATATTATTTGAGATGGTCTAGAGTCAATGAAAGTAAGAAAAAGTCAAAATCGAGAAATTCTAAGCCTAGGGGAAAACGAATAATTTACACCTAAAAATGTTAGACGTCTCGGCAGTGTCCTGAATACTGTAAAATATGTTAATATGTTTATTTTAAATTTTTATGAAATTATATGATGAAACGTTAATGCTGAAAGACATGTTGCATGCTTGGTTTAAAAGAAAAATGATTTGTATATGCTTAAATTTTTTATAAGTGATGAAAATATGAAAAGTCGAAGACGGTGAAGTGATTATGACTAGTACGATGGTACGATGATTATGATGATATGTAAGGACAAGGCTGAAACGTCTGCCCCTTTTTATGTTTAAAAAGTACTAGATTTTTTTAACTTAGCTTAATTCGGCCGATCACCCATAATACATGAAAATATTTTATTAAATATTTTGCCCATTATAAAATAAAATATCAACCAACTGGTATTTAAAATCAAGTAAAACAGTCATAAAATGAAATAATCAAATGTTTTACCAAACCTAAAAAGCAATAAACGTGAAAAGTATTTTCCTCTCAAAAACCCCTCAAAAGCATAAATAAATAGTCTTAAAAATCTTTTAGCGTAAATCGTAATCATTAATCATAAGTGCGGAAAAAGTAGAAGCATTGGTCCTTGGGTTGTGTGCATCTTCAGTCAAGCAAGGTCAACAATCAAGACCTCCCCCAACCTCACCTACATCCATCGCATCTAGTGAGTCTAAGACTCAACACACCATAATCTTTATAAAAAAATAATACGTATAAAAATCACAAGCAACAGTGAAAATATTTTTACGTAAAAATAACATTTTCATGACATGCAAACATAAACCTTAATCTTTCTTTTTTGCTCAACATGACATAATATAAAACCTTTTATCATGATCATTAACATTTTTATTTATTAAATTCAGATCGTTAATTGTGACTTTCCTCAATCCTCAAAAGTCGATGGATCAATCGACATGAAACCACAGTACTGGGCGGTGGGACATCAGCGACATAAGATCGTCAACTGATCCTTGGCCTATCCTCAATCATATCCTCATATCCTCATTTTTCACAATTATTTCACTTTTATCAACGTTTCATATTTTCATCACTTTATAAAATCATGCACAAATATCATTTTCTTTTAAAACTAAGCATGCAACAAATATTTTAAATGTCAACCTTAAATCATATAAATCCATGGACATTTAAAAATCATAATTTAATCATGTAACATTTCATAAACATTTGAAATAATCATCATAGAATAAAAAAAGCATTCAGGGCACTGCCATGACCTTTACTAATTTTTAGGTGTACAAAGACTGTTTTACCCCTGGACGTGACATTTTACGTTTTTTTACTTTTTCTTGATTTCATTGACTCTAACATGTCCTAAATACGTATTTAAGCTTAAATTAAAATTCCCATAATTTTATTTATCTTAAAAGCTAGGCTTTTTAATTAATTTTTAATTAGACGTTTTGAAGGCGTTTTAATCCCGAAAATCCTAAACTTTAACATAAAATTCTTAAATTCAAAACTTAGACTTTTTATATTATTTTAGCCCTCGTGAACCACGACTCTGTGATCCGTGTTTCCATTTATTATAGTTTAGAAAACCCTAATATGACCTATAAACTTCGACCCCGAGCCTCCCTCAAACCATATTGAACCAAACCCTGAACAACCCATTAGAGCACCCTACTGGACTCTTGGATCCCTTAGAAACCAATCATAAATCAAAACGAAGCCCCTTTACCAAGTTCTTGCAGCGGCCGAGAGACCCTAAACGCATGGACTCTTGTTCTGTGCACTTAGGAATCTAGCCGACGCCATAGCCCTTGAACCGACATGACTTTCACCTTCTGAAGACCCTAGTGAGACACCTTAGCGCAGCCCGTGACCCATGGCTGCACCGCAGCGACACCTGCGTGCTGCTGCACCAAAGCATGTAGCAGCAACTCCCTCGGGTAGGAGTCCTAGCGTGGCTAGGACTCTTCCCCATCCCTTATCTCGAGTCATATCTTGGCTAGAACTCTCCTCCTGACCAATGACCGACACTGGCCGAGCCCTGGCCCAAGCCAAGCCCAAGCCAACCCCTCCTCATGAAACCCGATCACCTCAAATCCATGACAGCACAAAAACATTTCCTGCGTTGTTGCTTGTTCCCTTCGACTTTGAGGTGTTTAAGGTGTGTGTGTGTGGGACTCTAAAACATGCAAAGGCTTTACTTGATCAATACCTAACATCATGGCAGCCCCTTGACATGAATAACACATGATTCCGAATTATGTTCATAAGTTTAAAGCATGTATGAGTGAAAATTTGAAAATAATTATATGAATGGCATGCTCTTCATACTAACGATGTATAAAACAATAATACGATGTGATAGATGAGAAAAAGAGATGTATGGTGTGCCTTTGCGTTTTAAATGCACGATTATTCATTGACGATTTGCGAGGAACGGAGCAAGACCTTGGCTAGACTTTTCCTTGCAAAAATCTCGATTTTTGCTCTCACTTTGGTGGTGTGTGTGTATCGTGTATATGGAGAGAAATTCAGAGCAAGAGGTGTGTGTTTTTTGTGTCAAAGTGTAGGGTTTGAAGTGGTTTTAACATATTATATACTAGTTAATCCTTTAATTAGGCTTAAGCCCATTAGGCCCTCAAATTAGGCCCACCAGTGCTTGATTAGGAATTAAATAAAATATTATCATAGTTTTGTTCAAATAAATTTGTGAATTTATTAGCCGTGTTGCCAAAAAGTTCGTATTTTTGTTGAAAAACTAATACAGATAAAATTTACGTTCCGGCGTATAAAACCACCTCAAAAAATCCTTATTTTCAAAAACATGAAAAACCATCAACCATATTTTAAACAATTAAACATAAAAAATATTTTACGTTTTTCAGCCCTCGGTCTTCGTTCTCGATCGCAACTTGAATATTCCTTAAAAATACAGTTTCATGCATAATGATAATAAAATCATATTTAACATATAAACATGTATATCACATAATCAACTAAGCAATTAAAATAAATTAATTAGACATTTTCATATTTCCTAGATTTGCATGCAGTCGGATTACGTCGTCTTAATTTTGGACCTTACAAAGGCTCAGTTGACAGGTAAGAGTGTCGCTGATGTTCTCGCCGCTCAATACTGTGGTTACACGTAGATGAATCCATCGACCTTCAACTGGTACGAAAGTCATAATTAACGATCCGAATTCAATAAAAGAAAAACATATATGTATATGATGGAAAGGGAAATGTATATAATGAAAAGGAAAAATGTTTAAGTTATGCATAGAGAATATTTTGTTTGAAGAAACTCAAGGTGCTCTGCAAACGATCCTTCATTTTTCTTTTGAGTTTTTGCAAGGGGCTGCTGGGTGGTCTCTTAAGGGCCTGTTATCACTGAGAGGGAAAGGGCATGTAGGCTGAAGATGAGGCTTTGGCGAGTAGAGTAAGGGCCGAGCGAGTTTTCTGGGAATTTTGGCTCATAGGTGGGAGGATCGGTGGTGTGACCTGATCTAGCGGTGCAAGGGACAAAATGAGCCATGGACCAGACCCTGGTGGGTCAGAGCCATGGCCCAGGAAGGCTTGGCCATGGCTGGGACAAGCCACGAAGACGATCGAGCTTAGGGTAAGAGATATGTCTTGGGTGTGTTGGAGGAGAGCACCGATCGGGTGAGTTGTGTCTGTTACATGGGGGTTTAGCCGTGGTTCCTTTGGGTTCAGAGGAGTCCTAAGGTGGTCTAGGGAAGGTCGGGTCATGGCTGGTCCTCGATGGTTCAGTCTAGGATCGTTAAGACGTGAATGTGCTGCACTAGGGTATCGGTGGAAGCTTGCCTGTTCAGGGCTTTATTCGAGTGTATAAGGTCTAGTTTTGAGATTTTTAAGACCTTTTAAGTGTTTTTAAGGTGTGGTAAAAAGTTGGGAAAATTTTGGTTGAGTTTCGAGTCGATTTGGGATAAAACAAAACTCCGGTCTAAGTTTTAAAACGAATCGGTTAGGTTGTATAATGAACATGAGTTTAAATCTAGGAATGCTCATAAATATGTTTTGGGACATTTTAAGGAGTTTGGTAAGCTTCGGGTCAATTTTAGTGGTCCAGGATTAAAACGAAAATTTTTGTTTTTCTAGGGGCAAAATGGTCATTTTGCACCCATGGGGAGTTTTTGGTCCTGTCAGCACTCTGAGCATAAAATATCATGCTTTTTAATGTTTATGCATAATTTTTATGATTTAATTATCATAAATACATTGGTGCTTGGTTTAAAAGAAAATTTATGTATATGCATGCTTTTATTTAAGTGGTGAAAATGATGATACATTTTGAAAGAAATGAGTTAGTTGTGACTAACACGATGAAATGTAAGGCTGGGACTCAGTGGACGGGTAATGTTGTCGTTGATGTCCTCGCCGTCGGGTATCACTGTTACACGTAGATGGATCTATCGACTGACATGATGATACGAAAATCACAACCAATTAACGGAACTCAAATTAAGAAAATGAACACGTATATGTTGATACGATGATGTCGGGACCCGGACGCTAATCATCTTCTTAATCGTCATTGGGACTAATTTAATCAATTAGAATAAACAGGGTCTAAATTTTTTTTTAAAATGCGGAAGGTAATGGAATCATTCTTATTATACAAACCAGTATAATAATATAAATCATGTATAACATGCATCTAATTCAAAACTAGGTTCAACTACTACAATCAAGTAATAAAACCTATCTATATCCAAGTCCGGAATCACCACTCTAATCTCGATATTTCTTCACATCTGTGACCTTGAACATTTCCCACCTGTTGCCATGCACACATACAGACAAGACAACAGCCGGATAACTCCGGTGAGATATAAATATCCCAGTATAAATAATATATCAATGCAATCATATAAAACATATATAAAAGCATAAACAATCATTAAAACATGTATCCAATCTGACTACATGAACAAATACGAATCTGTATTTAAGTCAATGACTTATTATCGTATCTCAACTTATTTCTAGTCTAGGGATCCCGATCTAATTTAGACTTTGGTATGCTGTATCGAATGTCTACAATAGACGTCGATATACATCTAAGCTCATGGATACACCGTAAGTCTAGAGTCTTCGCGGTTCTGACAAAGACTCGACGGTTCTGCCCTAGCTAGGCTGATTTGCCCTAGACTCAAACTCTGGCTCTGCTATCATTCAATAGACTAAACATATCAATCTGATAATCTGCAAATATCAATGCAATAAAATAAAGTATGTGATTTTGGGAAACTCAAGTCAAACCTAACTCGAGTTGTGCAATTCCGAATCAACATTTATTTATACCTTTCTTGTTGTCGCTCTGATACAATCGAAGTCTTGATTCAAAGTCTGTCACTGTTCAATCTGGCAATGACTTATCAATATACTGTATCAATATTCTAATCAAATCACAACATCTCTGTTTTATCAAATTCTTACAGTACCATAGTACAATCTTGCGATACTGGTGAACATATATGACGTGTATTCAATTCCAACAACATCATAATTTCAAAACATGTCAAAACGTAATAAAACTTACGTCCTGTAGTAGCCTGCGTTGATATGAACACAGTACCGAAGTCGGATTTAAAATCTAACAGACGGATTGATCGTAAATCGAATTCTAAAGTCAAAGAACAAAAGTTTCCTCTGAATTTCCGTTTTCCTTCAAAGATTTACGTTTGTATATATATATATATATATATATATATATATATATATATATATATACACCGTGCATGTTTAAGGCGAGGTGGCACATTTCTTCGCAATCCACGTCTCGCGCATATGCGGGACTACCTTCCGCGCATATGCGCGAGACATTCTGTCTCGGCGCGTCCCCCGCACGGCTGCTCGCGCATATGCGCGCACCTATTCCGCGCATATGCGCGAGGAATTCTTCACAACTCTCGGGTACCCTCGCGCATGTGCGCCGATACACGCCGCGCATATGCGCGAGGGGTTCTGCCTATTCCGCGCATATGCGCCGCATCAAGTCGCGCATATGCGCGAGGCTCTTTTTCTCGCACCTACATCTTTTCATGTTGAATTCAAACCGTGTCCCGATTAGCCCTTTCATAATCGTCTCAATTAAAAAAATTAATAATCGTAATTAACACGATATAAAATCTTGGGCATTACATTTCTCCCCCCCTAAGATACGATTTCGTCCCCGAAATCTCAGGTAATCAATCGTATCAATAAGGAGTATATATACAAAAACTGTATAAGAAATTTACATCATCGAAATAACTCTAGGAATTCTTGTCTCATATCTGATTCAGTTTTCCAGGTCGCTTCTTCAGTACCATGACGAGTCCATTGAACTTTTACAAGTGGAATAGTCTTCGTTCTGAGTTGTTTTTCTTTACGATCAATAATCTGAATCGGTTTTTCAACATAGCTCAACGTCTCATCCAGTTCGGCCTCGTCTGGTTGAATAGCATGTGAAGCATCAGGAAGGTATTTCCTTAATAACGATACATGAAAGACATCATGTATCCCGGATAATGAAGGCGGTAAAGCGAGTCGATAGGCACGATCTCCTATCTTCTCAAGAATCTCATAAGGCCCAATGTATCGTGGAGACAATTTCCCTTTCTTGCCAAATCTGACAACTCCTCCGAAAGTTGAAATCTTCAGAAATACTCGATCTCCTACTTCAAATACCAACGGTCTACGTCGAACATTGGCATATTTGGCCTGTCTAACTTGTGCTGCCTTCATTTTCTTTCGAATTAGCTTCACTTTTTCTGTCATATCTCTGATCATGTCAGGTCCAATCTCAGGTACTTCAGAGATATCATCCCAATAGAGAGGAGATCGACACTTCTTTCCATACAACGCTTCAAATGGTGCCATCTCAATACTCGTCTGATAGCTATTGTTGTACGAAAACTCACAAAGCGTCAATGCATCTTGCCAATTAGTGCTGAAATCAAGCACTACTGCTCTCAGCATATCCTCCAGTGTCTGGATAGTTCGCTCTGAATGTCCGTCGGTCTGTGGATGATATGCAGTACTCAGATGTAACTTCGTACTGAGAGCCTGCTGTAAACTCTGCCAGAAGTGCGAAGTAAATCGAGGATCACGATCTGATACAATTGACTTCGGCACTCCGTGCAATCTGACCACTTCTCTGACATAGATCTCTGGCATTTGATCAAATTTGTACGTCATCTTGTACGGAATAAAACATGCAGATTTGGTCAATCTATCAATCACGACCCAAATTGCATCACAACCTTTGGAGGAACACGGCAATTGCGTCACAAAATCCATGGAAATGTGATCCCATTTCCACTCAGGAATGGATAAACTCTGTAATAAACCTCCTGGTTTCTTCCTTTCTGCCTTCACCTGCTGGCAATTCAGACATTTGGAAACAAATTCGGCAATGTCAGTCTTCATTTGTTTCCACCACGACCCAAATTGCATCACAACCTTTGGAGGAACACGGCAATTGCGTCACAAAATCCATGGAAATGTGATCCCATTTCCACTCACGAATGGATAAACTCTGTAATAAACCTCCTGATTTCTCCCTTTCTGCCTTCACCTGCTGGCAATTCAGACATTTGGAAACAAATTCGGCAATGTCAGTCTTCATTTGTTTCCACCAGAACTGTCTTTTCAAATCATTATACATTTTTCTGCTACCAGGATGAATACTGAATCGACTGTTGTGCGCTTCTGACAATATCTGTCGTCTCAGATCTGGAACATTCGGCACAACCAGATGATTATTCACATATAATACGTTATCACGTACCTGATACTCTGATCGATATCCTATTCTGACCATCGATACTGATTTCTGTACATTCTGATCAATTTTCTGAGCTGCCTTAATCTTCATAATCAGCTCTGGTTCTACTTGCACTGTATAGAGTCTCAACGGT
Source organism: Primulina eburnea (assembly GCF_022965805.1). Classification (NCBI taxonomy): domain Eukaryota; kingdom Viridiplantae; phylum Streptophyta; class Magnoliopsida; order Lamiales; family Gesneriaceae; genus Primulina; species Primulina eburnea. The sequence continues at coordinate 10,857,488 of NC_133111.1, forward strand.
CTATAATCTGTTTCAAATGCTAATCCAGACAAACAACAGTCTTCTACCAAATTTGAAACACCAATCATCGATAAGGATAAAGAACATACCTTTCGACTTAGTGCATCAGCTGCTGCATTAGACTTTCTTGGATAGTATTTGATTTCACAATCAAAGTCTTTAAGCAAATCAAGCCATCTTCGCTGTCTCATATTCAATTCAGATTGTGAAAACAGATATTTCAAACTCTTATGATCAGAATATATCTCAAACTTCTCTCCATAAAGATAGTGTCGCAATATCTTTAATGCAAAGACAATGGCTGCCAATTCAAGGTCATGAATTGGATAACGAGTCTCATGTGGTTTAAGCTGTCTTGAGGCATAAGCGATAACATGTCCTCGTTGCATCAGCACACATCCCAAACCTCTATGAGAAGCGTCGCAATAAACCACAAAATCACCAGTACCGGATGGGATAGTCAACACCGGAGCACTGGTCAATCTCTTCTTCGACTCTAGAAAACTGGTCTCACATTCTTCAGACCAAACAAATGGAGCATTCTTCTGAGTCAGCTGAGTAATTGGTTTAGTTATACTTGAGAAATCTTTAATAAAACGACGGTAATATCCCGCTAAACCCATAAAACTGCGAATTTCGGGCACTGACGTCGGTCTTGGCCAAGAAATTACGGCTTCCACTTTATTGGGATCCACTGATATCCCGTTTCCGGATATAATATGACCCAGAAATACTACCTGTCTTAACCAAAACTCACATTTTGATAGTTTAGCATATAACTTCTCAGCCCTTAAAATTCGCAACACAGTTCTTAGATGCTCAACAAGCTCACTCATATTCTTTGAATAAATCAAAATATCATCGATGAAAATAATCACGAAATCATCGAGATATTTCTAGAAGATACGGTTCATCAATCCCATAAATACAGCTGGAGCATTCGTCAAACCAAACGGCATGACAATAAATTCATAGTGTCCATACCTGGTTCTGAATGCCGTCTTTGAGATATCAGAATCTCTGACTCTCAACTGATGATATCCCGATCTTAAATCAATCTTGGAATATACTGAAGAACCCTACAACTGATCGAATAAATCATCAATACGAGGCAAAGGATATTTATTCTTTATCGTTGCCTTGTTCAGTTGCTGATATTCGATGCAGAGTCTCATCGAACCGTCTTTCTTTCTTACAAACAATACTGGAGCACCCCAAGGAGAAACACTCGGTCTGATGTACCCCTTGGCCAGTAAGTCTTCCAGCTGATTCTTCAATTCTTTCAATTCAACTGGTGCCATTCTGTACGGAGCTCTAGAAATCGGCACTGTACCTGGTATCAGTTCAATGCTGAAGTCTATCTCTCTAACTGGAGGTAGTCCCGGGATCTCATCTGGGAAGACGTCAGCAAATTCACGTACCACTGGCAGATCTGCCAATGCTGGACTCGACTTCAGTAAATCTACTGAATATACAAGGAATCCTTCTGCTCCTTTCTGTAACAATCGAGTCATAGATAATACGGATATTAAAGGAATTCTCGATCTAGAACCCTTACCGTAAAATTTTCACTCTTCAGCCATATCTGGTCTGAATCTCACTATCTTGTGGAAACAATCAACAGTCGCTCTGTACTTGGTCAGCATATCAATACCGATAATACAATCGAAATCGGACAACCCAAGTACGATGCAATCCAATTCAATCTCATGCTCGTCATACTGCAGTACAGAATGTTTAACAGAATTTACGGATATCAAACATGTCCCCAAAGGCGAAGAGACAGACACTACAGTAGCTAAAAACTCTACAGGCAATGCATGACTCAATGCAAATCGTTCAGAAATAAATGTATGTGAAGCACCGGTATCAATCAATACATAAGCAGGGTAACCATATAAAGAACAGTTACCTCCTGGCTAGGAGGTTGGATAACATTCTGGCTACCTCCTGGCCTCTGCTGTGACTGAGCTGGCGCTGACTGGAATGTGTGAACAGCAGCTGATCGTCTCTCAGTCTGTGTTGCTGATCCCGATGACTCGGCTCCCTGAGATCTTTGAGAACCTCTCTGCGGACATACTTTAGCAAAGTGTCCTGGCTGTTTACAGATGTTGCAACTACCAGTCACTCCCTGGCATTGCTCAGTTGCATGTCTTCCTCCGCAAGTCTTGCAGTAAACTCCAGTGTAACTCTGGCTTTGTCTGGAACCACCGGAGCTGGAAGAACTGCTGCCAGATTTCTTGAATTGCTTTCCCCTGGCTTTCAAAAATTCTTTCTTCCCTCCACTACTGCTGCCACTCTCAAATCTGGGAGGTGGTTGCTGTGATCTCGGTGCTGGAGGCACAAATGAAGCCCCTTTCTGTCTCATCAGACCGGCTTCTGCTCCCTTAGCTCTATTCAGGGCGTCAGTAAAATTATTCGGTCGCCTTGTGTTCACCAATGTGAAAATATCGGGGTTCAAGCCATTGATGAACTGGTCAGCAGTAGCTTCCTCGCTGTCAACCACATGTGGAGCAAATTTCAACAAGGTGGAGAATTTTGACATGTACTCTTCTATGTTCGTATGTCCCTGCCTTAGATTGGCAAACTCCGCCCCCTTGTCCTTTCGGTACGACACTGGAAAGAATCATTGATAAAATTCAGTTCTAAATATATTCCAGGTAATAATCGTACCTCTATGCTCCATGGCTCTCTTTCTTTTAATCCACCAGTCCGATGTCCAATCAATTTCACTCTCCTCTCGTCTGTATACTCCAAGGATTCGAACAACATCTCTATATCATCAAGCCAACTCTCGCACTCCACAGCGTTCTCTGTTCCTTTCAAAGTCGGCGGATGAAATGACTGAAATCGTTTCAGTAACGTTTCCGTTGAAGTCGGAGTGACATCCATTGGAGGATTTGATGTACTTCCCTGTTCTGGGATTCGTCTGGGAGGCATATCTGATAATCAAATAGATTAGTAACAAATACCACAATTCTGTTTCAATCCTCCTCTGATCATCTTACTGCTGATCTAGAATCGGTGCTGATCCAGTCTCAATAAAACATATTACTATATCAAATCAGATAAAGAAGTAATATGTATTTAAGCAGTAAGACATGCTAGCATTCAAAAGCAAGAAAGAAAACCTCAATCTACCCCGCTCACTAGCCTCTTCTATCTTATTCTAAAGGATCTATCGCTCTGATACCACCTGTTGTGGGGACCCGGACGCTAATCATCTTCTTAATCGTCATTGGGACTAATTTAATCAATTAGAATAAACATGGTCTAATTTTTTTTTAAATGCGGAAGGTAATGGAATCATTCTTATTATACAAACCAGTATAATAATACAAATCCTGTATAACATGCATCTAATTCAAAACTAGGTTCAACTACTACAATCAAGTAATAAAACCTATCTATATCTAAGTCCGGAATCACCACTCTAATCTCGATCTTTCTTCACCTCTGTGACCCTGAACCTGTCTCACCTGTTGCCATGCATACATACAGACAAGACAACAGCCGGATAACTCCGGTGAGATATAAATATCCCAGTATAAATAATGTATCAATGCAATCATATAAAACATATATAAAAGCATAAACAATCATTAAAACATGTATTCAATCTGACTACATGAACAAATACGAATTTGTATTTAAGTCAATGACTTATTATCTTATCTCAACTTATTTCTAGTCTAGGGATCCCGATCTAATTTAGACTTTGGTATGCTGTATCGAATGTCTACAATAGACGTCGATATACATCTAAGCTCATCGTTACACCGTAAGTCTAGAATCTTCGTGGTTCTGACAAAGACTCGGCGGTTCTGCCCTAGCTAGATTGATCTACCCTAGACTCAAACTCTGGCTCTGCTATCATTCAATAGACTAAACATATCAATCTGATAATCAGCAAATATCAATGCAATAAAATAAAGTATGTGATTTTGGTAAACTCAAGTCAAACCTAACTCGAGTTGTGCAATCCCGAATCAACATTTATTTATACCTTTCTTGTTGTCGCTCTGATACAATCAAAGTCTTGATTCAAAGTCTGTCACTGTTCAATCTGGCAATGACAATATCAATATACTGTATCAATATTCTAATCAAATCACAACATCTCTGTTTTATCAAATTCTGACAGTACCATAGTACAATCTTGCGATACCGGTGATACCAAACCAGTATCTACTAATTCCAATAATTTACAATCAACCACCGTACAAATCTGATATCAATTCTAGTCAATTTCATTCTGAAATTCATAAAAATTCCATATTCAGCCCGTTTCTTGATTTGACTTCGATTCTACGCTGTCTAACACGTCCAGAACAACATATATGACGTGTATTCAATTCCAACAACATCATAATTTCAAAACATGTCAAAACGTAATAAAACTTACGTCTTGTAGTAGCCTGCGTTGATATGAACACAATACCGAAGTCGGATTTAAATTCTAACGGACGGATTGATCGTAAATCGAATTCTAAAATCAAAGAACAAAAGTTTCCTCTGAATTTCCGTTTGATATGGCACATTTCTTCGCAATCCACGTCTCGCGCATATGCGCGACTACCTTCCGCGCATATGCGCGAGACATTTTGTCTCGGCGCGTCCCCCGCACGGCTGCTCGCGCATATGCGCGCACCTCTTCCGCGCAAATGCGCGAGGAATTCTTCACAACTCTCGGGTACCCTCGCGCATGTGCGCCGATAAACGCCGCGCATATGCGCGAGGGGTTCTGCCTATTCCGCCCATATGCGCCGCATCAAGTCGTGCATATGCGCGAGGATCCTTTCCTCGCACCTACATCTTTTCATGTTGAATTCAAACCGTGTCCTGATTAGCCCTTTCATAATCGTCTCGATTAAAAAAATTAATAATCGTAATTAACACGACATAAAATCTTGGGCATTACAGATGATGTATGCTATGATTATTACCATGTTTTAACAGGTCACGTTTACGCATACGATTTTACTGCAGACATGAAATTTATGTTGATTATGCTATTTTTCACTATTGTGTGCTATGTATATATACTTGTTATTCCTGGTACAGGTATGTTGAGTCTTTAGACTCACTAGGCGTGTATGATGCAGGTAAGCCTGTTGCTGAGGAGACTTGAGTTGCTGAACTCTGAGCAGGCAGCCCTAGTGTGGTGACACGACCTGAGGACCGCATGATTGTTCTGTATATTGATTCATGAGTTTTTGGGAGGAGTTCAACATTTTTATACGTTGGTGATATTAAGATTTTTACTCGTTTATGTTTACGTTTGATTTTTGGATGATGTTGGTTATTTTAAACTGCGCTATTCTTATTGTCGAATAAATACGTTTATTTTAAATTTTATTTAGTAATTGCGAGCTTTTTTAAAAAATAAAATATTTCCACACTTTTAAAATGAGTAGATGTTACAGTTGGTATCAGAGCAAGGGTCTTGTATAAGGTTGTGCCACCGTCAGCTTCTGCCGCTCAGTCTTGAAGCCTCAAGTCTGTAAGCTTTTATGTTTTGTTTAAAATAATTTATTGTTATCACGTGCATGCTTTCATGATTTATGCCTTACGATGATCTATTACACCTGTTTAACTGCCTATACAATTTAATATTTATTATTTTAAAAACTATATTAATTGCATGATGGTTACGTTTATAAATTGGACTATATTCAGATATAACTCCAAGACGTGCTCCTAGCACGGACAGGCATGATGATATCCCTGAAGATGGCAGGGGCCCTCCACCACCACCAGAGGACCTAGCTACCCGAGTACTTGAGGGGATAGTGAGGCTCATGCAGCAGGCCAGCAGGCACCTCGTCAGCAGACTGATGTTTTTGAGCAGTTCCGTAGGCTCAACCCGAAGGAGTTAGAGGGTACCACCGATCAATTCGTTGCAAAGGGATGGATTAGATCTCTGGAGTTACATTTTGAGTATCTGCAGATGAGGGATGGCTACTGGGCCAGGTGCGCCATTTATATGCTGAGGGATGATGCGTCCCTATGGTGGGAGGAGGCTGCACATGCAGTGGATGTGACTACTCTCAAATAGGCAGATTTAAAGAGATGTTCTATGGGAAATACTTTACAGCTGATGTCAGGGGCCGCCTGACGAGGGAGTTTATGAGTCTCCTCCAGGGGGAATTGTCTATGGCAGAGTTTATTCGCAAGTTTGATAGAGGTTGCTACTTCGTGCCACTTATTGCCAGAGATTCCGATCAAAAGCTGCGGCACTTTATGGATGGACTGAGACCTACCCTTCGCCAAGATGTGATGAGGCCGGCAAGCTATGATGAGGCCATTTCTTGTGCCTTCCAAGCGGAGCAGGCGCTTTGAGACATTGATTTTGAGATGCAGCGGAAGCGGCTTCAGGCCCAGCCCAGTTCTCAATCACAGAAGAAGCAGTTTTCGGGGGGGCCACCGAGACAGTAGGGGCAGTAGAAGCCCCAGGGACAGCATAGGGGTCCAGGACAGCAGCGACCACCTTAGGCACCAGGGGCTCCTAGGCAGGAGGGAAGACCGCCATGCAAACAGTGCAACAAACTCCATTACGGCAAATGCATGTGGGGTACCTACAGATGCTTCGTATGCCAACAGGAGGGGCACAAAGCTGCAGATTGCCCTCAGAAAAAGGATCCCACTACCGGCAGAGCATATATTATGCATGTCGAGGAGGCTGAGGCGAAGCCAGATTCTACTTTGATCACCGGTAACCCTTATACTTAAGTTTTATATGTTTACCGCCTTGATTTCATGGATTTAATGCTTGCTTGAGGATTTATTTTTTGGATTGATAATATAGAAAGAATTAGGATGCATGCTCTACCTATTTAGTATAAAGAATTTAATGGTTTGATTTAAGAAACTTTAGGGACCCAATTGTATTAACTAGTAAATTGAGGACTTAATTGCTAAAACTCGAAATTTTTGGGACTATTTCGAAACTTCTGTAAATTAGAGGATTTATTGGAGACATTTTTGGAATTTTATAAATTTTTGGGGTTTAAATTCGAAAATGAGAATAGGGTCATGTTAAATTTTCCGAACAATTTGAAGGACCGTCATGCAATTTTCGAAACTTTAAGGGGTTAGTTTTCAATTTTCGATTCTTCTGAGGGTCAATTTCGAATTTTGGGAATCAATGTTTGGGTTTATTGCAATGATATTTCGGGAATTTTGGGTTAATGGCCGATAAGAAATCCCTTAAGTTCAACTCTATTAGATTTGATGGTATGTTTTGTCGTAGGGAGGGATATATTTCAGGTTTAGCCACGCATGCTCTACTGGATTCAGGGGCGACACATCATTTATATCTGAATCTTTTGTAAAGCAACTAGGAATCATAACTGCAGCGATGAATTTGGGTTTCAGAGTATTGATCACATCCGGGGATCAGATGTTCACTTCCCAGATAATGAAGAGATTGGAGCTCTGGTTAAAGAAGTATGCAGTGCAGGCAGATTTGATTGTGCTACCATTACCGGAGTTCGACATCATATTGGGTATGGACTGGTTATCTTCTCACGGTGCTGTCATAGATTTTTGACAGAGGTCAGTTTCTGTCGGACCACCCAGTGGGAAGCCGTTTGTTTTTTAGGCAGCTAGACATCAACAGATGCCGCACGTCATTTCCTGCATGTGAGCGAAGAAGCTTATCAAGAGAGCTGCAAGGCATTCTTAGCCAGCATTTTATCAGTGACAGAGCCAGTCAGTGAGAGGCTGGAGGATGTGGATGTGGTCAGTGAATTCTCCAGTGTTTTCCCTAACGATGTTTCAGGGATTCCACCAGACAATGAGGTGGACTTCTCTATTGAGCTCATGCCAGGGACATTGCAGTTATCTAAGGCACCCTACTTTTTAGCGTCTGCAGAGACGAAGGATCTCAAGTCAGATTCAGGATCTGCTATACAAGGGTTTTATTTGTCCTATTTTCTCCTTGGGGCGCACCAGTGCTATTTGTTTAGAAGAAAAATGGCAGCATGCGACTGCGCATTGACTACCGAGAGCTCAACAGGGTCACAGTTAAGAATAAGTATCGGTTGCCTAGGATCGATGACTTATTTGATCAGCTTCAGCGAGTCTCATTGTTCTCCAAGATAGACCTTCGATCCGGATACTATCAGCTGAGAGTGAGAGAGGCAGATGTGCATAAGACATCTTTCTGGACGCGTTAAGAGAGCTCATTAAATATTTGTTAATCTATTTAATTAGTACCTAAGCCTCATTAAACCTAAACATAAGCTCCCCAACCAGCCGACACCCTCTCCCTCAACCTTTTTCTCTCGATTTTAGCAGTTTAGCATCTGATCCCCTCGGCCATAGCATTTTCTTCAAGGAAATTTGTCTCCGGCGCTCGTTCTTCGACCTCCTTGCATCTACATCATCAAGGCACGCATTGTATCTATTGTTTTTGCATCGCACATGTTTTATACACTGTTGAATGCATTGTTGGATTAGAAATCTCGATCCAGAAATGAGGGTGAAAGCTTTTGAATTTTTTTTACATGTTTCTTTCATTCTCTCGGTTGTGCTCACTGTTTTCTTTTGAATTTTTGCAAGGGGCTGCTGGGTGGTGTGTTAAGGGCCTATTATCACCGAGAAAGAAAGGGCATGTAGGCTGGAGATGAAGCTTTGGCGAGTAGAGTAAGGGCCGAGCGGGTTATCTAGCAATTTTGGCTCGTAGTTGGGAGGATCGGTGGTGTGACTTGATCCAGTGTCGCAAGGGCCAAACTGCGACATGGACCAGACCCTGGTGGGTCTGAGCCACGGCCCAAGAAGGCTCGGCCATGGCTGGGACAAGCCATGAAGCCGATCGAGCTTAAGGTAGGAGATGTGTCTTGGGTGCGTTGGAGGAGATCACCGATCGGGCGAGCTGTGTCTGTTTCATGGGGGTGTATCCGTGGTTCCGTAGGGTTCAGAGGAGTCCTAGGTGGTCTAGGGAATGTCAGGTCATGGCTGGTCCTCGGTTGTTCGGTCTAGGATTGTTATGACGTGAATTTGGTGCACTAGGGTATCGGTGGATAGCTTGCTGGAATTTTCCAGCCACCGTTCAGGGCTTTATTCGAGTGTATAAGATCTGGTTTTGAGATCTTTAGGACCTTTTAAGTGTTTTTAAGGTGTGGTAAAAAGTTGGGAAAATTTTGGTTGAGTTTCAAATCGATTCGTGTAAAAACCGGGACCCCGGTCCAAGTTTAAAATGAATCGGTTAAGTTGTATAATGAACATGAGTTTACGTCTAGGAATGCTCATAAATATGTTTTGGGACATTTTAAGGAGTTTGGTAAGCTTCGGGTCAATTTTAGGGGTCCAGGGTTAAAACGAAAATTTTTGGGTTTCTAAGGGCACCCGGTGAAGATTTTGTTCCTGGCAGCAGCCTGAGAACAAATTATCATGTTTTAAATGTTTATGAATCGTGTTTATGATTTTTACGTAATTACGATAAATACGTTGCATGCTTGGTTTAAAGGAAAAATTATGTATATGCATGCTTTTTATTTAAGTGGTGAAAATGATGATATGTTTTGAAGAAAGTGAGTTAGTTGTGACTAACACGATGACATGATGACACGATGACATGGAAAGCTGGGACTCAGTGGGCGGGTAATGCTGTCGCTGTTGTCCTCGCCGTCAGGTACCACTGTTACATGTAGATGGATCCATCGACTGACATGATGATACGAAAATCACTGCTAATGAACGGAACTCAAATTAAGAAAATTAACACGTATGTGTTGATACGATGATGCATACTATGATTATTACCATGTTTTGATAGGTCACATTTACGCATACGATTTTACTGCAGACATGAAATTTATGTTGATTATGCTATTTTTCACTGTTGTGTGCTATGTATATATACTTATTATTCCTGGTACAGGTATGTTGAGTCTTTAGACTCACTAGAGGTGTGTGATACATGTGAGATTGTTGCTGAGGAGAATGGAGGTGCTGAACTCTGAGCAGGCAGCCCTGGTGAGGAGGTGACACGACCCGAGGACCGCATGATTGTTCCGCATATTGATTCACGAGTTTTTTAGAGGAGTTCAACATTTTTATAGATTGGTGATATTACGCTTTTTACTCGTTTATGTTTACGTTTGATTTTTGGATGATGTTGGTTATTTTAAACTGCGATATTCTTATTGTCAAACAAATACGCTTATTTTAAATGTTGTTTAGTAATTGCGAGCTTTATTAAAAAAATAAAATATTTCCGCACTTTTAAAATGAGTAGACGTTACAGATATATCTTCTTTGACCCCTGAATTCCATCTATATTTAGTGAATAACATAATATATTCATTCACTAAGCTATTCACTAAGCATATGTCATGTAATTAAAGACTATACGGAGCTTGTATTTCTTTTTCTTCTCTGTATCTTGACTGTTAAAATAATATATCCCTATAAATTGTTCTTTAAATAGGATAGTCATTTTTCTAGCTATCTCACTTAGATATTCTACGGCTAGGACTGACTCTTTTGTTTCTACCGAAGTTAGGTACCAAGCAATCTTTAATGATCCCATATGACTCATATCAAATAGTTTAATGAATAATTCTTTGTTGAGATCAAGTGTTTCTGCCGCAATTCTCATAGCAGATGTCCAATTATCTATGAGATCTTCTCTATTTTTGAACTCTAAGCATAACCTCATAAAGATGTATAGGTTCTAAAACAGATTTCCCATAGGGTGTTTGGTGCAAAAGAATTTGACTCTTTCTTGACCTTGTTCCCACTGGGTGTGATTCTCCACCAGTGTAAAAGTCTGGTTGGCATTCTATCATATTTATATTCTTAGATCCTCCACTTTCTCTTGGTGGTTGCTGCGAAGATGATCAGGTTATGGTAGGTTGTTCACCCCCAGTTGTATTCATCTTTAGATTTACGACCTTGAGATTTGTAAAAGATTATGCCAGGTCTTGGAGATCATCTAGACCAATCCTTTCTAAATTTGTCATCAGATCAATTTCTTTTCTGAGATTGTTTTGATTAGATTGATCATTTTTTATTCTTCAGTTAACGGTTTTGGCATCACTTTGGTTTTCCCTCTTTGATGTAATAAGGGTTCTGTAGTGACCCGTTCCAGAATCACCTACTAATCAGAACTTAAGCATGCAAAATTAACATTTAAAACTGAATCAGGTAATACAGCGGAAAAACAGTAATACAACCCAATCGAATCTGTAAGTACAAAATACTTAAACAACCAGATCGAACTAAATACCCAGAACGAATACCAATAACTACAAGTCAACCTCTGCCAGCTCCCTGTCCACTCCCTCCTGGACCGTCCAACCTGAGACCTGCCCCATCGAATAGGGTGTCCAAAACAGAGATAAACCGAGGACGTGAGCATAAAACGCTCAGCACCGAAAGCATGAGTATACAAGACTATGACATGCATGTATGCAAAATGTACTGGATACCAGGATCTGGGTATAACGAAATACTGCTCAGGTAAATGACGTCAAGGTATGTAGCACTCTGGGCCGTCGCACCAGGAGGTGGCTCCCATACCAAAATAAACCTGTGGATATACCGGTGACCTGACCACCGTCGGCCAACGGGGTCCAACCATCCACAACAAACGAGGGCTGAGCACCCTCTCAACAGGCTATCTTAAAGATAATCAGGCTCAACATGATTATGCAAATGCCGCATAATAAACCATGCATCATATGACAGATAATAATGCAACATATAAACATGCAACACATAGCAAAGTATACTCAATCCTGCTATCTCGGATAGTACTTTCGTACATCAAACCAGTAGATCCTAGCAATCAGCCCTAGAATCAAGCCTGCGTCCGTAGTCAGCCCACTGATGCCGCTAGCTCTCAACTAGAGCACAACTCCGCTACAAAACCAGTAGCACCCCGCTAGTGCCTAAACCTCGGGAAAAGACTAGAAACCCATCAGAAACGACTAAAACGCTCTGGAACACTCGCAATTGACGAGTAACAAATGAAGCCTCGCGCCTCTATTTATAGACAACGATCGGTAGATCCGACCCACTTCGGACGATCCGATCCGGCACACTTCGGACGATCCGAACCCTGATCGGACGATCCGAATCCTGCATGTCTTCCACGTGTCCAGCCACCTGTCTTCGGACGATCCGAACCCTGATCGGACGATCCGAACCTTGCATGTCTTCCACGTGTCCAGCCACCTGTCTTCGGACGATCCGAACCCTGATCGGACGATCCGAACCCTGATCGGTCCTTCCGATCCCACCGAAATAATATTTAATCCAATAATTAACTCAAATTAGGCATCGGGATACTACATTCTCCCCCCCTAAAAAGGATTTCGTCCGCGAAATCGAGTCTGAAAAAATGACAATTCTGAACAACAATACATTCAACTTAAGAATGAATTACAACTGAAAGTACAACTGAAATTACAATCATAACTGAAAATACTACAACTAGAACAACTCTGGATGCTCTGACCGCATGCGACTCTCTAGTTCCCAAGTAGCTTCTTCAGTACCTCGGCGCTGCCACTGCACTAAGACAAGAGGAATAGTCTTATTCCGCAGTACCTTATCCTTCCGGTCTAAGATCGAAACCGGTCTTTCCACAAAAGACAAATCCGGATTCTGCTGAACTTCTGTCGGATGCAAAACATGAGACTCATCCGCTACGTATCGTCTCAACAAAGACACATGAAACACATTGTGAACACTAGACAGATACGGTGGCAAAGCTAATCTGTAGGCCAAATCTCCCACACATTCTAAGATCTCAAAAGGACCAATGAATCTCGGAGATAGGTTATCCTTGAGTCCAAATCTCATAATCCTCCGAAAAGGTGATACCTTGAGAAACACTTTCTCGCCTGCATCAAAATGAAGAGGTCTGCGCTTGGTGTTCGCATAACTCGCTTGTCGATCCTGAGCAGTCTTAATCCGCTGTTTGATCACAAGAACTTTGTCCATGGCCTGCTGAATCAATTCTGGACCCTCGACCTGTCGTTCTCCGACTTCCTCCCAGAACAGAGGAGTACGACAACGTCGACCATACAATGCTTCAAACGGAGACATACCAATACTTCTATGAAAACTGTTGTTGTATGCAAACTCTATCAGTGGCAGATGATCCTGCCAAGCTGGCCCGAAATCCATCACACAAGATCTCAACATATCCTCAAGAGTACGAATAGTCCTCTCTGACTGACCGTCAGTCTCTGGGTGATATGCAGTACTCAAACTCAAGGTAGTGCCCAAGGCTTGCTGAAAGCTGCCCCAAAATCTAGATGTAAATTGAGGATCTCTGTCACTAACGATACTCACGGGCACACCATGAAACCGTACAATCTCTTGAATGTACAACCGTGCCATCCGATCGAAAGTGAAATCTCTGTTATACGGAAGAAAATGGGCGGACTTAGTAAGCCGATCCACTACCACCCAGATAGCATCTCTATTCCCCACAGACATAGGCAAGTGAGTCACGAAGTCCATCGTGATATGCTCACACTTCCACTCCGGAATAGGAAGATTCTGCAACAAACCTCCAGGTCGTCGATACTCAGCCTTCACCTGCTGACAGACTAGGCACTTGGAGACATACTGATAAACATTACGTTTCATACCTTTCCACCAAAATCGAGTCCTCAAATCCTTATACATCTTGTTGCTCCCCGGATAAACACTCAACTTGCTACGATGAGCCTGGGATACAATCTCCTCCCTCAAAGTGTCATCTTCCGGTACAACAACACGACCAGATAAGCACAAAAGACCCTTGGACTGATAGTGGAATCTAGAAGTATTATCTCCATCAGCCAACCGAGCTAATCTCTGAATCTTAGAATCAAACATCTGAGCATCTCTAATCCGAGAATACAAAACTGGCTCAGAAAAAATAGTAGCTACACGGATACTCTCCGTTCCCTTCCGATGTTTACAATTGAATCCCATCGAACAGAAATCCTGAATAATTTCAGATACAGCACAAGTCTGAAGAGCAGACAATCTCACCTTGCGACTAAGAGCATCGGCCGTGAGATTCGCAGATCCTGGATGATACTTGATCTCACAATCATAATCCTTGAGTAGATCCATCCAACGACGCTAACGCATGTTCAACTCAGCCTGAGTGAACAGATACTTCAAACTCTTATGATCAGTGAAAATCTCAAATCGCTCACCATACAGATAATGGCGCCAGATTTTCAAAGCAAAAACGATCGCTGCTAATTCCAGATCATGAACAGGATAGTTTTCCTCATGAGGCTTCAACTGTCTCGACGCATAAGCAATCACATGCTCATTCTGCATCAGAACACACCCTAGTCCCTGTAAAGAGGCATCGGTGTAAACACTGAAACCACCAGATCCAGACGGTAAAGCCAAAATAGGCGCAGATGTCAAACGCCTGCGAAGTTCCAAGAAACTCTCTTCGCACTCTGATGTCCACTCAAATGAAACATCTTTCCGAGTGAGCTGAGTGAGTGGTTTAGCAACCTGAGAGAAGTTGACAATGAAACGGCGATAATACCCAGCCAATCCCAGAAAACTGCGGATCTCGGCTACTGTCGTCGGACGCGACCAGTTCAATACCGCTTCCACCTTGCTCGGGTCAACTGAAACTCCCTTGCTAGAAATGACATGACCAAGGAATACAACCCTGTCAATCCAAAACTCACATTTACTCAACTTCGCATAAAGCTGATTCTCGCGAAGTGTCTGTAAAATAGTCCTTAAGTGTTGTACGTGTTCTTGCTGATCATGCGAATAGATTAAGATATCATCTATAAACACCACAACAAACTTATCCAAGAATTCCCGAAAAACCCGATTCATCAGATCCATAAAAACTGCTGGTGCATTCGTCACCCCAAAAGGCATAACCAGAAACTCATAATGCCCATACCGGGTCCTGAATGCAGTCTTCGATATATCTCCCTGATGAACCCGAAGCTGATGATAACCAGACCTTAAATCAATCTTGGAATACACAGAGGTACCTTGCAGTTGATCAAATAAATCATCAATCCGTGGCAACGGATACTTATTCTTTATCGTAGCACGATTCAACTGCCGATAATCTATGCAGAGCCGCATAGAACCATCCTTCTTTTTGACAAAAAGAACTGGTGCTCCCCACGGGGACACACTGGGTCGAATATACCCCTTGTCAAGAAGATCCTGCAACTGCTGTTTCAATTCTTGCATCTCTGATGGAGCTAAACGATAATGAGCTTTAGAGATTGGTGCCGTGCCTGGCACTAAATCAATGCCGAAATCCACTTCCCGAACGGGAGGAAAACCAGGAATCTCCTCGGGAAAAACATCCGGAAAATCGCAAACCACTGAAATGTCGCTGATACCGACACTATCTGCGGACGAATCAATAGCATAGATAAGGTAGCCTTCCCCGCCCGACTCTAAAGCACGACAGGCTTTCAGAGCAGAAACCACAGGCATCGGGGGTCGCGCTCCCTCTCCATAGAAAAACCAACTGTCGCCCTCAACTGGACGAAACTGCACAAACTTCTGATAACAGTCCACAGTAGCTCTAAACACAGTCAGCACATCTATTCCCAGAATGCAATCAAAATCCTCCATCGCAAGAATCATCAAATTAGCAGTTAAAACATTATCCTCAAACTCTAGAGGACAATCCAAAACTAGACGTTTAGCTAGCACCGAATGACCCATCGGTGTGGAAACAGATACCACAACGTCCAAAGAAGTGAAAGGTAATGCATGACGCTTAGCAAATCTCGCAGATATGAATGAATGTGATGCACCAGTATCAATGAGAACGTAAGCAGGTAATCCACATAAATAAAAAACACCTGCGATAATTCTGTCGTTCTCCTCAGCAGCCTGATCCTGGTTAAGAGCAAAGACCTGCCCTTGAGTACGCGGTCGGAGGTTAGAACCCTGAGTAGACTGTCCCTGCTGTGGCCTCTGATGAACTGAAGCCTGAGAACCAGATCCTGATCCTCCGCCCGTCTGTGGACAGTCTCTCTTCATATGGCCCATCTCACCGCATTTGTAACAAGCACCCGCAACTTTGCGACAACGCTCCGTCGGATGATCCTTCCCGCAATGCTGACACGGGCCCTTATTCTTCCCAAAATGGTGAACTCCTCCAGATCCAGAGGAAGAAGAAGTAGATCCAGCCTTCTTGAATGCTTGGGCGCGGGGACCCAAAGAACTAGTAGGACGAGCAGACTGCATGGCTCGACCTCTCAGCAAACTGCCCTCAGCCTGGCGACAACGGTTCACAAGGCCCTCATACGATGTCGGATCATCGCAGACAACAACCCGATCAAAAATCTCCTGATTGAGGCCCTGGAGAAAATGGTTATACTTGGCCCTAGCATTGTCACTGACATGTGGAACATACGGAAGCAACTCAAAGAACTTCTGCTGATACTCATCAACAGACAAACTTCCCTGCTTCAGATTGATCAACTCAATCGCCTTGGTCTGCAGAAGGGCTGGCGGAAAGTAAAGCAGCATGAAAGCGGCTCGGAAATCGGCCCAAAGAACTCGACCCTGTCGCTGAACTATCGGTGCAGAGGTAGACCTCCACCACTTGCGCGCACCACCCTCCAGCAAGAAATCAAGGGTATCAATCTGCTGTTCCGCCGAGCACTGAAAAGTCTTGAAGCAGCTCTCCATCCTCTCAAGCCAGTTCTCCGCAACATCCGGAGTCTCACCGCCCGAAAGAGGTTTTGGCCCCATCTGCAAGAACCGATGCATACTAAAACTCCGAGGCTCATCACGACGGTGTTGACGACGTTCTCGATGCTCTCGACGACGCTCCCGATCGTCGCGGTCTCCCCAGCGTCCAATGCTGCCATGACTACTAGCATCGTCGTCAAAACCAGACATCTCTTAGCTACAAAAGTTACCAGAGATTAAACCCAAAAGAACAGTTCTAATCCCAAAATCTTAATGCATGCTCTGATACCATAAATGTAGTGACCCGTTCCAGAATCACCTACTAATCAGAACTTAAGCATGCAAAATTAACATTTAAAACTGAATCAGGTAATACAGCGGAAAAACAGTAATACAACCCAATCGAATCTGTAAGTACAAAATACTTAAACAACCAGATCGAACTAAATACCCAGAACGAATACCAATAACTACAAGTCAACCTCTGCCAGCTCCCTGTCCACTCCCTCCTGGACCGTCCAACCTGAGACCTGCCCCATCGAATAGGGTGTCCAAAACAGAGATAAACCGAGGACGTGAGCATAAAACGCTCAGCACCGAAAGCATGAGTATACAAGACTATGACATGCATGTATGCAAAATGTACTGGATACCAGGATCTGGGTATAACAAAATACTGCTCAGGTAAATGACGTCAAGGTATGTAGCACTTTGCGCCGTCGCACCAGGAGGTGGCTCCCATACCAAAATAAACCTGTGGATATACCGGTGACCTGACCACCGTCGGCCAACGGGGTCCAACCATCCACAACAAACGAGGGCTGAGCACCCTCTCAACAGGCTATCTCAAAGATAATCAGGCTCAACATGATTATGCAAATGCCGCATAATAAACCATGCATCATATGACAGATAATAATGCAACATATAAACATGCAACACATAGCAAAGTATACTCAATCCTGCTATAGTACTTTCGTACCTCAAACCAGTAGATCCTAGCAATCAGCCCTAGAATCAAGCCTGCGTCCGTAGTCAGCCCACTGATGCCGCTAGCTCCCAACTAGAGCACAACTCCGCTACAAAACCAGTAGCTCCCCGCTAGTGCCTAAACCTCGGGAAAAGACTAGAAACCCATCAGAAACGACTAAAACGCTCTGGAACACTCGGAATTGGCGAGTAACAAATGAAGCCTCGCGCCTCTATTTATAGACAACGATCGGTAGATCCGACCTGTAATGCCCGAAAATTTAATTATTGTAATCTGATATGATTTACTGATTATGAATTGATGTAATTATAGCCGGGCCAGTTCGAGATAAGATTTGAGCAAGTATATGAAATTAGACAATTTGGGCGAAAGTGACTCGCCCGAGCGGACGTTTTTGATCTCCCGAGCGAGAGTGCCTAGGAGAAGAGGGCCGAGAATTACTCGCCCGGGCGGATGTTTTTGACCGCCCGAGCGAGGCTGCTGGAATGGGCGAGGCCGAGAATGACTCGCCCGGGCGGCAACTTTTGTCCGCCCGAGCGAGCGACGTGCAACACAAAGGAATGTGCCACGTTTTGTTCATGCATGGAGTATATATATATATGCGTAAAACTCGAAATCTTCTTCATTCTTCAGAGAAAATCGAGAGGTTTGGGGAATACTTGCCTTCGTGAGTTTGTAAATCGATTTGTGTGCGAACCGTATATCTGAATTGAAATCCGACTTCGATACTGTGTTCGTATCAACGCAGGCTACGATTGGACGTAAGTTTTATTACGTTTAGACAAGATTTGATTTTATGATATTGTCAGAATTACATATGATTCAGATATGGTGTTTCTGCTACCGTAGATATTGTAGAATCGAAGTCAGATTTAGAAACAGATTGGTTATGGAATTGTTATGAATTTTAGAATTGATTTGATTGAGATTGCTATCAGAATTATGCTGTTATTCATGTTGAAGTGTACAGATACTGAAGTTATAGATTGTACTAAGATTTATTAGGAATTCTGGTAGTGTAATTGTGATGTTAAGACTGACGGGGTTACAAGACTGTAGTGTTATGCCGTCTAAACATCAGTTGGTACAGATTGATCAGATTCAGTATTGGTTTCTGTTATCTCGTGATATTGTTGATGTGATCAGATTTTGTACTGAATTGGGTATTGATCAGAACAGATTGTGTTTTGAGCTACACATTGATACAATGTATTTATTCTTGTCATTTCAGTTTGAAGATGGACAGACTGGACTTCGAGACTACGTCTTCCTCAGACGGGGAAGATAAAGGTATAATTCATGTGATATTTGGGAAGAACAACTCAATTGAGATCGCGTTGAGTTGCCCACTAAATCACATACTATACTCTTGTTATGTTTTTATATGATTATGCTATGATTATAGATTGTTATTCATGCATTAAGATAGGACAGTCTGGAGATCAGGCAGACTCTAGACGTTCGGCGATATCTCAGCTCTGGGGAAGATCACCGCCCCTTTGTAGATGCGGATACAGATCAGGCCGAAGTCTAGGAATAAGACGTACAGCACCTCGATTGGTAGGGTAGGTGACAGCCAGTGACGTCTTATTCACCCCGGGATCCCTAGAGTTTCAAATCGAGTCAAGTCTAGACATGATTTATTTAGGACTGCATGCTTATATAGATGTGGCTCCTAGATCATGGGACCCATCGTTATTGCTTCCAGTTGTGCTAGCATGTTTTTATGATTTAGATGGGTTATATGTATGTTTAGCTGATTTGAAGTGCATGCTTGTTGTGATTAGATTTCATAGCTTATGAAATCTAATGTTTTGATTTTAGTCGTGACAGCATGTTTCATGAATTATTTTATGTATATACATGTTTACCATGTTTTATACTGGGATTTATTTCTCACCGGAGTTATCCGGCTGTCGTCTTGTTTTGTATGTGTGCATGACGACAGGTGGGGCAGGATCAGGGTCGAGATGACGATGAGAGAAGACGAGTTAGCGTGGTGATTCCGGACTTACAGTAGACTTGGTTTTATTACTTGACGTTAGTAGTGGAACTTTAGATTAGATTATTGTACTTTTAATACTAAAATGTATTTTATACAGATATGTGTAGTATTTAGATTCCATTACCTTCCGCTATTGTATATTAAAAAGAAAAATTTTTAGACCCTGTTTTATCTTAATTGATAATTAAATCCCAACGATGATTAAGAAAATGATTAGCGTCCGGGTCCCCACAACAGGTGGTATCAGAGCGAGGATCCTTTAGAGATAGATCTTTAGATTGAGATAGTTAGAACTGATAGATCTTTTAGATTGACTTAGATTGAGATAGAAGAGAATGAGCGGGGTAGATGAATTTTCTTTCCTTGCATGTGTGTGCTAGCATGAGATTGATTCTAATGTTGATTGACATTGTGTGCTAGCATAAGACTATGTGTTACTGCTTTAAGATACATGGTTACCTGACTATTTGATTTAAATTGGTATTATGTATTCTTGAGTATGAATCAGATCGGATTCATGATCAGCAGTAAGATGATCATGATCAGCAGTAAGATGATCATGATCAGAAAAAGATTGGCACAGATTTGCAGTATTGGGTTACTAATGTTTGTGGTAATCAGATATACCTCCCCGAAGGATTTTGGAAACAGGCAGTACATCGTATGAGCAGCCATATGTACTAGAACCGCAGATAGATGTGTCAGCGACTCCGATGGAAACCAAGTTGGCAGAATTTCAGTTATTTCAGCCGCCGATTCTGAGTGGTACAGAGACGCCTGAAACGTGTCAGCACTGGGTTGAGGACATAGAGATATTGTTTGATCTACTGGATTGTACAGATGACCAAAGAGTTAAATTGGTATTTCACCAATTACAAGAGGCTGCCAGAAGTTGGTGGATTACAATCAAAAGAGTATTAGCACTACGTGGTACTGTGATCACGTGGGAAGTCTTCAAGACTGAATTCTATCAAAGATTTTTCTCCGCCTCATACCGAGAAGACAAGAAAGCAGAGTTTGAGAATTTAAGTCAAGGTCAATTGAATATTGATGATTATGCTGCTAAATTTTCTACTCTGTTGCGTTTTGCTCCTCATATGGCTAGGGATGATGAAGCTGTAGTGAATCAATTCGTTAGAGGATTGAATTCGGAGATAGTTGCATTCATGAATCTACAGCGACCCTATCACTTTGCTGATGTCTTGAGTAAAGCAAAGAGAGCAGAAGAAAGTCTGATTCGACAATTAACGAGGTTGTGTGTGAAGCAACCCCAGACACCACAATCCCCTTCGAGATTTGAACGTGGCAGCACGAGTGGAAAGCAAGATTTGCTGAAAGCTCGGAAGAAACAGTTCAAGAAGTTAGGCAGTGGTTCCTCCAGTTCCAGTGGTTCCAGTCCGAGTTATACTGGAGTCTATTGCGCTAGGTGTGGAGGGAGACATCCCACCGAACAATGCCAGGGAGTGACTGGTAGATGCAATATCTGCGGACAGCATGGGCATTTTGTTAGAGTGTGTCCTCAGAAGGGTTCCCAAAGATTCTGGGGAGCAGGACCATCGGGTGGCAATGCGTGAAAAACAGACCCAGTAGTTACAACAGGTATCATTTTTTATGATTATATTGCATACGTATTGATCTAATGCATTCGTTATGAGTATCTGTGAATGAGTGGTATGGAGATATGCTGTATCTGTTGGGTCTGTGTATACTGTAGTATTGATTCCTGACTGTTGAGGAATATGTTGATATCAGCAATTTCTGTGACATATTATATACTCAGTTAGATGAGGATGGGACTGGATTAGATTATGATGTACTTGTAATTGTCTGATTTGGATTGCATTATTGACATGTATATGCTAAACAAGTACAGAAATATCGTAGAATGTGTTCCAGAAATAGTAAGATTAAGACCAGATCTAGGTGATCAATGAGGATTTTCGATTCAGAAGTCCTTAGAACATTGTAGGGTTTAGGACTCGATTATTACAGAAAGGAACAGATGGCATCCTTATGTATCCAGTAGATCCACTGAAATCGAGTCTAAAATTTGATAGTAAGATAATAGTTAACTGGTGTTTGCTTAGATAAGATGTCAAATGGGTTCTCTATCAGAAAGAATTGAAAGAATTGACAGATTAAAGTATGGGCTAAAGAATCCAGTTGATTGTGTATTTCTCTTGAAGACATTTTAGTTCTGTTTCTAGATTGACAGATTATGTGTTCAGGGGTATTTTGAAGAATTATGCTTGTTATATCTATGATTCCGGGATATATCCACAGTATCTGATTGTGTATATTGAATATTTGAAAATTGGGTTAAATATTCCGAGAACTGTGATTATTGGATACAGCAATGGGTCAGGTATGGATCCGAATGCAGTTATTGATACAGGTTTATATTCAGACTATGCGGTATCAGGAATGTCAGAATTAGCAGAATGTCAGATATGTCAGAATTTTTCTTACCTGATTTGGACAGATTATCTGATTCTGATTATCTTTTTCTTGTGTTGCTTTACATCTGCTGAGTATTGTTATGATTCTAAATCAGTATTGGAGACATCTTATATTGTTTGGGAGTATATTCTATTTGCAGATGAGATATACTAGTGGATCTGGACAGTATGAAGATTGGTCAGCCAGCCCGAAATTATTATGTTATGAGTTTTTTTAAACTCACTAGATCTGTATAGGTTCTTTCTATTCTGACATTGATTTGATATTACTGTTATTGAGAATCAGTGTGATACAGTGTATTGTAAACCGTTGAAATCAGAACAGAGTATCGTTTACAGTAACAGATATGTGATTTTGTGTTTGTATCCGACATATTGATTCTATTGTGTGATATCAGAAGGTTTCAAAATTGTTTTCAGCTTTTGATATGGATAGTCAGAGCCGAATGCAAGGCAGGTATTTTTCATTATTTTATATTAGTAACTATTTGTTTATACCGGATAGTTCGAATCTGAAGTCTCAAGTAGTGTCAGAAATGCACCATAGGGGATTCAGTTTTCATTCAGATGGTTCAGAATGTATGATATTCGAACAGATAATGTTGGTATAGACAGATGAGATCAGTTGGAACAGCAATTTATGTTGTAAGGTTGGTAGAAATGGTACTGATATGTCTGAATTGCTAACAAACGAAGCCAGAAAGCTAGGAATCAGAAGATGATTACCGACTTAATATACTCCTGAATAGAAATGGGAGTACATTTCTATTACTTTTGTGATAAATTATATCATAAGCCTTTTTCTCTCAGACGTGTTACAGATTGACAGGTAGTCAGCGTGTAGTATTCAGATATTGAAAGGTATTGATAGAACTCTAGTGCTGGATGTTAACACTAGTTATCAAGATAGTGCAGAAGAAATAGATGTAGGAAACCAATGTCGGATAATGACGATTGGTATTGGGAGCCGAAGATGGAATAACAACTACAGGTGGTATTGCTTTGTTATAAATTGCAATTGGCGTATACAGGTGTTGTATAGCCAGTAATATGGGATTGATTCGGCTAGTGAAATGAGTTGGATGTTAAACTCTGTTCTACAGTTCTTCTGATAGATTTGGGTTGATGATTGGTGAGTTCGAGGACGAACTCAGTTCTAAGAGGGGGAGAAATGTAATGCCCGAAAATTTAATTATTGTAATCTGATATGATTTACTGATTATGAATTGATGTAATTATAGCCGGGCCAGTTCGAGATAAGATTTGAGCAAGTATATGAAATTAGACAATTTGGGCGAAAGTGACTCGCCCGAGCGGACGTTTTTGATCGCCCGAGCGAGAGTGCCTAGGAGAAGAGGGCCGAGAATTACTCGCCCGGGCGGATGTTTTTGACCGCCCGAGCGAGGCTGCTGGAATGGGCGAGGCCGAGAATGACTCGCCCGGGCGGCAACTTTTGTCCGCCCGAGCGAGCGACGTGCAACACAAAGGAATGTGCCACGTTTTGTTCATGCATGGAGTATATATATATATGCGTAAAACTCGAAATCTTCTTCATTCTTCAGAGAAAATCGAGAGGTTTGGGGAATACTTGCCTTCGTGAGTTTGTAAATCGATTTGTGTGCGAACCGTATATCTGAATTGAAATCCGACTTCGATACTGTGTTCGTATCAACGCAGGCTACGATTGGACGTAAGTTTTATTACGTTTAGACAAGATTTGATTTTATGATATTGTCAGAATTACATATGATTCAGATATGGTGTTTCTGCTACCGTAGATATTGTAGAATCGAAGTCAGATTTAGAAACAGATTGGTTATGGAATTGTTATGAATTTTAGAATTGATTTGATTGAGATTGCTATCAGAATTATGCTGTTATTCATGTTGAAGTGTACAGATACTGAAGTTATAGATTGTACTAAGATTTATTAGGAATTCTGGTAGTGTAATTGTGATGTTAAGACTGACGGGGTTACAAGACTGTAGTGTTATGCCGTCTAAACATCAGTTGGTACAGATTGATCAGATTCAGTATTGGTTTCTGTTATCTCGTGATATTGTTGATGTGATCAGATTTTGTACTGAATTGGGTATTGATCAGAACAGATTGTGTTTTGAGCTACACATTGATACAATGTATTTATTCTTGTCATTTCAGTTTGAAGATGGACAGACTGGACTTCGAGACTACGTCTTCCTCAGACGGGGAAGATAAAGGTATAATTCATGTGATATTTGGGAAGAACAACTCAATTGAGATCGCGTTGAGTTGCCCACTAAATCACATACTATACTCTTGTTATGTTTTTATATGATTATGCTATGATTATAGATTGTTATTCATGCATTAAGATAGGACAGTCTGGAGATCAGGCAGACTCTAGACGTTCGGCGATATCTCAGCTCTGGGGAAGATCACCGCCCCTTTGTAGATGCGGATACAGATCAGGCCGAAGTCTAGGAATAAGACGTACAGCACCTCGATTGGTAGGGTAGGTGACAGCCAGTGACGTCTTATTCACCCCGGGATCCCTAGAGTTTCAGATCGAGTCAAGTCTAGACATGATTTATTTAGGACTGCATGCTTATATAGATGTGGCTCCTAGATCATGGGACCCATCGTTATTGCTTCCAGTTGTGCTAGCATGTTTTTATGATTTAGATGGGTTATATGTATGTTTAGCTGATTTGAAGTGCATGCTTGTTGTGATTAGATTTCATAGCTTATGAAATCTAATGTTTTGATTTTAGTCGTGACAGCATGTTTCATGAATTATTTTATGTATATACATGTTTACCATGTTTTATACTGGGATTTATTTCTCACCGGAGTTATCCGGCTGTCGTCTTGTTTTGTATGTGTGCATGACGACAGGTGGGGCAGGATCAGGGTCGAGATGACGATGAGAGAAGACGAGTTAGCGTGGTGATTCCGGACTTACAGTAGACTTGGTTTTATTACTTGACGTTAGTAGTGGAACTTTAGATTAGATTATTGTACTTTTAATACTAAAATGTATTTTATACAGATATGTGTAGTATTTAGATTCCATTACCTTCCGCTATTGTATATTAAAAAGAAAAATTTTTAGACCCTGTTTTATCTTAATTGATAATTAAATCCCAACGATGATTAAGAAAATGATTAGCGTCCGGGTCCCCACAACAGGTGGTATCAGAGCGAGGATCCTTTAGAGATAGATCTTTAGATTGAGATAGTTAGAACTGATAGATCTTTTAGATTGACTTAGATTGAGATAGAAGAGAATGAGCGGGGTAGATGAATTTTCTTTCCTTGCATGTGTGTGCTAGCATGAGATTGATTCTAATGTTGATTGACATTGTGTGCTAGCATAAGACTATGTGTTACTGCTTTAAGATACATGGTTACCTGACTATTTGATTTAAATTGGTATTATGTATTCTTGAGTATGAATCAGATCGGATTCATGATCAGCAGTAAGATGATCATGATCAGCAGTAAGATGATCATGATCAGAAAAAGATTGGCACAGATTTGCAGTATTGGGTTACTAATGTTTGTGGTAATCAGATATACCTCCCCGAAGGATTTTGGAAACAGGCAGTACATCGTATGAGCAGCCATATGTACCAGAACCGCAGATAGATGTGTCAGCGACTCCGATGGAAACCAAGTTGGCAGAATTTCAGTTATTTCAGCCGCCGATTCTGAGTGGTACAGAGACGCCTGAAACGTGTCAGCACTGGGTTGAGGACATAAAGATATTGTTTGATCTACTGGATTGTACAGATGACCAAAGAGTTAAATTGGTATTTCACCAATTACAAGAGGCTGCCAGAAGTTGGTGGATTACAATCAAAAGAGTATTAGCACTACGTGGTACTGTGTTCACGTGGGAAGTCTTCAAGACTGAATTCTATCAAAGATTTTTCTCCGCCTCATACCGAGAAGACAAGAAAGCAGAGTTTGAGAATTTAAGTCAAGTTCAATTGAATATTGATGATTATGCTGCTAAATTTTCTACTCTGTTGCGTTTTGCTCCTCATATGGCTAGGGATGATGAAGCTGTAGTGAATCAATTCGTTAGAGGATTGAATTCGGAGATAGTTGCATTCATGAATCTACAGCGACCCTATCACTTTGCTGATGTCTTGAGTAAAGCAAAGAGAGCAGAAGAGAGTCTGATTCGACAATTAACGAGGTTGTGTGTGAAGCAACCCCAGACACCACAATCCCCTTCGAGATTTGAACGTGGCAGCACGAGTGGAAAGCAAGATTTGCTGAAAGCTCGGAAGAAACAGTTCAAGAAGTTAGGCAGTGGTTCCTCCAGTTCCAGTGGTTCCAGTCCGAGTTATACTGGAGTCTATTGCGCTAGGTGTGGAGGGAGACATCCCACCGAACAATGCCAGGGAGTGACTGGTAGATGCAATATCTGCGGACAGCATGGGCATTTTGTTAGAGTGTGTCCTCAGAAGGGTTCCCAAAGATTCTGGGGAGCAGGACCATCGGGTGGCAATGCGTGAAAAACAGACCCAGTAGTTACAACAGGTATCATTTTTTATGATTATATTGCATACGTATTGATCTAATGCATTCGTTATGAGTATCTGTGAATGAGTGGTATGGAGATATGCTGTATCTGTTGGGTCTGTGTATACTGTAGTATTGATTCCTGGCTGTTGAGGAATATGTTGATATCATCAATTTCTGTGACATATTATATACTCAGTTAGATGAGGATGGGACTGGATTAGATTATGATGTACTTGTAATTGTCTGATTTGGATTGCATTATTGACATGTATATGCTAAACAAGTACAGAAATATCGTAGAATGTGTTCCAGAAATAGTAAGATTAAGACCAGATCTAGGTGATCAATGAGGATTTTCGATTCAGAAGTCCTTAGAACATTGTAGGGTTTAGGACTCGATTATTACAGAAAGGAACAGATGGCATCCTTATGTATCCAGTAGATCCACTGAAATCGAGTCTAAAATTTGATAGTAAGATAATAGTTAACTGGTGTTTGCTTAGATAAGATGTCAAATGGGTTCTCTATCAGAAAGAATTGAAAGAATTGACAGATTAAAGTATGGGCTAAAGAATCTAGTTGATTGTGTATTTCTCTTGAAGACATTTTAGTTCTGTTTCTAGATTGACAGATTATGTGTTCAGGGGTATTTTGAAGAATTATGCTTGTTATATCTATGATTCCGGGATATATCCACAGTATCTGATTGTGTATATTGAATATTTGAAGATTGGGTTAAATATTCCGAGAACTGTGATTATTGGATACAGCAATGGGTCAGGTATGGATCCGAATGCAGTTATTGATACAGGTTTATATTCAGACTATGCGGTATCAGGAATGTCAGAATTAGCAGAATGTCAGATATGTCAGAATTTTTCTTACCGGATTTGGACAGATTATCTGATTCTGATTATCTTTTTCTTGTGTTGCTTTACATCTGCTGAGTATTGTTATGATTCTAAATCAGTATTGGAGACATCTTATATTGTTTGGGAGTATATTCTATTTGCAGATGAGATATACTAGTGGATCTGGACAGTATGAAGATTGGTCAGCCAGCCCGAAATTATTATGTTATGAGTTTTTTTAAACTCACTAGATCTGTATAGGTTCTTTCTATTCTGACATTGATTTGATATTACTGTTATTGAGAATCAGTGTGATACAGTGTATTGTAAACAGTTGAAATCAGAACAGAGTATCGTTTACAGTAACAGATATGTGATTTTGTGTTTGTATCCGACAGATTGATTCTATTGTGTGATATCAGAAGGTTTCAAAATTGTTTTCAGCTTTTGATATGGATAGTCAGAGCCGAATGCAAGGCAGGTATTTTTCATTATTTTATATTAGTAACTATTTGTTTATACCGGATAGTTCGAATCTGAAGTCTCAAGTAGTGTCAGAAATGCACCATAGGGGATTCAGTTTTCATTCAGATGGTTCAGAATGTATGATATTCGAACAGATAATGTTGGTATAGACAGATGAGATCAGTTGGAACAGCAATTTATGTTGTAAGGTTGGTAGAAATGGTACTGATATGTCTGAATTGCTAACAAACGAAGCCAGAAAGCTAGGAATCAGAAGATGATTACCGACTTAATATACTCCTGAATAGAAATGGGAGTACATTTCTATTACTTTTGTGATAAATTATATCATAAGCCTTTTTCTCTCAGACGTGTTACAGATTGACAGGTAGTCAGCGTGTAGTATTCAGATATTGAAAGATATTGATAGAACTCTAGTGCTGGATGTTAACACTAGTTATCAAGATAGTGCAGAAGAAATAGATGTAGGAAACCAATGTCGGATAATGACGATTGGTATTGGGAGCCGAAGATGGAATAGCAACTACAGGTGGTATTGCTTTGTTATAAATTGCAATTGGCGTATACAGGTGTTGTATAGCCAGTAATATGGGATTGATTCGGCTAGTGAAATGAGTTGGATGTTAAACTCTGTTCTACAGTTCTTCTGATAGATTTGGGTTGATGATTGGTGAGTTCGAGGACGAACTCAGTTCTAAGAGGGGGAGAAATGTAATGCCCGAAAATTTAATTATTGTAATCTGATATGATTTACTGATTATGAATTGATGTAATTATAGCCGGGCCAGTTCGAGATAAGATTTGAGCAAGTATATGAAATTAGACAATTTGGGCGAAAGTGACTCGCCCGGGCGGACGTTTTTGATCGCCCGAGCGAGAGTGCCTAGGAGAAGAGGGCCGAGAATTACTCGCCCGGGTGGATGTTTTTGACCGCCCGAGCGAGGCTGCTGGAATGGGCGAGGCCGAGAATGACTCGCCCGGGCGGCAACTTTTGTCCGCCCGAGCGAGCGACGTGCAACAGAAAGGAATGTGCCACGTTTTGTTCATGCATGGAGTATATATATATATGCGTAAAACTCGAAATCTTCTTCATTCTTCAGAGAAAATCGAGAGGTTTGGGGAATACTTGCCTTCGTGAGTTTGTAAATCGATTTGTGTGCGAACCGTATATCTGAATTGAAATCCGACTTCGATACTGTGTTCGTATCAACGCAGGCTACGATTGGACGTAAGTTTTATTACGTTTAGACAAGATTTGATTTTATGATATTGTCAGAATTACATATGATTCAGATATGGTGTTTCTGCTACCGTAGATATTGTAGAATCGAAGTCAGATTTAGAAACAGATTGGTTATGGAATTGTTATGAATTTTAGAATTGATTTGATTGAGATTGCTATCAGAATTATGCTGTTATTCATGTTGAAGTGTACAGATACTGAAGTTATAGATTGTACTAAGATTTATTAGGAATTCTGGTAGTGTAATTGTGATGTTAAGACTGACGGGGTTACAAGACTGTAGTGTTATGCCGTCTAAACATCAGTTGGTACAGATTGATCAGATTCAGTATTGGTTTCTGTTATCTCGTGATATTGTTGATGTGATCAGATTTTGTACTGAATTGGGTATTGATCAGAATAGATTGTGTTTTGAGCTACACATTGATACAGTGTATTTATTCTTGTCATTTCAGTTTGAAGATGGACAGACTGGACTTCGAGACTACGTCTTCCTCAGACGGGGAAGATAAAGGTATAATTCATGTGATATTTGGGAAGAACAACTCAATTGAGATCGCGTTGAGTTGCCCACTAAATCACATACTATACTCTTGTTATGTTTTTATATGATTATGCTATGATTATAGATTGTTATTCATGCATTAAGATAGGACAGTCTGGAGATCAGGCAGACTCTAGACGTTCGGCGATATCTCAGCTCTGGGGAAGATCACCGCCCCTTTGTAGATGCGGATACAGATCAGGCCGAAGTCTAGGAATAAGACGTACAGCACCTCGATTGGTAGGGTAGGTGACAGCCAGTGACGTCTTATTCACCCCGGGATCCCTAGAGTTTCAGATCGAGTCAAGTCTAGACATGATTTATTTAGGACTGCATGCTTATATAGATGTGGCTCCTAGATCATGGGACCCATCGTTATTGCTTCCAGTTGTGCTAGCATGTTTTTATGATTTAGATGGGTTATATGTATGTTTAGCTGATTTGAAGTGCATGCTTGTTGTGATTAGATTTCATAGCTTATGAAATCTAATGTTTTGATTTTAGTCGTGACAGCATGTTTCATGAATTATTTTATGTATATATATGTTTACCATGTTTTATACTGGGATTTATTTCTCACCAGAGTTATCCGGCAGTCGTCTTGTTTTGTATGTGTGCATGACGACAGGTGGGGCAGGATCAGGGTCGAGATGACGATGAGAGAAGACGAATTAGCGTGGTGATTCCGGACTTACAGTAGACTTGGTTTTATTACTTGACGTTAGTAGTGGAACTTTAGATTAGATTATTGTACTTTTAATACTAAAATGTATTTTATACAGATATGTGTAGTATTTAGATTCCATTACCTTCCGCTATTGTATATTAAAAAGAAAAATTTTTAGACCCTGTTTTATCTTAATTGATAATTAAATCCCAACGATGATTAAGAAAATGATTAGCGTCCGGGTCCCCACACGACCCACTTCGGACGATCCGATCCGGCACACTTCGGACGATCCGAACCCTGATCGGACGATCCGAATCCTGCATGTCTTCCACGTGTCCAGCCACCTGTCTTCGGACGATCCGAACCCTGATCGGACGATCCGAACCTTGCATGTCTTCCACGTGTCCAGCCACCTGTCTTCGGACGATCCGAACCCTGATCGAACGATCCGAACCCTGATCGGTCCTTCCGATCCCACCGAAATAATATTTAATCCAATAATTAACTCAAATTAGGCATCGGGATACTACAGGTTCAATACCAAATGATGGTGGTAACCTTTCTTCTAAAGTCCTTCTACTAGAACTTGGTTTTTGTTCTAGGTTTTGAATTCTTATTCGAATATCCTTTAATATTCCAATAACTTCTTCCTGGTTTTCATGGATTTTCTCCACATTTTGTGATACGTAGTATAGTATATTACCATAATTTTGTACTATCTTTTGAATTTCTCTAAGATCTTCAGATAATTTAGAGGAATCCGAAAATATTTTTAGGAACCTGTTATTTTGAATCATAAGTTTACCTCAAGACTTTAATAAGTTCTCCTGTTTTCTTGATACCTTGGTTAGGTCTTTCTGTCTCAAATATTCCAAAGTTCTGTAAAAAATCCTGTAAATAATTAATCTCGAACCTGAGTTTGGATTCATGTTATTTTGAGAAAATTTTCCTCCTCAAACATTTAATTACTCAATAATAATAAATTTGTATGTTTGAAATAATTTTACCTAGGATTTGATATTATTTTCTCCCAGGAAAATCAATCATTAATATTATAAGGTATAGTTTGGCACCTAGGATAAGGGAGAGATTGATAAATAATCCTCCTTATCCTATGTTTGGTACATGTTTTAAAAGCTCATGATAATATCATAAATAATTTTTTTGAAGGATAAAATATCCCTTCTATTAGGTGTGATAGTTTTAATCTAAGGATAAAATACACTACAAATGACTTAATTACCCTCAATTTATAAATGATTTTTATAAATCTATGTTAGTAGGTAAAAATTAAAATCTAATAAATATTTTTATTCATTTTTATATATTATATAAATTGATTATTTATATAAATTGATTTTTATAAATCTCAATAAAATTATTAGTCACTCGATTAACCTTAAAAATTGATATTTGACTTGACTCACAAAATCAAAGGCTCAATTATCATATTATATAATATATAAAATTAGGTAAATATAAATAAATCAAGCAAGCACTATCGACGCATGAACACATATAAAATATGAAGTCAAGCAACAACTTTGAAATTATAAAATTTATTATGATAACGTTAATTTTGTCATTACAATCTAATATATAAATTTAATCACTCATATTAAAATCATACCAAACATTAAATATGATATCTTATATTTTATTTATCCTTAACTTATCTTTATATTATATATCATATGTTTATCCTATCATGTGTATCAAACTATGCTTAAGGGTATTAAGGATATTTTTGTCTATTTTTTAATGTTTTAGGAAGTGTAAACAAAGTTTTTTAGGTATAGAAAATTAAGATAAAATTGAGTTTAGATCCGGTGAGTTAAATTTAACCTTTAATTGGCCGAAATTTGGAAGCGTTTACCAGATTAAATTTTAATATTTTATAATTTATTGCAAGATTAACTTGTTAAATGCATGGAAAAATCGGAATAAACGTTTTGACTTGTGATAAAAGAAAATATTATCAGTTTATTAGATGAATAAATGAATTGATTTATCGTCGCTAAACAACACAGTAATTGAATATCAGAATGACCTAAGAATTATACATATTAGTCCCCGACGGCATCTTCCGTGCCATTACCTCCAACAACTCTTCCTCTTCCTCCTGCTCTGTTTTTTCGCCTAAAAATCCGATCTTTAACAGATTCCAATCTTCAAATAAAGTTCAATTTTTCATCTTTATCTTGAACCCCATTTATCAAAAACCATTTCATAAATTAATTCATAGAAAACACCCCAAATTTGTCGAATGGGTGGAGATGGGAAACCCCGACGATGGAGGATCTCTTTCCACCGACCGTCCTCAGCCACCCCCGTGCCACCGTCTGAATTCGTATGCCCCATTTCCAAGTCCTTAATGTTCGACCCCACAATTGTTTCTTCCGGCCAGACCTTCGAGCGCATAGCAGTTCAAGTTTGCAATGATTTGGGATTCATTCCCACGCTCCCCGACGGCTCGAAGCCGGACTTCTCGACGGTGATTCCTAATTTAGCCCTCAAGACCGCCATTCAGAACTGGTGCTCGAAATCCGGGTGGGCTCGTCCAAACCCACCAATATATTCGGATATCGAGTCCATTATCAATCTTCTGATGGGTTCTTGTACCTCGAAGAACCTTGATTGTTCGACGAATAGAGTTTCAGATAGAGAATTGTTAAAGGGGGTTGAGGAAATCCCTCAGGTTTTATCCTCACATGCCGCGACTGAACCAAATTCTCGAGATTTTTCCTCTTCTTCCAGTTCTGATGATTCATCTATCACCAACATGTCGCCACTATCGCAATTTAGAACTCGCCCTTCTTGCTTTTCTTCTTCGTCTTTGTCTTCGCCTTCTACCTCATCAGAATTCATTCCGGTTGAGTCTTCGTTGAATGATGTTTCAGCTCGATCTTCCACTTCTCACGTGGAAGATGAGAATTTTGTGAGCAAGATTCAGAGTATGGATGTTTATGACCAAGAACGGGCTCTGATTTGGGTAAGGGAAACCACTAAAACTGATGAAGAATCAAGAGCCACGCTTTGCACGGAGAAGCTGTTATCTGTTTTAAAGCTGGCATTGATTTCACCTTTTGCCACCTTGCAGACAAACGCTGCGGCAACTTTGGTGAACCTTTCGATCGAGAAACGTAACAAGATCAAGATTGTGAGAGCTGGCATTGTGCCTCTGTTGATCGAGGTTTTGAGGAACGGCTCCGATGAATCGAGGGAACATGCCGCCGGGGCGATATTCAGTTTGGCGATTGAAAATGAGAACAGGACTACAATCGGCGTGCTTGGAGCTTTGCAGCCACTGATGCACGCGCTAAGATCCGGTAGCCAGCGGTGCCGCCTCGACTCGGCGTCAGCGCTGTATCACTTGACCCTGGTGCAGACTAATAGAGTCAAGATCGCCAAGCTTGGGGCTGTCGAGGTTTTATTAGGGCTGTTGGAAGATACAGATTTGGCAGCCCGTGTTGTTCTGGTGGTTTGCAACATGGCGGCGTGCGAACCTGGTAGGTCGGCGTTGTTGGAAGCCGGAGGAGTGGGGAGTTTGCTGGAGGTTTTAAGAGTCGGGAATGAAGTAGCATCCGAGTCGACACGGGAAAACTGTGTCGCCGCTCTGTATCTGCTGAGCTTCGGAAGCTTGAGGTTTAAGGGGTTGGCGAGGGAGGCGGGTGCGGCGGAGGTGTTGGAGGAAGTGGCCAAAACAGGGAGGGAGCTCGCCAGGGAGCAGTCGCGGAGAATTTTGGAGGGTTTACGGCATAGGGAGGAGGCGGAGGAGGTGGACTGGGAGGCGGTGATGAAGGGTGGAGTAGGCCACGCCGGGTATCGAGTTGACCGGCGTCATGGCCCTAACTCAACCGAGTTTTGAATTTGTGTGCGCTTAATTAATTATTTTTGATAATTTGGTGGGATCTGCAAATATTCGTGCCTATTTTATTGTATTTTGGATTTTCTTGAGTTTAATTAAAACGTATAAAATCGAAGTTTTTGAAGAAAATAAAAAGCATCTATTTCATTTTTTAATATTGATTTTTTAATATTTTTAAACCTAATCAAGTATTATCTTTTTTTTTAAAAAAAAACTATTAAACTAAAAAAAAAACTTTTAAACTAAATATTTTCCAATATTTTATCGGCTATTAATAATTGTAAATAACCATTCATAATAATCGTATCCCTAGTAAAAATAATAAAATAAAATAATCGTGTTGTTAGAAAGGTGTATTGGACTTTGAATCGGGGCTACATTTAATGTTGGAGTAAGTCTCATGTGAGACCGTCTCACGGATCATAATCTGTGAGACGGGTCAATCCTACTCATATTCACAATAAAAAGTAATATTCTTAGCATAAAAAGTAATACTTTTTCATGATTGACCCAAATAAGAGATCCGTCTCACAAATACAACCCGTGAGATCGTCTCACACAAGTTTTTGTCTTAATGTTGATATGTCAAATGCGTTGGCTTTGATTCGATTAAATCAAATTCCACACGTTGCGAATTTAATAAAAACATTTGGGGTCATTTTCATTGGAACAAAATAAAATAAAAATAATAATACTAAATTTTTAAAAATGTGGGAGTGGGAGCTAAATCTTGACCCGATTTATTTCATCTTACTCATGTGAGCATTGTCTCCATGATAGGATAGACGACCAAGATTTGTCCATGCATATATAAGACCCACTTTTTTTCTTAAATTGTATATGTGACAAGATCTTACTGTTGAATTTCAGTAAGTGTAGTACCCATATAGATAGGATCCGATTAATCGATTGACCCTCACCCACATGAGAGGGATTTATTTTGCTTTGCCGTTCCACAAGTGGGGCCATTTTATAATGAAACCCTGTAGAATAAAAACATATTCTTGACTTTCAAAGTCAAATTATATTATATTGAGAACGAGAACCCAATTGAACCGAAATTCAATGGAGGAGCGATTTAATATTTTTATGATTCATACATACATTTTTAATTAACTTACGATCAATAACATTTTTTTTGAATTATAATAATTATTTAAAAATGCCAAGGTTAGAACATATGACTTGTGCTGGTTTGAAATTTTAAAACGCAAATCATCTCAAAGAACTCGAAATTTCAACTCAAAAACCTAAAAAAACTCGCGAAACTCAAATTGTTGCATACAATTTTATATTGATACTTAACGAGATCCAATATCGATCTAATTATATTTTTGAAGAATATTGATTTTAAAATATGTGATTTATTATATATATAATGTTTATATTCTTGAAGAATATTAGACCTAGAATTTGAAGACATAAGATCAATATCAATATTTCTGAAAATACTCATATAATATGTAAGATTATCAATTTCATGAAGAAAATTGATGTCAGATAAAACATTAATAAATATTCATGATGAATATATGAAAATATACGTTGCATGCTTGGATTTAAGGAAAATTGCATATGTGCATGATTTTTATAAATGATGAAAATGATGATGTTTTGAATTATGTGAATTAGGTGTGGCTATCGATGTATATGTAAATGCTTAAGACGTATATGTAGATGATGATGATGATGCCTGTAGTAGCCCGAATTCCAAATTGGGTAATTAACGGATTAATGGTGATTAAGAAGGTTTAATGTGTAATTTTGACCGTGGTCATGATCGGACGGACCGAAGATGGTTCGGTAGCACCGAAGAGTTCGGACGATCCGAAGTGAGTTCGGTGGATCCGATCATGAGGTGTCAAGAGCCTATGGACACGTGGGAGTTCGGACGTTCCGAAGTGAGTTCGGTGGATCCGATCATGAGGTGTCAAGAGCCGATGGACACGTGGGAGTTCGGACGTTCCGAAGTGTAGGTTCGGTGGATCCGATCGTGAGGTGTCAAGAGCTGATGGACACGTAGGAGTTCGGACGTTCCGAAGTGGGTTCGGTGGATCCGAACATAGCCTATAAATAGTGCTCGGATTTCCTCATTTGCATTGTCATTTCTTGAGTTGAGTCTCCTATTTGAGAGATTTGGAAGGTTTCTAGGGTTAGTTGTCGGTCGAGCGATAGCCAAGAGCTGCCAGGATTGGTAGCGTAGCGACGCCTGAGTTACGAGGCAATCGACATCAAAGGGCTGTCGACGGACGAAGGTAAACCCTAAACCTTTGGTAGTACTAGGGAGTACTGGTTTTGCTAGTTGAGCATGGTAGTATTGTTCATTGGGTGCTTTTGATGCATAGGCTTGTTCTAGACCTGATTAGCGGTGTTGCGTAAGGCTAGGCTTGCTGTGATAGAGGTACGAAAGTACTATCCGAGATATCCTGGTTGAGTATACATTCTTATATGTGTTGCATGATTATGTGGTGCATTGATATATGTCATATGATGCATGCTATTATGTCACGTTTATTACTGCACGTTGCATTTCATGTTGAGCCGTATCTCCTTCGAGATAGCCTTTACTGTTGAGCTGTATCTCTTTCGAGATAAGCTATATCTTGTGGGGTCGCTCAGCCCTGTCTTGTCTTGTGGACGCATGGACACCGAGAGTACACAGTGGCCGACGGGTCGGGAGGGCTTCGGTGGTCCGGGACATTTTAGGTCCACGTCTGTTCTTGCAGTGGATGCAGTGACCCAGAGGTTGGACCGCGCGGCACTATCCACTTGGCGCCTCTAGACTGAGCATTTTGAGATCCTTTGTTACTCCTGTTTCTTGACTACCCTGGTATCATATCATAGCATGTGCATTTCATATAGGTTTGTATACTCATGCTTTTGTACTGGGCGTTCTTATCGCTCACGTCCTCGGTTTTGTTTATCTTGGACACCCCATTCCCACGGGGCAGGCCTCAGGTTGGACAGCTCGGGAAGAGCAGGAGGAGGACAGTGAGTATCTGGTTGGTTTAGTTTTCAGTACTATTCTATTTCGATATGGTTGTACCGAATATATTTTGAGTTGTTCTGATTTCGATTGGGTTGTATAACTATCAATTGTTGACCATTTCCGCTGTTATCTCTGATTGTTATTAATTAAGTTAAGTTGCATGCTTAGTTATTGATTAGTAGGTGATTCTGGAACGGGTCACTACATTTATGGTATCAGAGCATGCTTACGATTTTGGGATATAGATTCTGTTTTGGGATTTCCGTTGACCATTTTACCATTTTCCCTATTCTATCTTGTAGCGATGGCTGACCACTTTGGTGATGAGAGTAGTCAGGGAAGTGTAGGTCGTTGGGGTAACCAGGACGATCGTAGGCGTCATCGTGAACATCGTCATCGTCGGGATGGTCCTAGGCGTTTTGATTTGCATCGTTTTATTCAGATGGGGCCTAAGCCTTTAGTCGGCGGTGAGACTCCCGATGATGCTGAGGATTGGATTGAGCGCATGGAGAGTTGTTTCCGTGCATTCCAGTGCACCGAGGAGCAGAAGATAGAGACCCTTAGTTTTCTTCTCGAGGGCCGTGCGCGCAAGTGGTGGCGATCGACTTCTGCGCCGATAGTCCAGTCCCAGGGAAGGGTGACTTGGGCCGATTTCCGTGCAGCTTTCATGCAGCTGTATTTTCCTCCAGCCCTTCGCCAGGCGAAGACGATTGAGCTCCTGAACCTTAAGCAGGGTAGTATGTCTGTTGATGAGTATCAGCAGAAATTCTTCGAGTTGTTACCCTTTGCGCCTCATATCAGTGGCAGTTCTGAGGCCAAGTATGATCATTTCCTCCAGGGTCTTAACCAGGAGATCTTTGATCGAGTCACTGTCTGTGATAATCCTACTTCGTATGATGGGTTAGTGAACCGGTGTCGCCAGGCAGAGATCAGTCTCCAGCGTGGTAGGGCTATTCTTTCTTCTAGACCTCCGAGTACTTTGAGCCCTAGGTCTCAGTCGTTCAAGAAATCTGGTTCTTCTTCTTCTGGATCTGGATCACGGTCTAGCGGTGTTTTCCGCTTTGGTGATAAGAAGGATGCTTGTGTGCATTGTGGGAAGAACCATCCCTTGGAGCAATGCCGATCAGTCGCGAGAGCTTGTTTTCAGTGCGGAGAGATGGGGCATATTAAGAAGTATTGTCCTCAGTTGCGAGGTGGAGCAGGATCTGGTTCCGGATCACAGACGACTGTTCAGCAGAGGAGGCAGGGTCAGGCAGTGGGTAGTTCGAATCTTCGACCTCGTGCCCAAGGTCAGGTATTTGCGCTGAACCAGGATCAGGCTGCAGATGACTGAGAGAGTCATAGCAGGTACTTTTCGTTTATGCGGTATTCCTGCTTTTGTTCTTATTGATACCGGAGCATCGCATTCATTCATTTCTGCACGATTTGTTAAGCGTCATAAGTTACCGTATGTTCCTCTAGACGTCATTCTTTCCGTTTCTACTCCGATGGGTCATTCGGTGTTAGCTAAGCGTCTAGTGATGGGTTGTCCCTTAGATTTTGAGGGTAACGATGTTGTTATTTCGTTTTGTTCATCCTCTAAGCCTGATTTCGAGGACGAAATCGTTTTAAGGGGGGGAGAATGTAGTAGCCCGAATTCCAAATTGGGTAATTAACGGATTAATGGTGATTAAGAAGGTTTAATGTGTAATTTTGACCGTGGTCATGATCGGACGGACCGAAGATGGTTCGGTAGCACCGAAGAGTTCGGACGATCCGAAGTGAGTTCGGTGGATCCGATCATGAGGTGTCAAGAGCCTATGGACACGTGAGAGTTCGGACGTTCCGAAGTGAGTTCGGTGGATCCGATCATGAGGTGTCAAGAGCCGATGGACACGTGGGAGTTCGGACGTTCCGAAGTGTAGGTTCGGTGGATCCGATCGTGAGGTGTCAAGAGCTGATGGACACGTAGGAGTTCGGACGTTCCGAAGTGGGTTCGGTGGATCCGAACATAGCCTATAAATAGTGCTCGGATTTCCTCATTTGCATTGTCATTTCTTGAGTTGAGTCTCCTATTTGAGAGATTTGGAAGGTTTCTAGGGTTAGTTGTCGGTCGAGCGATAGCCAAGAGCTGCCAGGATTGGTAGCGTAGCGACGCCTGAGTTACGAGGCAATCGACATCAAAGGGCTGTCGACGGACGAAGGTAAACCCTAAACCTTTGGTAGTACTAGGGAGTACTGGTTTTGCTAGTTGAGCATGGTAGTATTGTTCATTGGGTGCTTTTGATGCATAGGCTTGTTCTAGACCTGATTAGCGGTGTTGCGTAAGGCTAGGCTTGCTGTGATAGAGGTACAAAAGTACTATCCGAGATATCCTGGTTGAGTATACATTCTTATATGTGTTGCATGATTATGTGGTGCATTGATATATGTCATATGATGCATGCTATTATGTCACGTTTATTACTGCACGTTGCATTTCATGTTGAGCCGTATCTCCTTCGAGATAGCCTTTACTGTTGAGCTGTATCTCTTTCGAGATAAGCTATATCTTGTGGGGTCGCTCAGCCCTGTCTTGTCTTGTGGACGCATGGACACCGAGAGTACACAGTGGCCGACGGGTCGGGAGGGCTTCGGTGGTCCGGGACATTTTAGGTCCACGTCTGTTCTTGCAGTGGATGCAGTGACCCAGAGGTTGGACCGCGCGGCACTATCCACTTGGCGCCTCTAGACTGAGCATTTTGAGATCCTTTGTTACTCCTGTTTCTTGACTACCCTGGTATCATATCATAGCATGTGCATTTCATATAGGTTTGTATACTCATGCTTTTGTACTGGGCGTTCTTATCGCTCACGTCCTCGGTTTTGTTTATCTTGGACACCCCATTCCCACGGGGCAGGCCTCAGGTTGGACAGCTCGGGAAGAGCAGGAGGAGGACAGTGAGTATCTGGTTGGTTTAGTTTTCAGTACTATTCTATTTCGATATGGTTGTACCGAATATATTTTGAGTTGTTCTGATTTCGATTGGGTTGTATAACTATCAATTGTTGACCATTTCCGCTGTTATCTCTGATTGTTATTAATTAAGTTAAGTTGCATGCTTAGTTATTGATTAGTAGGTGATTCTGGAACGGGTCACTACAATGCCTAGGCACAGTGTATGTGTAATCCTGTCACTGATGTCCGACAGCAGTCGGGTACCACGGTTTTATGTACGATGGATCCATCATAAATGATGATTTACAATAGTCACCTCTAATGAACTAAATTCACCAAAGGAAATAATAAACGATGAATGATGAATGATGATTAACGGTGAGCTGTTTTGACACGTCACGATTTTACACGACACGTTTATTTTACGCTTTTAAAGTTCATGAAAGATATGTTTAGTATGATATTTTTAACCGCTGTGTACCATGTATATGTACTTGTTATTTCTGGTACATGCGTGTTGAGTCTTTAGACTCATTAGGCGTGTGGATGCAGGTGAGCTCGATATCGAGGGGACTGGAGGTGCTGAAGTCTGAGTAGGCAGACCTGGTGGGCAACACAAGCTATTTCACGGTTGGATGTTAGGATTTTTACTCGCTTATTTTTCGTGATATTTTATCGGTATTTACTTACAATTATTTTTAAATGATATTTTCATTAGGACTGCATGCAAGAAATTTATTTAAACGCTTATTTTCAAAATGTGAGCTTCAAAAAAAATATATTTCCGCATTTTAAAAATTGTAGACGTTATAGAAAGTATTCGACACAAGATTAACCGCTATGATACCACTTGATAAGATCGGTTAAGGTAGTTGGAATATTTAGAAGGGGGTTTCAATAAACACCTTGAATTTTTGTTTTTTTTTAAAATATGAATCAGTCATTTGAGGAACGGATCCTGAAATCTTGTTTGTCTGTATAAATCAATCAACTGATAATCATGCGGGAACAGACTGAAATATAGATTGAATACTAAGGAGTTGTATAATGTTAAACTGAAAGTATAACTGCAATGAACACAAGAATTTTTACGGATGTTCGGAGACTTCATATGCTTCTACGTCACCTCTTCTATCACGAGGATAGTTTTTTACTAAAAAAACATTGATATATTACTACAGATTATAATAATCCACTTCAGTTGGCCTTACACACTGCCAAACTAAAACTCTTACTCTATCAATTACAGTGATTAACTGAATCTCTCTAATTAGTAGCTTGAATGCTATGAATAATTACAATTAATTTAGAGCTGAGTGTACGATCTGTAATTGAGAAAATACTCAAGAAATGTGTCGCAACTGATTGAAGATTGTTTGTTTTATGTGTTTCACCAACCTTCTTCAACTTATTCAATCAGCTATATATAGTCTTCGATCTCAACGGACGTATTGAATGCGTTTAATGACAAATATTTGTTGAATCGTCGTCTAGTTACTTTATCTGACAGTAGTACGTGGTATTCAGACTGTTCTGTTCTGATTCATTTGTTTTGCTTTGATACGATATGTCAATCTATTTGCTGATACTTCAACTGATGAAGTGACCAATTGATTAGAAATAAACTGATCAGTCGACCAGTTCAGCTGGACATTATCAGTTACAACTGATGTCCTATTAGTTATGAATACTTCAGTTGATAGGGTTTTTCCAATTCATTTCAAACGAAGTCTTCAGTTACGATTACTCGATTTGTCCGATCAGTTTGGTTTTTCAGTTTTCTTACGGATTATTTTGTCAAATTCTGAAACTTATAATATTCCAACACAAGTAGACGTTTTTGGCAAACCAGATAATTTAGCCCTCACCATGATAAAAATGTGTATCAAGATGAGAAAAAAGAATTCTATGAAGTTGAAGAATTGTGAACCTGCAAAGCTAGTACTTGAAATCTCACTTTCATTGAAGGATCTAGTTCAAGATATTAGAAAACCAGGTTCTAATTGTGTTAATTTTGAAAGAAGCACACAAAAGTTAGTAACTGCAACTTCTCTCGCTGAACCAGCCAAAAAAATTTCTCCATGCCCCATTAGCGAGCTTGATGCAGTTGCGGTAAAGATTTAAAAGGTCTACAAGTGCTACCAGACTCGAAGAAACCTTGAGGATAGTGCAGTTGTTGCAGAGTTGTGTTGGAAATCCTTGGACTTTGCGGCTCTCAAACGAAGCTCTGTTTCATTCTTCCATGTTGAGAAACCAAAAACGACTATTTCACGTTGGGAAGTGATTGATCCACGCCATCAATACATGCACAATCTACATCTCTATTATGATGTCTGGTTCTGTAGCGAAAGTGCTCAGACTTTTTTTACTGTATAGAATCTAGGGAAGATTTTGAGATTAGGGATTTGGGATTTGGAGAT
The DNA here is from genome assembly GCF_022965805.1 of Primulina eburnea. Classification (NCBI taxonomy): domain Eukaryota; kingdom Viridiplantae; phylum Streptophyta; class Magnoliopsida; order Lamiales; family Gesneriaceae; genus Primulina; species Primulina eburnea. The sequence goes on from NC_133111.1 coordinate 10,900,111, forward strand.
GATAATATTCTACAATGAAATTTTGTTGGAAAAGAATATGATGAAGCGAGATATAAAGAATTTTGTATCTAGGCTCTGTAATTTTCTGTAGAATAATTCACGATACAGGAAATCTATTTGGGTCATTGTGATTTAGGATTCAAGTGTTGGAGATAAATTGTAATTAGGCCCAAATTGATTAAAGTAACCAGATAATTAGATAATCCCATCAATTTAAATTAGTTTGAATAAATCAAGAAGACCCCAACAAGACAGGATCATGAGAAGAATCATCTTAGATCGTGGATCGTGGGGGGACTGGAAAAACCGCCCAGTGTTCTGAAGAAAAAGAGATCATCGGTAGTATCAACTGCAAATATTTCCATAGCTTTAGTTTCAATATTCCAGCGTATTTCATGTTTTCGGTCCATATTTTAGTATCAGTAGTCATTCTCGATCAGTTTTCAAAACAATTTTATTATATTTTCATGTACTTATAATTTCCTATTGATTTGTGAGTGGGTCTCATGTGAGACCGGGCCAACCCTACCCATATTCACAATAAAAAGTAATACTCTTAGAATAAAAAATATATTTTTTCATAGATGATCCATATAAAAGATCCGTCTCACAAATACGACCCGTGAGACCGTCTGACACATGTTTTTGTGTTGATTTGTAGGTATACAATCATGTTAGATTTTATTTCATCAAATTCCATTATCTTTTCTTTATTTTTGACGTTATATCTGCATAAGAGATTAGAACAAACGATCAAGTCAGAAATCCATTCTCGTTTGAATTTAGAAGTTAGACATTTCATTAATTTTGCACAAATTGATTCATCTATACACGTGACATGCCTACAACTCAAAATATTATGCAAACAACAAAGTCATGCCGAAAAATCTACCAACGTTGTCATCTCCCTTCTATTCTTTCTCCCCATTTCTCCTACTTCTCCAAACACAGTTATATTTTTTTAAAAAAAAAATTTAAACAAACAAAAAGAAAAGGACAAGAAATTAAAATGCCATAAATATGAGAGAATTGGAATTAGTAAAGAAAAACACACTGTCCGAGAGAAAGGCTTCGTGCTTGAAGAGTTTTGAGGCTAAGAGATTTGAATGGGAGAAATCTTATTGTATCTAACAACGTGTTTGCGGCGTGTTTTTATTTGCTAAGGTGAAGCGGTGAGGGCAGGGGACGGATCCATGAATAAGAATTGGAGAGTGGGGAGGGGACTTGAATTCAATACGATAAGTTATGTGTTATTAAAAAAAATTACATTATATCGTTCAACAAAGTTGTGCTCTACGAGATTTTAAAACATAAATTCATCAATAATAGAATTTATATCAATATGTTTATCTAAATCTCGTTCAATATAGAGTGTCAAACAATCGACAAGAAAGTCATCGTCCTCCATTTTATTGCGAAGTGCCGTCTTCACATGCTTCATTGCTGAAAAAGCTCACTTAGTAGTGGTGGTAGACACTGATTATGTCAAAACGAGAAGAATCAATTTAGTCAATATAACGTAAATATTTGACCGTCCACTCTCAGTCAATTGCTGACATAACTCAACAAGTGTAGAAACCTTTAAATTCTGCATCACATCAAGTTTATAATATATCAACTCATACTCCAAAGCAACAATTTCTTGATCTGTGAAATCTCTAGGATAAAATTTCGTTGCAAGCTTGCAAATATCATCACTGTTAAATGAGTCAAATGAATATTTAGGATCTAAAGTTGTACTAAGAGAGGGAAGTTCCACCGATGACTCATTGAACTGAATATTTAATTCCATCAAAATGAAATCTATTGTTGCATTAAAAACATCAAAGTGGTAATGATTCTCTATTGTAGTTTGTCGACAGGAACGTCAATCTTATATAGACAATCAAGGTCAGGTACATCAATTTCATTTCTTGAGCAAAAAACTTAAACTTCTTGAAGAAATTCGTTCCACCCACATTCTCTAAATTCTTGAAGGCAAGTTTTGGTAGTAGTGACAAATGTAATAGCAGTCAAAATATCTTAAGATTTTCTTTGAATAATTTGACAAAGAGTATCGGTTGTTCTCATAATTTTATACATTAAGTGCAAAATAAACACAAATTCAAAGCTTGCCATGTTTCTGTAAATCCCCTGAACTTCAGCCTTAGCTCTTCCATTTGGAGAATGATCACTGAGAACTTCAAAAACTTTGCAAGTTGCAGTGTTCATACCTATCATGTTTTTTACCGAATCATAGTGAGAACTCCAACGAATAGCTCATGCTCGTTGCAAATTACCAATCAGGTTTGCACCACTTCCAGAATCACGTTCTCCAATTGAAAACATATATTCAAATTCATTTCTTTGTGCAAGTATGTAACTTAGCAATGCGCTTAGTAGAAGAAGTGACAATATTAACAATATTTTCCAAATGAGGAAACAATTCCCAAATAACACTAACATCCTTAGCTGCAGAAACCAATATCAGTTGTAAATAATGTGCAAAACAGTGGACATAGTATGCATAAGGACAATCTTTGAGAAATAATGCTTGAAGTCCATTCCACGCTCCACACATATTGCTAGCACCATCATATCCATGGCCTCTTATTTTCTTAATATGGAGATCATGATGAACAAGAACATTTGATATCTCATTTTTCAAATTCATTGAGGTAGTGTCACTAACACTTTTGATGACAAAAATATTTCTGTCAAAATCCCATGATTGTTCACAAACCTCAATATAATGGTCATTTGATCTCGTTTAGATATATCTCGGGCTTCATCAACAAGAATACATAAGTATTTATTTCCAATTTCTTCACAAACCATCTGTCATACTCTATTGGTCATAATATGTAAAATCTCTTTCTGAATTTCTGGAGCGATATATTGGGCATTTTTTGGAGCATTCTCAAGCGCAACTTCATCAATTTTTGTATTCTTTTTTGCAAAAGTCCTTCACCAATTCAAGAAAATTTCCACGATTAGATGAAGATAGAGATTCATCGTTACCTCTAGACGCACAACCTTGAAGTGCTAGCCACGAACAACCACAATTGAGGTGCTGAAACGCAGACGATTTTTCTCTTTTTCCTCTTTAGATTGTGCATGCATTACTTTATCAATATGTTGCGAGGGCCTCATCAAATTTTCAGCCCTTCTCTCACCCATAGTATGAGGCGAAGAAGCTGCAGAACCAATATGGGCAAGAAAAGCACATGTGGTTTACCCTTTTCCAATTGTCAAATCCTTCATTGACCAACGTCGAGATATTAGATGAATTAACATCATTCATGAAAAGAAAACAATAGAAACAATATGTCTTATTTTTTGAAGGCGAATTCTCTAACCAATAAAATTTCTGAAATCATTTTTTCTGAAAACAACAATTCTGGCTTCCAAATTTTGTACCTGGATACTCCAACATATCTGGTTGATAATGCCCCATATTTAGATATGAACGTCTTATCTAATCTCGTACATTAACATGATATTCACATATCTGTTTTTTTCCCAGATCTCGTTCAATACAAGTAGATAATGACTAATGATCGTCTCTAGGAGAGGAACATGAAGGAATTTGGGTATTGAGAGATAGAAGACTTTCACTGGATTGATGTTGCATAGTAAGGAGTGTAGGAATTGAAGTATCTTCACTAGCTTGACGATATCTCTTCTTAAAGAAAGAGGATATCAATGTTTTTCCTTTCTTTGCAGCAGATTGATGTTCTGTTTTGAAATAGTTTAAGTTATAATCCTAAACAAGTAATAAAATAATTATCAAACAAATAAACAAGTAATAGTCAATCAATAACTCAACAACTGAACAACAATTATCGACAATTATTATTAAACTATACATGCACCCATATATGTTGTTCAGATGTTGAATTTATATTAAATTATGTACTTTCTTTAAAAAAAATTAACTTTTAACTTCTAACATAATTAATTTCACTCCCATTATTGTGCAAGTCATATTTCCTATTCATTTTCATCACCTATTTTTCTCTTTTATTTCTCGTTAATAAAGCTGCTCGCTCTAATTTTTTTATACCTTCTTCAAGCTTATTCGACCAAAACAGTCGCAGAGACTATCTTTATAATTCAAATAGCATTTCATGGAATGAATAAGTTGAGGGGTTTTTTAAAAATAAATTAAGAAGAAAATTATTAAAATTTTTGAAAAGTAATTTATGAATTACATTAACAAATAAAATACAGAATGCAAGAAGTCATTAAGAAAAATATGATATGCTAACCTGTATCTTAGGAAGATGGACCGAATCTCAGGATTTAGGATTTAGGAAAAACAAGCAAATGAGCAACTACGGTGACTGACCAACAAAAAAGAATCCCAAATTTTGTGAAGACGGCGTGAAAGTTAGGAGAAGCTGTTGCTGGGCTGGGCTGACCCATTGATGGGTAGGTTGAAATTTTAACTTAAGTGTTTAAAAAAAAAAAAATTGGGCTGTAGCCCAGTATAGCCCATATGTACATCCGCCTCTGGTGAGGGAGACAATCAGTAAGATGATCGAGGCCTTGGAAGGAGATACCGGATATGTGCGGTGCGGTTTCGCCACCACCCGAATCAGGGTCATTAGTTAAAGGTAGGGGCATTCCTCATTTCTGTTTCATGGTACTGTAGAGTCACTGATGTAATTGTCCTATATCTTGCCTATTCTTTCATTTTCGTGCTTGAGTTTTACGTGAAATAATTGTCAACCATTATGTTTTGATGGAGTATTTAATAGAGAAATCAATTCTATTATGATTTTGTTTATGCGCAATTGACCTTGTTTCAGGTGATGAATCCTTCGAGCTCTGAAATTAAATAATTATGTATTATGTTGTCAACATAATTAATTCGGTAAGCTTGAAATAAATCGTATAATATATTAATAATTATGTAGGTAAAAACTTGTGTGAAACGGTCTCACGGGTCATATTTTGTGAGACGGATCTCTTATTTGGGTCATCTATGAAAAAGTATTACTTTTTATGCTAAGAGTATTACTTTTTATTGTGAATATCGGTACAGTTGATCCGTCTCACAGATAAAGATTCGTGAGACAATTAATTTAAAATTTTAAAAAAATGAAATGGACAAAAAAGTTAAAAAAAATTACAAAAGGACCATTTTGTAATTTTGGCGAATGATATTTTCGTAATTAATGTCATCTTCCAAAATTGCGTTCCGAATCTATAGTGATATTTCGTCACTGTAGCACTCTCCAAAATGAAGAGTGCATTTGGAGTATGGTTGGAGAGCTTTCCCCCTCTATAATGGTTCTAGAGAATGGTTGGAGTTGTTCGTAGTTACATTGTTGTTTTAGTGTTTCTTTTGTTGGTTTCACGTGTGGTAATTTGAGATAATAGATATGAAAATAAATAATAAACTGGACACCAAGATTTACGTGAAAAACCCCTAAAAATTATTAGGATAAAAACCACGGACAAGATGAAAAGATTTTCAATATAATATTTTATGGTATACAACTCACTCACTGTCTTTCCAAAGATAACACACACTCTCTTAATATAGTAGAACAAACATCTCACAAATTTGATAGAATTAATAGGAGGAATAAGAAAACTCAAGAAGAATCCTGAGAATGGGATGATCTCAACTGATGGAAGAGAGCTCTATTTATAGGGCTCCCCTAGCTTGTGAACGCGAGAAGGCAAATATCATGTTTGAATTCTCCACTGCACGTTCAAAGAATTCTGCCCCAAATTTAATGCATTAATTGAATTTATTGTTTGTCTGCCCACTTTCTTTGACAAATCACTTGCCGACATTTATCCCACTTGGAGATTTGATTGAGAATCAAACATATCTCCACACATCCTTTCAATCTTTCCATTAACTACTGCTTACGTTTCCGCTATGCCACTTGAGAATATACACCACTCAAACTTATCAGTATTCACTGGCTTGGTCAGAAAATCAGCTATGTTATCTTTTGTATGGATCTTATGCATATCCACGCTTCCTTCTTCTACAACTTCCCGCATGAATTGAAATTGGACTCCATTGTGTTTCATCCTGGAATGAAAGGCTGGATTTCTTTCGATGTGCAAGGCACTCTGACTGTCACAAAACAAAAGAACATTCTTTTGTTTGTGCACGATCTCCTCCAATAACATTTTAATCCATATTGCCGCTTTGCAAGCTTGAGTAGCTGTCATGTATTCTGCCTCCGTTGTAGATAATGCCACAACTATTTGTAGTTTTGAAACTCAGCTTACAGCTCCCCCTGCAAGTGTAAACGCATAACTAGTAGTAGATTTCATCTTATCAAGATCTCCTGCATAATCTGAATCTACATAGCCCCTGAGTGTCTGATCCTCTATAACATAATGCAGCATTTGAGGTACCCTTAATGTATCTAAGGATCCTCTTGACAGTGCTCCAATGCTCTCCTCTAGGATTCTCGCTAACTACTCTCACTGCTTGAGCAATGTCCGGTCTTGTATAGATCATGGCGAACATCAAACTTCCCACTGCTGATGCATATGGTACTCGAGACATCCTCATCCTCTCTGCTTCACTACTAGGACATATCTCGGATGATAACTTGAAGTTAACAGGAAGAGGGGTCGATATTGGCTTGCTATCTTGTATGTTGAAGTGTTGCAAGACTTTTTTCAAATAATTTTTCTCTAAAAGCCAAATCTTTCTGTTACTTCTATCTCGGTGTACTTGCATCCCTAGAATCTTGTTTGCTGGTCCCAAGTCCTTCATATCAAATTTCCTAGCCAACTGTGCCTTCAATCCTTGAACCTTATCTTTGTTGGAGTCTGCTACCAACACGTCGTCCACATACAACAGCAAAATGATATAATCATCACCAAACCTCTTGAAATATGTACAAGGGTCTGAACTCAGTCTGTTGTATCTAAGGCTCATGATATAAGATCAAAACTCTTGTACCAACACCTTGGCGCTTGTTTGAGTTCGTACAAGATTTGTTCAACCTGCAAACCAATTTCACTTTGTCTTTTTCCGCAAAACCTTCTGGTTAGAGCATATAGATTTCTTATTCAAGATCTCCATGAAGAAATGCAGTTTTGACATTTAGTTGTTCTAGATGTAGGTCAAACATCGCACACAATTCCAACATTACTCTGACTATTTTAAGCCGAACCACATGAGAAAATATTAATTTGAAGTCAATGTCTTCTTTCTGAGCATACCCTTTTACCACCAATCTAGCACGATACCATTCCACTTGGTTGTTGCCATCATGCTTGATCTTATAGACACATCTGTTACCAATGGCTTTCCTTCTACTTGGTAGTGTAACAAGATCCTAAGTTTTATTCTTGTCTAATGCCTCCAATTCTTCCTGCATTGCTATCATCCACAAGGATACATCCAAGCTTTGAGTAGCCTCGTGGAAACTTGATGGCTCACCATCTTTGATAATAGACAATATGCAATGTTGCTTTCAGTGACATAATCTAAAATCCAACCTGGTGGTCTTCTCTCTCGAGTTGACTGCCTCACATTGGAAACCTCAGACTCAACATGTTCTTGTTCTTCGTGCTCTGGTACTGCTTTACAAGAAATTTGACCTTCGTTCGTCTTATTTTCCACATGAAATATAATAGTTTCTGAATCCAATGTGCCTTTGTCTCTCTTTACTTTATCTTTCTCGAAGATAACATCTCTGCTGATAACAAGCTTGTGAACAGCAGGATCCCACAAGCGAAACCCCTTTACTCCATCAGCATAACCCAAGAAGATACATTTTCTAGATTTCGAATCCAGCTTTGATCTTTTTTGCTCATTGTACAGAACGTACACAAAACTTCCAAATGTATGCAAACGAGAATAATCTGTCGACTTACAGGTCTACATGTAATGTCCCGAAAATTTGAAAGTCCACGGGAACCACATGCATGCAAGTTATTAAATCTTACAGGGTCTACATGTAATGTCCCGAAAATTTGAAAGTCCACGGGAACCACATGCATGCAAGTTATTAAATTTCATTGGTATTTTATTAAATTGTTTTAAAGCAGTAAATGCATGTTTATTACATTAATTATGTGTTTAATTATTTTTATGCATTTTATGCATTATTATTGTATGATAGAATTTATTTCATGAAATTTTAAAAGTTCATGCATTAATGATTTTTAAGTTGCATTTCACGCTCGAACGAGGAACGGAGACCGGAGAAATTATCAGAAAAATTATTTTATTACAAGGTTTATTTATTAATTAATTTAAGGTGTTTTAAGTGCATTTTTCAAAAATGGGATTTTATTGGGTGTTTTTACCCGCAAGATTTTATTTTATCCGGTACGTAAATTTTATCGAATCGGGGCACTTTTTGAAGGTTCGACTAATATTTTCACAAAAATTCCAACACGAAATATTTTTCGGGAGTGTGTTTTGATTTAATGGGCATAATTTTAAGCTTATTGGGCTTAATTATCTTTTTAAACTTTAATTATTAAGTTAGGGCCATTATCTATTAGTTTATTATATAATTATCACCTAAACCTCATTTAAGATAAACCTAATGATTGTATCAGCCGACACCCTCAGTCCCACTGACATCATTCTCGAAAAAACTCAGCTGAAGGTCTCGGCCATCTCCACTTCTTGCAAAAGAAATTTCCCGACGCTTCCCCGTTGCTCATTTCTTCATTGTTCTTGCGTAGGAATCATCAAAGGCAAGATATGTATCTTCTTTTCCATCGTTCACGTCATATATACATGCTGATATGTTGGAAAATTATTTTTAATACCCGGTCCTTGCACGGTGTTATGTTTTTGTATCGTTTTGTTCATAAAATCCGCATTCTTATGCATGTATCTCACGTTTTATTGACTCCTGTGCAAGGGGCTGCCGATTATATGTTTATTAGGGGCTGAATACGTCTATGATGAAGGGAGCTAGGTGTTGGAGTCGAAGCTTGGGTGGTTTAGGTGAGAAGGTAGGAGAACCGATGGGTTTCACTTGGTCGCGCGGGTTGATTGTGGCTACATCGGAGGATTCGAGCGAGCCAGAGGTGCAAGAGCCACTTATAGCCTTGGACCAGACCCTGGTGGGCTGAGTCAAGGTCTAGGATGGCTCGGAGACAGCTGGACGTGACCATGAACCCGATCGAGCAAGTGGGAAGGACTTTGAGCGAGTTTCGGATGGACTTCAGGTGTGCGTGTGTTGCAGCGTGCATGGGGATGAGTTCTTGGGATGGTTTGGTCCAGAAGGGTCCTAGGGTGGTCTAGGAGAGGTTGGTTAGGTGCTGGTCCACACGGTCATTGAGCTAGGATCGATAATTTTCAAGTTTGGTCCATTGAGGTTCGAAGTTGTAGTATGCCGGAAATTCCAGCAGCTTGTGGCCACCTTTTCGTGGGTTAAAGTGGGCTGGAAAATGTGGTATAGGGGCTGGTAAAATGTAATTTAGGCATGGTTTAAGTTTGGAAAAATTTGGTTATGTTTCGAGTCGATTCGGGTTAAAATCGGAACCCCGGTGCAAGTTTTAAAACGAATCGGTTAAGTTTGATATTGGGATCAAGTTTACGTCTATAATGCTTTTAAATATGTTTTGGGACATTTTAAGGAATTTGATAAGCTTCGGGTCAATTTTAGAGGTCCAGGGGTAGAACGGTAATTTTTGAGTTCCCAAGGGCAAAATGGTCATTTTGCACCCGAGGTGAGATTTTGGTCCTGGCAGAGCCCTAAGCACATTTTATCATATTTTAAATGTTTATGCATCATGTTTACGATTTTTATGAAATTATGATAAATACGGTATATGCTTGTTTTAAGAAAAAGTTGCGTATATGCATGTTTTTATTAAGTGATGGATATGATGATATTTTTGAAGGATGGGAATTGGTTATGACTGACGACGTCTTTGTATACGATAAGATGAGCTGAGGCCCGGGCTCAGTGGACGGGTAATGCTGTCGCTGATGTCCCCCGCCGCCCGGTACTGTGATTATACGTAGATGGATCCATTGATAGAGCTGATACGAAAGTCACAACTAATGAACTGAATCCAAATAAAAAAGAAAATGTTTACATATATGATGATACGAGATGACATGATTTTTACACGAGACGTTTATGTTCATGTTTTTTAAGTTCAGGAAAGTTATGTTGAGTATGATATTTTACACTGCTGTGTGCCTGTATATGTACTTGTTATTCCTCGTACAGGTGTGTTGAGTTTTTAGACTCACTAGGCATGTGTGATGCAGGTGAGCTTGATGCTGAGGATACTGGAGGTGCTGAACTCTGAATAGGCAGCTCTGGTGCGGTGACATGACCCGAGGACCAGCGTGTTTTTCCGCATTTGATTATGAGTTTTTGAGAGAAGTTAAACATTTTTATACGTTGGTGGTATTTCGATTTTTACACGTTTATGTTTACGTTGGTTTTGGAATATGTTGGTTATTTTTAAATGCTCTACTTTTATTGACAAATAAATACAATTATTTTAAATGTTATTTTGTAATTGAGAGCTTTTATTATATAAAAAATATTTCCGCACTTTGAAAACGGTACACGTTTCACCACATCTCCATTGGAATCTTCAGATCAATCGTCACTGAAAGAGAACGATTGATAATATAACAAGCAGTTTTGATTGTTTCCGCCCAAAATTACTTGTCTAGACCCACAGTCCTCAACATAGCTCATGTTCTGTCCAACAAGGTTCTATTCATCCGCTCTGTCACTCCACTCTGTTGAGATGTGTAAGCTGTTGTGAATTGTCTTTTGATGCCTTCATTTTGACAAAATACATCAAACTCGCCACTGGTATATTTTTCTCAATTGTCAGTCCTTAGACACTTGATTTTCTTTTCAGAATAAAGTTCAACCCCCGCTTTGAAATCTTTGAAAATTTGGAAAACATCTGATTTCTTCTTGATTGGATACACCCAACATCTCCTAGAGAAATCGTCAATGAACGAGACAAAGTATCTCCCTCCTCCTAGCGGTACAACCGATGTTTGCCAAACATCCGAATGAATAAGCTCCAATATGCTTTTCTTTTGGCAGTAGAAGTGTAAACCTTTAATATGTTTTGTTTACTGGTAACACAATGCTCACAATAAACCAATTGATGCAACATCGAGTTCTGCATCTTTGTGTGTTTCTCTCAAAAGTACACACAGATTTGCATCAACTTTTTTTGCCTTCATAACCACAAGCGCACCATTCACAATTTTTATGATCTCGCTCTCGATCCTTGTTTTGCACCCGATATCATCCAATTGCCCAAGGACAAAAGATTTTCCGTCAGTCCCTTCACATGTCGTACCTCTTGTATGGTGCCATCAAACATTTTAATTTTGATAGTAACGACCCTAGCGATTTCTAAGGCATGATCATTTCTCGTGTATACAGATCCTCCTGAGTCTGTTTCATAATGATCAAACCATTATTTTTGAGATGTCATGTGCCACGTCATTCCTGAATCCATAATCCATGTGTCACAAAATTTGTATTTGCCTTCTGCAACTGTTGCTGCTTCGCTGAATAATATTTCACCACTGCTTGAAGTATTGGCCACATTTCCTTGAGAAATTTTATCGATACTCTTACACTCTTTCTTGAAGTTCCCTTTACCGCCATATTTAAAACAGAAAATATTTTTCTTCTTAATTCATCTACCCCGTTTTTTGCTCCCACTGGAGTCACGGTCCATAAATCTTCCTCTTATCAATGGTAAAGCCTCTGCCTGCTTCGATGTTACCAAATTATCTTCCTTATTCTTGCACCAGATTTCTTTTCCGAGAACCGCAATTAAGATATCTTCGAATTTTAGAAAGCCCATAAGAATATTGTTGGTTATTTTGATGATAATTTGATCATATGAATCTGGTAGATTTTGAAGTGGAATCTCCGTACATTCATTTTCCCCTATTTTATCCCCATGGAAGTAAGTTGGGCAAATAGAGTATTTAATGTGTTTATATGGTCGGTCATCCATGAGGATTCCGCCATCCGAAGAGTATAAAGCCTTCTCTTTAGAAAAATCATGTTGTGTAGCGACTTGACCTCGCACATCTTTGTCAGAGTATCCAGATAACTTTTGCTGTTTTTATCTCAAAGATACTTGACCATACTTCGTCTGTTATAGCCAAGTGTAAATTGGCAACATCATTATCATTCATCTCATTCCACATTCCATCATCCGTAATTTCCACCGGTCTATCTCCAATAGCCGCCAAACAATTCTCCTTTCTTAAAACTGCTTGTATCTTTATTTTCTACAGCATAAAATTGTTTCCATTTAACTTTGTTGTCTCGTACATGCCCGCCATTAATACAAAAATTTCAAAAAAACTTTTCTGATGTGGAAGATCAATCTAGGCTTCAACCACATAGCATACTCAGAATTTTAAGAAATTTTAAACCAAGGCTCTGATACCACTTGTTGGTCCCAAGTGCTGTAATTTGAGATAATAAATATGAAAATAAAGAATAAACTAGACACCGAGATTTACGTGGAAAACCCCTAAAAACTATTAGGGTAAAAACCATGGGCAAGATGAAAAGATTTCCACTATAATATTTTATGATGTACAACTCACTCACTGTGTTTCTAAAGAGAACACACACTCTCTTAATACATGAGAACAAACACCTCACAAATATTATAGAACTAATAGGAGGAATAAGAAAACTCAAGAAGAAGATTGAGAATGGGATGATCTCAACTGATGGAGGAGAGCTCTATTTATAGAGCTCCCCTGGCTTGTGAACGTGAGAAGACAAATATCATGTTCGAATTCTCCACTGCATATTCAAAGAAGTCTGCCTCAACTTTAATACATTCAATGAATTTATTGTTTGTCTGCCCACTTTCTTTGACAAATCACTTGCCGACATCTTTTGCTTTGGGTATAGAAAAGGATAATGCAGAAAATTATCTGGCTGATTCTGAAACTCATATAAGCTCCATTACTCGTTTAAAATTAGAAATCCTTTTCAGTATCGCGTCAGTGGGACCACTTTTTCCAATAATTCCCCTCCCCGGATGAGTTCTTTCAAAACAATTGAAAGCAAAGTCAGTCAAGAGATTTTCGGGAGTTGGATCTCAAAAAACCTCAAATTCGAGACTCGAAATTTCCCCTCTGACCGGTTTTTCTGGCATTGTGGTTTTAAAAAATACTTTGGATAAATATGGAATGGATTTGTAGATAACAGACAAGGTAGAATGTTCTGCAAGGTCGGAAATTGAATGTGCTCGCATTGATGACATGTATGATATGCAACTATGTCTCTAAAAGTGGTGGTGAAGTTGTTCCATGTGGGGATGCTAGTGTGTTAGTGAGTAATGAAACAAGAGATATCCGCCAGAACCGAAGAGAATATGAGGAGCTATCTTTAATAAGGAAGCAACTAGTTCAGATTGAAACTCAGCAGTGAATTTTAGAAGTTCCCTCCTACATATTTGTAAAACAATGCTGCCATTTGATATTTTGAAGGATATATATGCTAGCAATTCCCTTTTTGTCAGCCACTACTTTGTCAAAGACAAATCAATATTGTTAGAATATGTTATTATTAGCTCTCAAGAGTAGATTAGTAATTTTATTATTTTTGTAGTTTTTTCTAGTTATATTAACACCATTCTTTGTATTCTTTATTATTGAGTTCACAAGTCTGCGAATGATTAGAATTTTCACTCATTCTCTGTTTCTTCATGGTATCAGAGCTTGTGATGTCTGCTACTTAAAATACCACTCAAATATTTTTTTTAGAAAAAAGTTAATACCGAAAATACACACTCTCATAAACATATCAGTAAGTTATCAAGTGTTTTAAAAGTCATCCAATCACTGTATAAAAATAACTGCAGTTAAATAAAATCTTAAAATGTGACTCCATCAAGGAGTTACTCTTTAAAATGAGCAACATCAAATACCTAGAATTCTGACAAACACCATAGCATAAAAATCTTGAACATTTTGAACTACTATTTAAAACCCAGTACTCCTAATCATATTATGCGGAAGAAATGCAAGGTTCTCGAGTTATCAAGTGCACCCCCAGCTTTGCCTAATCAGTCTTCAGGGCCTCCAGTCTCCACATCCCATGATCACCTGCATCAATCATACCTAGTGAGTCTAAAAACTCAACACCTGAACCGATATAACAAGTACATATACATATCATGCAACAGTGAAAAGTACTATAAGCAAAATAACTTTTATGATCTTCAAAAACATAAACATAAACATATTCATCTCAAATCATGTCATATTGTATCATCATATACATGTTCATTTTTCCTTATTGAATTCATATTATTAGTTGTGAATTTCGTATCAGCTCTTGGTTGATCCATCTATGTATAACCGCGGTACCAAGCGGCGGGGACATCAGCAACAATTTTACCCGTCCACTGAGCCTTAGCCTTACATGTTTGTGTTTGTATTAGTCACAACCAAATCATCTCTATCAAAAACATGTCATTGTATTCATCAATTGTAAAATTCATGTGTATACATACATTTCCTTGAAATCAAGAATGCCAAGTGTTTCTAGAATTAACATAAAAATCCATATTCATAATTCACATTAACATTTAAATATGCATTTTCAGTTATCAGGACACTGCCAGTATTGCTAACTCGATCTATCCAAACTTATCAAACTGCTTAAAAATACTTCTAATCATTCCTTAGACGTATCTCGAACCCTTACATTAAACTCTATATTTCGTTTCAGGGCTTAGACTGGAGTCCCGTTTAACCCGAACTAACACGAGACTTGATCAAATTTTAACCATAGTTCAAAGACTCCTAACCAAATTTCGTATTACTCAACTTAAACCATTTACCACAAACATGTCTGTATAACTTACTGGAACTCCCAAAACGAACAATAACCACAAAAATCTCAAAAATATGTGTACTGTACTAGCGCCTAGGCGCTGGCAGTGTAACGCTGCGACACTGGGTAAGCGCCTAGGCTCCATGTACCAGCACTGTGGCACTACAATCACCAGCGTTGCGGCGCCAACCCTGCGGGAAAATCCCAAAATCAACTTTCGAAGCAAAACTCTATACCATGCCCAACCAGCCCAGACCATGCTCGAACCAACCTCTCCTAAACCACAACCAAACCTTCTTGCACTGCCCTATCCATGGCCTTAAGCCCCATGCGCTCGAATACACGTGAACCAATCGTACGCCCCAAAACCGAGCCACAAACAAGAAATTTCGATCGGTCTCATACCAACCCAATGCACCTATGAACCTAGCACTTAACATCATCAACCATAAATGATTTGAGTCCTCTAACCCTCGATCATGGCAGCCCCTTGCAAGACATATAAAAAACGATATATACATGGAAGCAAAAATCATATACATGAAGAAAATCGTGTAAATACCGAGCCGAATCATTCGATCCGACATGTATCATGCATAATCACTCCAAAACATGTAATTTGGTGTGAAAGATGAGAAAGTAAATGAATCGGGCGTGCCTTTGCGTATATATGCTCGAAAAACAACTCAACAACGTGAGGGATGGACACCGGAGGGAGGGGATGACTTTTTCCTATGAAAATCCTTGAGAAAACCGAGCTCAAACCCTGATGTTGAATGTGTGTGAGATGTCTACCGAGAGGAGGAGAGGAGAAGGCTAGGGTTTGCGTGAAAGTGAGGGAAGAATAAAAAGAATAGTGAGCCTAAAAGAATAGTGAGCCTAGGTTTTGGAATATTTAAGTGCAATCATTTTGGCCCAAAATTCTACTAAAGCGGGCCCATTAGGCCCAATAACATGCACGTAAAATATTTTGTTTAAGTACCTTTTCAAAAATATTACCCGAGCCCTCAAAAAGTCATTCATTTCGCTAAAAGTCACCTACTGGTTCAATATGGTTCAACGGGTACAAATATCTTTAAAATGGTCATTTTCAAAAATTACAAAATAAATGCACCATATATGAAATAATTAAAGAAAATTATTTAATAAAATATTTTTCATCAACTGTCCCCAGTCTCCGTTCCTCGTTCGAGCGAATATACTGCTAAAAAGCCCTATTTTATGCAATTCAAGTATCATGAAATCATAACTTGAACATGCATCTAATGCAACTAAAATAAATTAATTAAAATACATAAGAAATTTGATAAATTGCATGCATGTGATTCACGTGTACCTTCAAATGTTTTTGGGATTTCAGAGCCTTTATCTCATGGACCTGTCAATTATAGAGAAGACATTTTAATCTCATCCACAGTTTCTCTTCCATAAACACGTATGATTTCTTCTCCGCTCAACTGATCTCTCACTCGTTCGTACAGTTTCTCTTTGGTAATCACGTATGATTTTTTCTCTGCATTGTGTTTTGTTTTATTCGTTCTATTTTTTTGGGTTTTGGTATCATCTACTCGTAAAGACTATTCTCTTTAGTCGATTAGCGTTCAATTGGATGGAAAAAATTATTCGTATTGGGGTTATGTTATGAAGAATTTCTTGCGGGGGAAATCGATGTGGGGCTATGTCACAGGTGTACGAGAATAGCCTACAAACCAGACGAAGCTTGATTATGCTGCCTCGTTGGATTTTTGGGAGGCAGATAATTCGATTATTATTACGTGGATTGATTAATAATTCTGTTGCGCACTGAATATGTGCTCAATTGGCAAAATCCAAGACTTGTAAGGAGGTTTGGGATCATCTGGCACTCTTGTATATGCAGTCTAATTTTGCCAAACAATATCAATTGGAGACAGATATTTGTGCCCTTCAGCAAAAAGATATGAGCATCTAAGATTTTTATTCTGCCATGTCGACACTCTGGGATCAATTGGCATTAATAATGCAGAATTGCAAGCATTCTCACCTTATATTGCTCGGAGAGATGAACAATGTTCGGTATAGTTTATGATGGCACTTCAGAATGATTTTGAGGGTCTGCTTGGGATGATTCTTCATCGCAACCTCTTCCTTCTGTTGACTCGGTTGTAAGCGAATTGTTAGCTGAAGAGATTCGTCTTAAGTCTCACGTTGACAAGGGGACAATCCCAATTACCCCATCTGTCTTTGCAGCTCCTCAACAACCTCAAGCTAATCACCAAAACAAGTCAGATACGAAGGTTTCTGAAGATGAGTGTGCTTTTTGTAAAGAGAATGGGCGCTGGAAAGCTCAATGCCCACTATTGTTGATTAAAAGAAATTCGTAGCTGCAACAACGACGACGACAACAACATAACACTCCATGAAAACCACGGCAGCAGCATCAACCATCTCAGAACACTCCATGGAAACCTGATAATCCATCAAACAAGTGGACATATCAACCACCTCAATCTAACAATGCAGTGGCTGCACCGTATTTTTTTGAGCAGTTTCAACAATTACTCGCTTCACAGCCTCGTGCTATGTCAGCTTCTTCACATATAGGTTTGTCATCCTCTGGCACTTCAGGTATATCTTCTTCCATCTGAGTCTTGGATTCTGGAGCATCTCATCATATGTCTCCTGATTTTTCCTCTTTTGTTTCTTTGTCTCGCAATTCTTCTATTGAAATTGTGACTGCTTATGGTGCACAGATGCCATTAGTAGGCATTAGTTCTCTGGTTACGTGTTGTTGTTCTCTTCCTGATGTATACTACATTCTCAATCTTACACTTAATTTTATTTCGGTCAGTCAATTATGTGAGTCCAGATACTTAGTCTATTTCTCTTCTTCAAATTGTTATGTGCAGGAGTTGCGATCCTAGAGGCTGATTGGGACATGCCAAAGATAGGGGGACTTTATATTTTGGATCATCTCAGAGCACCGGATGTTGCAGCATCTAGTTTGGATCTCTCTTCTTTTCGCATGAGACAGCTGTCTTCTTATTTTATTTATGGCATAATCATCTAGGCCACGTTTCCGCGTCTCGTTTGCAATTTTTAGCGTCTACAGGAACACTAGGAACTTTGAAAAGCCATTATATTTCTGATTGTAGTAGTTGTAAATTGGCAAAATTTTCGATTTTATCTTTTTATAAAAGTTTTTCTTTTTCTCCTACTCATTTTGATCTTGTTCATTCAGATGTGTGGGAAACATTTCCTGTGCTCACGAAAGGAGGGTCGAGATATTATGTTTCTTTTATTGGTGATTGCACTCGTTATTTTTGGATTTATCTGATAAGACATAGGTCTTATTATCTTGATATTTTCAATGATTTTAAAGCTCTTGTGAAAAATCAACATGCATCTGTCATCAAGTACTTTTGTTGTGATTTGGGGGGTGAATACACTTCTAATGATTTCTCTCGTTTGCTTGCTTCTGATGGTACAATACGTCAAACCTAGTGTAGAGAAACACTTGATAAAAATGATGTTGCAGAAAGAAAACAAGACATATTGTTGAAACATCTCGATCTTTCTTACTGTCTTTCCATGTTCCTAGTGAATTTTGGGGTGAAGCAATTCTTACTATTGTTCACGTGATAAATAGAATTCCAACTTCACACAATTCAGGTTGTCACCCTTTGAAAAAATGTATGGTTATGCTTCTGACTATTCTTCATTATGTGTTTTGTTTACCGACCACAGATCGAGCGCAATAAGTTGTCTCCACTTTCTGCTCTGTATGTTTTCCTGGGTTACGGTATTGGTCAAAAAAGATATCATTGTTTTGATCCAATTAGTCAAAAACTGTATGTCTCTCGTCATGTTGTGTTCCTTGAACATGTTCCATTCTTTTCTATACATGTTAGTTCGCATAATATGACACATGTAGATCTTATTCGTATTGACCCTTTCTCCTCCGACACCGGCGAGACCTTGCCCACGACTACACCCGAGACATCTGCTCCTCCAAATCCACCTACGACAACCCAATCATCTCCTGGCATTTAAGCTAATCTTCCACTCCGTCAGTCCACTCGCGTTCATAAGTCTATGCAACTACCTTATTTTGCTTACTCGTGTTATTCTAGCTCTTTCGCTTTATTTGTTGCCTCTGTTCATCGTCTCCCTGAGCCTTTACCCTATATAAAAGCTGTAGATAATCCACTTTATCATAAGGCTATATCTAAGGAACTGACTGCTCATCATCAGACTCGTACATGGGATTTGGTTCAGTTGCCACCAGGAAAGCACACCATTGGCTCTCGTTGGGTCTACAAGATCAAAATCAAATCTGATGGATCTGTTGAACGATACAAATCCCTTCTTGTTGTTAAAGACTACTCTCAGAAGCATGACATGCATTATGAGGAAACATTTGACCCCGTTTCTAAAATGGCGGCATTTCGTACTCTAATTGATATTGCTTCCGTTCGTTGATGGAAAATCTTTCAGATGGATGTCAATAATGCCTTCATGAATGGTGATCTTCACGAAGAAGTTTTTATGGCTCGTCGTCCTGGCATTGCTCACCAACCTGGTGAAGTTAGCAGACTTCTCAAGGCTCTTTATGGACTGAAACTGTAGAGGCCCGTATTTCGTATTTGTAAATTTTGCGGATTTATTTAAAATTTTCTCTTTAAATAAATAACATCCATCATACATAAAATAAACCGATAAATGGATTTAACTTTAAAATAACAGCGAAATTAAATATTGTGTTTCAAAACAATAAATCAAAAATCGTTCGACATATTAAAACTGAGTTTGAACGTAAAATAGTGAATAAACTGAAACATGAGGTCCTCGAGTTCCTATTACTGCTGACCCAAGCTAGCTCACTGGTCCCCGCCCTCAGTCTCGACCTCATCAGTACCTACAACAATCAATTCTAGTGAGTCTAAAGACTCATCATTCATATATCGTGAATAACAAGTAAATATATAATAAAATTTCGTGTAACGTAAAAATATCGTTCGTAAGGCGTAAGGAGAAAATCATGTCATGGGTACATATAATTACGTGCATATCTGGAAATCGTACGTAAAAGATTTGCTCGATAGAGCCCTGTCATAAAATATCATATCGTAATTTTTCTAGTAGAGATAATGTTTCTACGCAAGTGGCCCATAACATAACATGTACGTCTGATCAGGCTAAACCACAGTATACTGGTTGGTAGAGATCATCACAGCCCTTGGACTGTATATCTGTACCCATACATAATCGTAAATCAGTCGTAAGTCACCGGGTGAAGCAATCCCATAAGCGTAAGGTGGCCACAAAACATATCGCATATATCTCAAAAATAAACATTTTATATTTTATGCACGTAATATAATTATAACCATGTTTTTACCGAATGAGTTGGATCATTCTCAGGCTTGTTGCGACCTAATTCTAACATGAGGAACATGCAAATAAACTCAACTTGGCCAACCCTTCATAACCGAACCAAAAATGAGACAATTACGCCGACAAACTTAGTATCCAACCATGGCTTCGTACCAACCCGAACCAACATTGAACCATCGTTTAGCCATGATTAAAATACACTTAAAATGATGGAAAATACATTCCTAGGGCTGTAATACACGAAAAATGTGAATGGAGGCCAAAATCATGAAACGCTCTTTCGAGAGTCACTTTGGCACATTGCACCGTAAATTCTCGTACGACTTCTAAACTTAACCAAATCACAAACAGCCAAAACCCTTACCTTCCTAACTCATTGAGGTGTTGTCCAGTCCAAGGCCATAGGCTAAACGCCAACCAAGAACTCAGAACATCCTCCTGAACCGCAACAAGGCTACTGTCAAATTTCAGTGGCAGCAGCTGTGCTTGTGTTGCTACGTTTACAAGGCTAATGGCCATTGGGGCTTGAACGACCAACCAGAGCCTCTTCCCAACATCCTAAGGTGTGGCGTGAACCATGGTGAAGGGCCCTAGACCAATAACAATCCAAGCAAACACCTAAGACAACACAAAACTCCCACCCGAAAACCATGCTACGCGCGTGAGGTGTGTTGTTTTATTCTGCAGTCATTTTCATTCCAGTGGCAATATGATCGACCATGGCATGATCTAGACATCATGAGGTATTGTGTGAACCATGGCTAAGGGATAAAATCCAACCAAGATCCACCCAAACTTCAAAATCTGAAACCACTCACACAAAAATCAGAAATGAAAATCGAAGGGGCACTTGTGTTGTTTGTTTAAAATTTCGATGGGACCAAGAACCAAGCCTTGAAAGGCCATCTTGGTCACGTCCTAGACATGCTAAGGAACGGTTCTAACCATGGCTATAATCCCTAGAACAGCCATGGTTTGAACACTCACCTCAGACAACCCAAGCACAAAAAAATCGAGCCTGAACTTGCAACTATGGGAAAGTTGCTGTCAAGTCTTGATTCTTGAGTGCATGGCCTTGAACCAATGAACCATCACCTTCCTAACACACTCTATAACATGCCTAGATGCAGCCTTGAGCGCCTGGAACTGACCAACACCCTGAAATCACAAAGCAACCAAAACCGTGAAGCATGGAGGAAGTGGCCGAGACAAAAATTCTGTGCAGGTTTTTATTTTCGGAAAAATGTGCTGTCAAATTCGATGATTTCTTGCTTCATGAACATAATATGGTTTAAAAGTGCATATATGACTTGATTGAAGGGAAAAGAAACGTATAAAAATGCCTGAAATTTGTTTTGAAGAAAACAAAATGATACGACGAACACGGCGGAGACGGAGTTTTATTTTATTTTCTTATTTTCTCTCTTGTTTCTCTTGTTGCTACTCACGATTTCGCTACTGGTTTTTCTCTGAAATTTTCAAATGGGAGGTGAGGAAGGAAGGCTAGGTAATGAAGGGGAAGTTTGCAAAATAAGTGGGGATTTGAATGGCAAAACAAATCCTACTATCTTTGAGCTTGTGAGATAAGGAATGCTATGTGATATTTAATAGATTGAGGGAGATTTGATAGGTGATGGCCGAGATTTCCTATCACAACAAGGTAAGGATATTGCTTAAATTATTAATTATTGGTGATTAAAAATGAAAGGATTATCATACCAAGAAAGGATAAGGAAATGTGGCAAAAATGGAGAGTTGCCAAAGATAATTAAATTGCTTAAGGGAGTGGCCGAAATTTGCTATCAAAATGGGGTAAAATATTGCTTAATTCATGAATTTTAAACCCTTAAAGTTTTATACACCCATTAAGTATTTTAGTGAATTAATAATTTAATTTAGGATAGTAATTTTCTTGCATGCATGGCTAAGTCTTAAAATAAATTACTAACATGTTAAGTTACAATTTTTTAGATAGAATAGGCCTAGATTAATTTATCCCAATTGGTTACACATTTTAATTTTGGCTTTTAATTAATTATTGGACATAAAAGAACTTATACACTACATAACTCTAATTAATTAAATAAATCCTTAAACGTTATTTTACATTAAAATAAATTATTCTTTGGCTTAAATTAAATTTAGGAATATTTTCTTATTATTAAATTTTATCTCAATACTCCAACTCCAGTCCGGCCTCGCGTATTTAACCGAAAAGATAAAACTAAACTTCTGTGATTTAAAATAAATGATCATGACTTAACAAATTTTAAAATACCTTAAACACTGCATAATATAAAAGAGGTCATTTTTTTAATTTAAATAATAGTAATTATGCATGGCTTATACGTTATCTGATTTATCGGGTTCTACAGAAACAAACTCCATGTACTTGGTTTGAGAAATTTTCTATAGTGATTAATTCGCTTGGGTATTCCTGGTCATCATGATTCCGAATTATTTGTCAAGTGTACTCATGCATGTCGTATATTTATGTCTTTATATGTTGATGACATGATAATCACCGGTGATGATATTGATGGTATTGGGGCTTTGAAGTCTGAGTTAGCTCACTGCTTTGCTATGAAGGACTTAGGTTTGCTACGTTATTTTTTAGGAATTGAGGTTGTGTATTCTTCAAAAGGTTCATTTTTATCCCAGTCAAAGTACATAGCAGATCTGTTTGAGTTTGCATGTCTAACTGATAACAGGATAGTTGATATTCCTCTTGAACCAATGCTCGGTACTCTCTGTGAGATGAACCTCCTTTGCCAGATCCTACTTTATAACGTACTATTGTTGGCAACTTGGTTTATCACAATATGACTCATCCAGATATTTCTCATGTTGTTCATGTAGTAAGTCATTTTGTCACTGCCTCAACTACAGTTCATTGTGCTGCTGTTCTTCGCATTCTCAGGTATTTGGGACCACTATAAGAAAAATACAAATCAACAACACCCATACGACAACGGTTTTTATTAAAACCGTTGTCTTTTTTCTTTTAACAACGGTTTCAACAAAAATCGTTGTCGTAGCCTAAAAAACCCGCTTATGGACAACGATTTTTTGAAAACCGTTGTCTTTTATGTGTCTACAACAACGGTTTTTAAAAACCGTTGTCTATGAGCGTTTTTTTTTGGGCTACAACAACGGTTTTTAAAAACTGTTGTCGAATAGTTTTTTTTAGGCTACAACAACGGTTTTAACAACCGTTGTCTATGAACGGTTTTTTTTTAGGCTACAACAACGGTTTTAAAAAAATGTTGTCTTTCGGATTGTTTTTTTGGGCTACAACAACGTTTTTTTCAAAAACTGTTGTCTTTCGGATGGTTTTTTAACTACGACAACGGTTTTTTAAAACGTTGTCGTTTCTTAGTGTTTTATTTGGTTAAAAACAACGGTTTTTGAAAAAACGTTTTCGTAGTTTCTAATTTTTTTTAAAAAAAAATCGTTTAATATTTAGCGACGGTTTTACAAAGGACCGTCGCTAATTTAAAATTAGCGACAGTTTTATTACAGCCGTCGCTAATTTTAGCGACAGTTATTGACGTACCGTTGCCAAACTTAGCAACGGTTCATGACATGCCGTCGCCGATTTAATTTCGCGATGGTGCATAAACCGTCGCATTTATAAATTCTTAACTTTTTTAAATTAGCGACGATATAACCGTCACTTAGTTAATGTATGCGACGGTTATATAAAATACCGTCGCTTATAACGACACTTTAAATACCGACGCAAATAGCGACGGATTTATTACAGTAGTTGCTACATGCGACGGGTTTTCCAAAACCGTCGCTACTAGCGACGGTTTAAACTAAAACCATCGCACCATTTCTATAAATATCCGCATCCTTAGTCATTTTCTTCCCACACCGAAATCTTTTCTCTTCAACTTTCTTCAACAAATTTCGTTTCACTTTCACTTTTCGATATCTTTTTTCTTCCGCGATTTTTATTAAATTTCAATTTTAAGGGTTTAAGATTATAAATATATCAATTTAATAAGATTGTTAGGTGTATAAAATTATAACCGTAATTTTTTTTTATTTTACGAAAAAATATAGCGATGGAAAGCATAAGAAAAACCGTCGCGAAGTAGCGACGGTTAAAATGATTAAAACCGGCGCTAATATGCGACGGTTAGCAAAAAAGTCGCTATTAGCGACGGGTTTGTTTAGAAAAACCGTCGCAAAAGTTTTTTTTACAACGATTTTTCAATCCTACGACAACGGTTTTTCACAGTCATCTTTAGACGTCTACGACAACGGTTTTTTACCGTTGTCTTTGAGCGCACCCTTTAACCACAGGGCCTTTAACAACGGTTTTACAAGACCTACGACAACAGTTTTTC
Organism: Primulina eburnea; assembly: GCF_022965805.1. Classification (NCBI taxonomy): domain Eukaryota; kingdom Viridiplantae; phylum Streptophyta; class Magnoliopsida; order Lamiales; family Gesneriaceae; genus Primulina; species Primulina eburnea. Next base: position 10,924,649 of record NC_133111.1, read on the forward strand.
ACTGTCGTCTTTGATGTCTACGACAACGGTTTTTCACCGTTGTCTTTAAGCGTACCATTTCACCACAGGGGCTTTAATAACAGTTTTTTTGACATAACCGTTGTCTTTCGCCTTTTTTCTTGTAGTGGACACTCAGTTTTAAAGTCTTTTGTTTCCTTTTACTTCCTCCTTAGAGCTGCGTGCATACTCTGATGCTGATTGGGATGGCGATCCCACGGATCGTAAGTTGACCACTGGCTTCTGTATTTTTCTTGGAGATTCTCTTATCTCTTGGAAGTTGGTTGCTTGCGGATTTCGGTATCATTATTCGTCATCCTACTCTGTTATATTGTGATAATCATAGTACTAATCAGATTGTGTGCAATTCAGTTTTTCATGAGAGGACAAAGCACATTGAGATCGATTGTCATGTCACTCGTTATGTGGCGCCCCTAACCTCGCCACTTAATCATACAACATGTTACGTCATATACATAAAAATTTCTTTTCAACGACGTAATAATATAATGCATATACGACAAAATAGTGCAATCACCACACTATATACGTCAGTGTAGCAGAAACAGTATAATAAATATACACATACAAATCAAATAAGACAATAAGTTATACTGTCTCTATCTACTATTATCTACATGACTGTTTGACTAGACACACCTAGTCCTTCACCACTATCATGTCTCACTGCATAGTCCAGTAGCATGTCCAACAGAAACATCCCCCAGAGGTGAGCATACACAACAATCATCATCGCAATACATAACAATTATATTAAAAACAACATAAGATATAACTGAAATGATAACAGAAATACCCCATTTGCCGTTCTGGACAATCAACCATCAACAAGCTCAACAACATCACACTGCAACAATAACATCGACGATCTATCGCACCCCAACTCCGGCGACAGCAATATCGTCGAACGAACAACAATATCAACGATACGTCGCTCCCCAACTCCGGCGACATGTACCTGATAATCGAGTATATATATAAAATCTGGTTATTTCTTTGATCTCGAGGCTTGTGATGTATCTAAATAATTCACAAGAATTATCAGACCACTGTCACTGTATCAACACAATCATAACAACCTCAATATTTAACATCAAATAGCCCAACAACAATTAATTCAACAAAATTTAAAACTCGATTATAAATTCTTATCGTTCAAAAATTTAATATTCTGGTGTATTTAATTCACAATACTATCATCAAATTCACCCTAATTTATTAACTTCAAATAATAGACTATTTACAACATCCGTCAAATTACGAAAACTTTATATCAATGTGTAGCCTATACTTCGTAGACTCCGAATATATAATCAGAATTAATAACAACTGAATAACAACTCACCAATTTCAATTTGAAAGGAATTAAAATTCCTTGATATAATTTCCTTTTTTAATATCTCTAATGTTTTGCCTTTCTAGACTTGAGAATAATCTCTACTTTATGATGTGATCTCGTGTAGATTTGGTATTCGATATGAGAGTCATAATATCTTTAATATATGGAATCTTATATCTTTAAGATATGAGATCTTTATTCTTTAAGGAGTTTTTTTCTAATAAAACTCTGTGTGTGCTTTAATAGGAGACGGGGGTGAAAAAGGATAGTGTGAGAGACGGAGGAGTTCGAAGAGTTTTTCAAGATCGAAGCCATCTCGTGCTATTGTTAACGTGTTGCTGGGAAGTGTTGACACCATATGAAGACAACACCCAATCACTGTGTTGATTAGTGTGTTGAATGTTTGAAGACCATTTATTTCTCAGTTGATGCATGCTATTTATTTTGGTTATACGGTTTGTTAGATGTTTAGGATGCAATTTGTTACTCGCCTTTATAAGGGAGTTGTTTGATTCTTTCACTAGTATTGGTTTTTGTAAACTTACAAGTTTTTCTAGTTAATTATTTTGCCCTGAGGCACTGCACAAGTATTTGATACTTGTGCAAAATTTATATCTCGTCTCTCTTATTATTATTATAATTCAAGTTGTGTGTTAACTTCTTAAACTGAAACTTCCGCTGCATGTTGTCGTGAGTGTTACAGCATCTACGTACAACACCTACTTTCTGATACACACAACAATCACCCTCATCACACTCACACTGTGGGAACAGAACTTTCAATTGGTATCAGAGCCTCCACTTGATGCTACTAAGTGAGATCTTGTTTTGTTTTGTTTTCACAGGAATAAAAAATGGAAGCATCAACAAACACTGTTTTTAGACCTCCCGTGTTGGATGGTTCAAACTATGCTTTGTGGAAAGTAAAGATAAGGGTCTTTATAAAATCTATTGAAGAAAGATCTTGGCTGCGTGTACTTGATGGTTGGAGCCCACCAAAGATCGAGGATGCTGATGGAGGCTCTCGGCTCAAACCCGAAAGTACATGGACAATTGATGAAGTGCAAACTTCAAATTTTAATTTCAAGGCTCTCAATGCTATATTTTCATCAGTTGACACAAGGATGTTTAACCTAATCACCAATTGTGTCTGTGCTAAAGAAGCGTGGGATATACTTCAGAAACATTGTGAAAGATCTGAGAGCGTGCGTAAAACTAGGCTAAGGATGGTGACATCAAAATTTGAAAGCTTGAGGATGGAGGACAAGGAGTCTATTCTTGAGTACGATAGCCGGTTGAGACAACTTTCTAATGAAGCTCACAGTCTTGGAGACCCCATGCCCAATGAAAGATTGGTGAACAAAGTCTTAAGATCTCTCCCTGAGAGATTTAATGTCAAAGTGTGTGCAATTGAAGAATCTAAACACACTTCAAAAATCAATGTGGATGAATTAATGAGTTCTCTCAGAACCTTTCAGATGAACCTCGATTACAAAGGAAGGATAAAGGGAAAATGTTGCGCTTTTTCCAACCGCAAGTATACGTTGTCAAGTTTTAGTACTGGTTAGAGTACATATATCGATCCCACGAGGAGTGTGCGTAAAATTGTATATCAATTCTTGTAATTAAAATAGTCTCAACTTTATTTAGAGAGATTGAATAAACGGTTGGTTTGGTTGAATGAATTAACTGAAAACAATGAATTAATTAAGTCACCGAATTGAGAGATAATAATGAGAGAAAATATCTAGAGAAATGATTTCACAAAGTTTCCACGATAATTATTCACAGTTTAATTTATATTCCTGAATTCCAATCAATTAATGGCCAATAACAGTTAGATTGTTTTATTCACCCTTTCCCAAGTGACGAATAAAATGTATCTATCAACTTCGATTCAATTATTCCTAATTAGAATCTACATTTCATAGATAAATGCTAACAATGTTCTTACTAAGCCTCGCTAAAGTTATACGCCTTCCGAACGCTATAAACATTTAACGATGTGTCTCTAATGATCTATAATCCTAGTCCCTCTCCTGAGTTATAAGATTAATCAAACAACAAACAATTTATGGCCAGTAAATTGCAGTGCAATAAACACCGAGAACACAATTAAACGAAAGCGGAATTCAATCAAATAAACAACGATGTCAAATCATCGTATCCACAGAGTTACGTCATTCTCTAGAATGGAAGTTTAGTTCATCACGAAATCCAAGAGAAACCAATACATATTTGTAGTTCTAGGCATCGACACGCAATAAAATAAAGAGACAAAGGAAAAGATAACAAATCCAAAGCGTCGTCTCTGTCCCCAGATCCGTCGTTCTTCGTAGTTGTAATCGATCTTCGCCTCTCAGTACTTTCCTCTCGCCTTCTTTTTCTTCCCAAGATGGTGTATTTTCGTGTGTTTTCTCCTCACGGCGGCTCTTTTTTTGCCATGACCTAATTCGCGGCCTTTTATACTTTTCTGAACTCGCGGCGTGCTATGGCGCGACAACTGGCGCTGGGGCGCGTTGTGTTCTGCCGAGTAAGATGTGAGTGCGCGCACGGAGGTGCGAGGTTACGCGCTAGGGCGCGCGACTCTCTGGCTTTGGCTTTGCAACTGCGCGCGCGGTGGCGCGAGATTACGCGCTAGGGCGCGTAACATTCTGCCTTGAGAAATGTTGCTGTGCGCGCGAATGCGCAAGAAGTCGCGCTAGGGCGCGTCGCTCTCGGGGTGATGCCTTGCATGTCAGTGCGCGCAATGGCGCGAGATGTCGTGCTGGGGCGCGCGAGCTACTGTCCTAAGGTTATGGCAATGACTTTGTTTTCTTGATTCACTTGGCTTCGTGTCCGCTGTTTTCACCATTCCTGAAATGACAACAAAAACAAACCAAAAACGCATAATTCTGTTCGAAACAAGCATAATTCAAAATGGATTCTAATATAAATTAAGTGCAAAACTTGCACTGATCAAACCCCCCAAACTTGAACTTTTGCTAGTCCCGAGCAAAATAGAATAAAAACCGGAAGTCAAATAACAAATAATGAAACTCTTAGCAGTCATGGATTCGCAAAAAGTGATATTGGCCTCAGACTTATCTATTTTATTGTAATTCACGATTTCCCGAGAGTCACGTGTGTGTGTGATATGTCAATGCTCGTTTACCCCATCGACTGCTCAAATAGAAGCGTAATGCCCATTCGCCTTACAGAATTAAGAATTCCTCAGTTCAGTTCAACTTACACTTCATCAAAATATAAATTTGCATTCACAGATCACATAGGACTTTATCGGTGATTATTTGGATTGAAAGACGGTCAATCAACAGTATGCCAAAAATGAAATCACAAAATGAGATGCCTGCAAGCAAGTGATTAAAGTCTATATTCGTTGACAATGTATTTCAGGTATCCATAGGCTTGACTTGAACAACTTTTCTCCACTAGTATATTGGATAAATGTGACAAGGTTAATAGGTCTTGTAGGCTTGTAACGTTAGGCTACGGCTACAATAAAGGTATGGAAATCAAAATTTGAGAGAAATATTTGAACTTCATCAACTTCACTCATTTTCATTCTATTTTCATTCACCACCCAATTACTGTTTTCTTTTCATTCATATCCTTCATTTCCCATATTTTCTTCTTCACCACGTTTGATTCACACATTTTTTTTTTGAACTCCTTTCAGCACATTTAACTTTTTCTTTTCTTTTCAAGGAGTATTTGAATCATTCCAACACCCATGAACTTATTTCTCTCAAAATTGGGTAAGACAGTAACTGTATAAGCTTCATTAGGTAGTTGTTGTGGGATGTAGAATAGATACAAGTGGGGGCTAATTGTGTGTCATTGACACACACCACTTGATTTTTAGTCGGCTCAAAATGGGACACTAGGGATATATCATGTTCATTTGGTAGGCTCGAAGGCTCAAAACGGCTCCAAAGATCGCCTAAATCATTCTTATGTCACATATTATCCGTATTTCGCCTCGAAAAGTGTTCAAACAAGTTCTAGACTTCCGTCAATCCATTAGTCAACTCATACAAACCAATCACATGCAATTTTCAATAAAAATGATATATGAAATAGGTGCACGAAAAAAAGTAAGCATCTCAATTAACTTTGAAGCTCAACGGGCTACAATTGACAGTAAACAAAAAACACAAGCCCAAGGATGTTGTGAAAGACTGCCTAGATCATTTCTAAGTCTGCAGAAGTGTCAATCAATGTCATGCAAGTTTTACCAAGAATCGGATCCCCTCATCTATTTAGCATCATAGGCATGCAACTTGTCTCTAAGCAATGATAGTATCAACAACACGACCGTGCAAAATAATTGTGACTCCGAGGTTATCATAAACATATATATATCTCATAGTCGCAATTCAGTTTTCATCATTGGTCACACATTTTGCTTATCCATGACGCTACCTAACAAGTTCTAACATGCAATAAAAAAAAGTAAATAAAAACTACTGAGCAATAGAAATAAAAAAAATTGCAGGAAAAATTCTATCAGGAAATTTTACCCCCCCAAACTTAAAGTATGCATTGTCCTCAATGTATAGAAATAAAGAACATGACAACACATACCTCGCTCCCGAGTGTCAGAACTTGAGGCTCGAATCATCATTCCCCGTCCATGGGCTGCGGCGGTGATAGATCTGGTGGTGGGTAAAATTAACAACTAAGGACGTAAGATAAAATAAAATAATAAAAACAAAATGAATGCTAAAGAAATTAAATTGTGGGTTGCCTCCCACACAGCGCTTGGTTTAACGTCATCAGCCCGACTATACCCATCTTGTTCATGGTGGATCGTATGATATCTTGGAAGCCTTGAGTTCTATGTTTTGACCATCAACCTCCATGGTCAGTTTTCCTTGTCTCAAATCAATGACGGCTCCAGCAGTAGCCAAGAATGGTCGTCCTAAAATGGTACGAACATTCTGACTGTCCCTCATGTCAAGTACAAAAAATCGACTGGAAGCTTCAATTTATCAATTTTGAGCTCAACATCTTCTACAATTCCCAACGGTGTCCTGATCGATTTGTCTGCCATTTGTAAACTTAATCTCGTGGGCTTCATGTTGCTCAATCCAAGTTTATCGTAGAGAGAACTCGGCATTATATTCACACTTGCTCCTGAATCACATATAGCTTTTTCCACTAACTAACCCCCTATTTCACATGGTACGACGAATTCCCCGGGATCTTGCAGCTTCTGGGGAAGACCTCCTTGCCTCCCCTTACCATCTTCTTCAGTAAAAGCCACCTCTTCCTGCTCTGCAAACTGAATGTTAGAGTGTAGGTTCTTGAGATCTTCAAGACCTTTTTTCTTTTGAAACTCAGCCTTCAATTGTAAAAATCTTTGGGGGTAGGGAAGTAAAGAAATATCAACGCATTGATCAAAATCATAACTCTTACCTTTCTTACCTCGGTTCCTTTTGCTTGGAGTCGGCTGATCAACTTTCTCTTCTTTGCTTACCACTCCAATCTCCTCATGCTGCATAAAAATAGCATTCACCTCTCTCATATTTGGGTCTGCATTCTTTTGCACTGCACCTGATGGTTGTGATGTGAGTTGCTTCGTTATTTGCCCAACTTGCGACTCCAGAATTTTCAAAGTAGCACCAATACTTGCCATGTGGGTTTCTAGGCTGTCAAGCCTAGACTCAGTCCTAGACATTCTCTTTCCAGATTCAGCAACAAACGTTCCAACTAAATCCTCAAATGATGGCTTCCCTTCCCCATTTGATGTGTTGAACCCCGGTGAAGGATTCAACACATTCTTATTGTTTGCATAAGAAAAATTTTCATGGTTTCTCAAACCAGGGTGATAAGTGTTAGGGGGAGGGTTACCTCGATATCCTCCGTAGCTTCCAAAGTTCTTATTGTTGATGTATTGCACTTCTTCAGGAATATGCGACTCTTCAACGGCAACTGAAGGTCCCTCAAAATTTGATGTACTCACTTTGTTCATAGTTGCTATCTGTGTAGTCAATGCTGATACTTGCGCAGTCAGTGATGTGATAGGATCCACAGCATAAACTCCAGCAGTCCTTTGTACTCCTGACCTTTCAGACGGCCATTGGTAGCTATTAATAGTCATCTGCTCAAACAAGTCATAGGCTTGAGCAGGAGATTTGGCAAAGATCGTGCCACCTGCCGCTGCATCCATAGTTGTACTCGTCTGACCATTCAATCCATTATAGAAAAGCTCGATTTGTACCCAGTCTTCAAATCCATGATTTGGGCACCTCCTCAACAACTCCTTATACCTTTCCCAAGCTTCATACAACTGCTCGAAGTCTGTCTGTCTAAAAGTGCTGATCTCAATCTTTAATTGTGCAGACTTCGCAGGTGGAAAATATTTAGAAAAGAACTTCGTCGCCAGCTCTTGCCATGTCGTGATGCTCCCTAATGGCAGTGATTGGAGCCATCCTCTTGCTTGATCCCTGAGAGAAAAAGGAAACAAGCGCAGTCGAATAATATCATCAGAAACACCATTTATTTTTACCGTGTCCGTAATCTCCAAGAATGTTCTGAGATGTAGATGAGGATCTGCAGTAGTGGCTCCCCCAAACTGGTTCTGTTGAACCATGTTTATCAATGCGGGCTTAAGCTCGAAATTGTTGGCATTGATGGTTCCTCGAGCAATGCCAGAATAGTGCGTGTTGATCACTGGTCGAAAGTGATCTCTGATTGGTATAGCCTCAGGCGGCATCTGTCTGTCGTTTTCTCTGTTATCAGCCATCGCTTTGATTTCTTCCCTTCTCGCTTTTCTCAATCTTCTCACAGTTCGTTCGATCTCCGGATCAAAAATAAGCAAATCAGGGCTGTGCGATCTTAGCATGCACTGTCAAACAGAGAAAGTGAATAAGTCAAAAATGAAATAAAATAAAAGCTCTAAATTAAAATTTAGACTAATTGGTAACAATATTGATATAAATGCAAATTTGACACTCCCCGGCAACGGCGCCAAAAACTTGTTGCGCTTTTTCCAACCGCAAGTATACGGTGTCAAGTTTTAGTACTGGTTAGAGTACAGATATCGATCCCACGAGGAGTGTGCGTAAAATTGTATATCAATTCTTGTAATTAAAATAGTCTCAACTTTATTTAGAAAGATTGAATAAACGGTTGGTTTGGTTGAATGAATTAACTGAAAACAATGAATTAATTAAGTCACCGAATTGAGAGAGAATAATGAGAGAAAATATCTAGAGAAATGATTTCACAAAGTTTCCACGATAATTATTCACAGTTTAATTTATATTCCTGAATTCCAATCAATTAATGGCCAAGAACACTTAGATTGTTTTATTCACCCTTTCCCAAGTGATGAATAAAGTGTATCTATCAACTTCGATTCAATTATTCCTAATTAGAATCTACATTTCATAGATAAATGCTAACAATGTTCTTACTAAGCCTCGCTAAAGTTATACGCCTTCCGAACGCTATAAACATTTAACGATGTGTCTCTAATGATCTATAATCCTAGTCCCTCTCCCGAGTTATAAGATTAATCAAACAACAAACAATTTATGGCCAGTAAATTGCAGTGCAGTAAACACCGAGAACACAATTAAATGAAAGCGGAATTCAATCAAATAAACAACGATGTCAAATCATCGTATCCACAGAGTTACGTCATTCTCTAGAATGGAAGTTTAGTTCATCACGAAATCCAAGAGAAACCAATACATATTTGTAGTTCTAGGCATCGACACGCAATAAAATAAAGAGACAAAGGAAAAGATAACAAATCCAAAGCGTCGTCTCTGTCCCCAGATCCGTCGTTCTTCGTAGTTGTAATCGATCTTCGCCTCTCAGTACTTTCCTCTCGCCTTCTTTTTCTTCCCAAGATGGTGTATTTTCGTGTGTTTTCTCCTCACGGCGGCTCTTTTTTTGCCATGACCTAATTCGCGGCCTTTTATACTTTTCTGAACTCGCGGCGCGCGCTATGGCGCGACAACTGGCGCTGGGGCGCGTTGTGTTCTGCCGAGTAAGATGTGAGTGCGCGCACGGAGGCGCGAGGTTACGCGCTAGGGCGCGCGACTCTCTGGCTTTGGCTTTGCAACTGCGCGCGCGGTGGCGCGAGATTACGTGCTAAGGCGCGTAACATTCTGCCTTGAGAAATGTTGCTGTGCGCGCGAATGCGCAAGAAGTCGCGCTAGGGCGCGTCGCTCTCGGGGTGATGCCTTGCATGTCAGTGCGCGCAATGGCGCGAGATGTCGCGCTGGGGCGCGCGAGCTACTGTCCGAAGGTTATGGCAATGACTTTGTTTTCTTGATTCACTTGGCTTCGTGTCCGCTGTTTTCACCATTCCTGAAATGACAACAAAAACAAACCAAAAATTCATAATTCTGTTCGAAACAAGCATAATTCAAAATGGATTCTAATATAAATTAAGTGCAAAACTTGCACTTATCAGAAAACAATAGCCCTTGAAGCCTCAACCGAAGCTTATGATGAAATCCTTCAAATATCAAAAGAGGTGGAAAAGTCTGATTTAGGTGAAGAATCGATCTCTCTGTTTACTAAGAAATTCGGTGATTACTTGAAGACCATGAAAGAGGAGAAAAAAAGTGGGCAGAAATCTGTGCTACCCAACATCACCACTTCTGCAAAAGCTCAAAAGTTTACTCCTATGAAAGGACAGTTTCGACCAAAAACCGAAGTGCAAATCCAATCAAATGTCAGAAACCTAGATTCAGTGCAATGTAGAGAGTGTTCGGGATATGGACACTATGCCAATGAGTGTGCCAATCGACTTAGGAAAAACAAAGGCATGACTGTCACCCTGAGTGATGAAGAGTCTGATGATGATCAAGGATCAAGTGAATCTGAAAATCACACATCGTTATCTTCTGTGATCAAGGAGAAACGCTCAATGCAAATCAATCCTTTGGGTGTTGCCACAGGTGTTGCAATACCTGGCCGCAACACCTCTTCGAATTCAGTATGTCTTAATTCTACAACCCTTGCGGAGACAAGTCAGTCTGAAACTCAAGAGGTAGATGATGATGAAGTCACTCTAGAAAGTGTGCAGACGATGTACGAAGAACTATATGAAGACTGGATCAAAAGAACTAAAGGAAATGTAATTCTCTCCAAAGAGAATGCTGAGCTAAAGTCACAAATATCACGACTTGAAGTAATCTTAAGCAAGAAAGATCTGTAATTATGCAAAGTCAAAGAGGAACTTGGAGAAGCAACTCAGATTCTTGCCAAGATGAATTCAAGTTCATCCAAACTTGATTCACTTTTGATGATTGGACAGAATGACAAAGCTGGACTTGGTTATCCAAATAGTCTGTTCGAAATTGGAGAATCTTCCAATACTGAGAGAAAACCAACTGTTTTTGTCAAAGGAAGTGTTGAAACCTCGAAAGCTACACACACTGAAAAAGGTGCTCCATCTAAAAGGCAAATATCTACCAAGAAGTCCAAATCTAGAAAACGCCACTTTATCTGCCACTATTGTTTTAGACCTAGTCATATCAAATCCTACTGCTTTAAACTGAGAGATGATTACAAGAGATGGGAATCAGAACAGGTGTTGCCATAGGTGTTGTATAACACCCGGCGCAACACTGTCAACAGAAAACCGACGGTAAAAAGGGTTTGGGTACCAAAGGCTAAGATTCAATGTTCCGTTATTTATACTTCATTAAAGACTAACATTGCAGGAATATGGTACTTTGACAGTGGCTGTTCACGCCACATGACAGGTTCTAAAGACCATTTGATTGACTATGTTGAACTGAGGAGTGGTCATGTGACGTATGGTGGTGGTGCTAAAGGAAAAATTGCTGGCAAAGGAACCTTGAATGTTGATGGACTTCCTAATCTACACAATGTGCTTTATGTCGAAGGGCTTAACTCAAACTTAATAAGCATAAGTCAACTTTGTGATGACGGTTTGCATGTTAAGTTTGATAAAGACAATTGTGAAGTGTTTGATAATGTTAATACTAGTATTTTGACAGGTACAAGTTCTGCTGATAATTGCTATCAACTTGGAGAGGACTTAGTATGCAATCATTCAAAGGTGAGTGAATTAAACTTGTGGTATCAAAAATTGGGACATGCAAACTTCAAGACATTAAAGAATCTTGGTAAGTACGATGCTATGAGAGGTATGCCTAATTTATCCTCTGGAATTCCGTATGTTTGTGGTGCATGTCAAAAAGGTAAGCAAACACGTGTTACCCATCAAGTGTTGCAACACTTTGGGACAACACGGTGTCTTGAACTCTTGCACATGGATCTTATGGGTCCAATGGAAGTGGAAAGCCTTGGAGGTAAGAAGTATTCATGTGTTTGTGTGGATGATTTCTCTCGCTTTACTTGGGTAAGATTTCTTAGAGAAAAATCCGATACATTTGATGTTTTCAAGAAATTACATGCTAAGATTACTAATCTACATAATCTGAGGGTTGGTAAGATAAGGACCGACCATGGTAAAGAATTTGAAAACTCACACTTTATATCATTTTGTGAAAAGAGAGGGATAACTCATGAATTTTCGGCCCCTAAGACTCCTCAACAAAATGGAATAGCCGAAAGGAAGAATAGGATACTGCAAGAAATGGCTAGGGTCATGTTAAGTTCAAAGAATATTTCAAAGAGATTTTGGGCCGAGGCCTTAAACACAGCATGTCATATTTCAAATCGTGTGTACTTAAGGAGTGGTTCTACTATGACATCCTATGAAATCATCATGGGAAAGAGGCCGAACCTTAAGTATTTTCATGTTTTTGGGTGTGTATGTTATGTTTTGAATGACCGAGACCATCTTGCAAAGTTTGACTCTAAAAGTGACAAATGTTTCTTCCTTGGTTATTCATCTAATAGTCGTGCATATCGCGTGTATAATCTTCTGAGAACAAGAACGACTATGGAATCTATTAACGTTGTTTTTGATGATCTTGCAGATCTAACGGGAAAAACAAACGAGGATGATATTGATGGGCTGCTGAACGAAAGTGAGACACTGCCTAACACAGATGTTGCACCCGGTGTTGTAACACCGGAGACAACACCTGCACTGGCAGAATCAAATGATGAACTAGGAAAGTATACTGAGAATGATGACGATGTAACCAATGAAGAGATTTATATTCCCAATAAGATTCAGAAAAATCATCCATCATCTCAGATCATTGGAGAAACTTTTGGAGGAATGCAAACTAGAAGAAAGGAGAAGGTAGACTATCGGAAAATGATGGGACTAGTATGCATGACTTCCGTATACTCTCAAGTAAGTCACTCTTGTTTTGTTTCACTCATTGAACCCAAAAATATAAATGAAGCCTTAAAAGATGAATTTTGGGTTGATGCAATACATGAGGAACTTGAACAATTTGTTAGGAATGATGTGTGGGATTTGGTTCCCAGACCTGATAATGTGAATATTATTGGAACCAAAAGGATTTTTAAAAACAAAACTGATGAGTCTGGAATTATTGTGAGAAACAAAGCTAGGCTAGTTGCTCAAGGGTATACTCAAATTGAAGGAATTGATTTTGACGAGACATTTGCCCCTGTTGCCCGGATTAAATCGGTCAGACTTTTACTTGCTATTACATGTCACATGGACATAAAATTATATCAAATGGATGTAAAAAGTGCCTTTTTGAATGACATCTTGAAAGAAGAAGCTTATGTAAGCCAACCTAAAGGATTTGAAGATCCACACCACCCGAACCATGTCTACAAGTTGATGAAGGCACTTTATGGACTTAAACAAGCCCCAAGAGCATGGTATGGTAGGCTTATTGAATATCTGCTTGACTTAGGCTTCAAACGAGATGAGGTTGATAAAACCTTTTTTATTCAAAAATCGAAGCATGATATTCTTATGTGTCAAATTTATGTGGATGACATCATTTTTGGTGCTTCTTCTCAAAAGCATGTTGATGAATTTGTTAAATGCATGTCTACCACATTTGAGATGAGCATGGTAGGAGAATTAAGTTTCTTTCTTGGATTGCAAATTAAACAAATTCATGATGGTATCTTTCTATGTCAATCCAAGTATGCCAAGAATTTGGTGAAAAAATTTTCTACCGAGAACACTAAACACATGAAAACACCAATGGGGTCGACTGAAAAATTGTCCAAAGACGATGTTGCGGCAGGTGTTGACAACACCCAGTATCGCAGCATCATAGGCAGTCTTCTTTACTTAAGTGCAAGTCGTCCCGACATCATGTTTAGTGTATGTTTGTGTGCTAGGTACCAGGCTGATCCTAAAGTCACTCATTTAAAGGCTGTCAAAAGAATTTTGCGATATATATCTGGAACAGTTGACTTAGGTTTGTGGTACACCAAAGAAATAAACACGAATTTAGTGGGATTTAGTGATGCTGACTGGGCTGGAAACTTAGATGATAGGAAAAGTACCACGGGTGGGTGTTTTTATCTTGGTAACAATTTGGTGTCATGGTATAGTAGAAAGCAAAATTGTGTGTCTTTGTCCACTGCTGAATCTGAGTATGTTGCAGCTGCTAGTTGCTGCTCCCAACTTCTGTGGATGAATCAAATGATTAAAGATTATGGATTCAACAGTGACACTTTAATTGTATAATGCGACAATTCAAGTGCAATTGATATTTCAAAAAATCCAGTGCAACACACTCGAACGAAACACATTGACATTAGACATCATTTTATTCGAGATTTGGTTGAAAAAGGTATGATTCGAATGGAATTTGTTGGAACTGAGAACCAACTGGCTGATATCTTTACAAAACCATTGGATTTTGAGAGATTTTCCAATCTTAGGAAGTCTCTCAGCTTGTGAACACAATGATCACTCACGGATGTTGTCCTCGGTGTGACAACACCTGTGGACAACACTCAGCATGCATGTGCATTTTATGTTTAGGATGCTAGACATATTGCATACATCTTGTTTTGTGTGAAGCCTGTACAAGTGAAGGATACTGAATGGTGTGCTCTCAGTTGTGAATGAAACTTTCTATCAAAATTCTTTAAAGTATGGAGTGTGCTCAATCTAAGTCGTAAAGCTGTTGAGGATGTTCGTGTCCAACATGATCTTATCCAATGTAGACAATGACTTAGAAAATTCTTGAGCAATAAGGTGAAAAATAGAAAAGAGGAGAAGAATTTGAAAAAAAATGGAACAAAAACATTGTTTAGAAGAAAATGGAAAAAGCTACCTAGAGGAGTCCAATGAAGACCGTTCTTCTAGTGTGGGAGCTACCACTTCTAAGTCAAAATCCAGAAGGAAAAAGCTACCTAGAGGAGTCCCATGAAGACCGTTCCTCTAGAGTGAGAGCTACCATGTCTGAAATAAAAATGTTCAAGAAAGTTTGAGTCCAACTTGTGAGTGTTGCCAAGAGGTGTTGCCAACACCTAACTACAGACTGATCACAGTTTGATCACATGCGTGAGTATTTCATTTTTTATCATATTTTAGGCATAAATTTAAGTTATTCATATTACTGTTATGTAAATTCATCATGTCCAGTGGACTATCAGTTCTTGATTAATGAAATACGAAGAAAAACCCTATCCAACCCAATTTTGAAATACATTGATATCTAACGGTTAGTGGGGTTAATTCGATGTGGCGTTCATCCTGCCTGATTTTCCTGAAAGAATGATTACACTGGTTCAGAAAGTTACCGTTGGGTGAGAGTAAAAACTGATTTGGAAAGGGGCTGCAGTCACGGCTCGAAAGAATGTTACCGTTGGAGGGGCGTACTTAAATACTTAGGAATAGATGATGAATAACTTTACTATTTAGTATTTTCCCGCACGTTCTAAAATTTCTCCTGCTCTCACTATTCATTTTTTTCTCGAAAATTATCTTTGCCTTCGCGATTCCCTGTGTTCCTCGATCCACACTACTTTTTTTGTTCTCTATTTCGCAGATGGCTGGCTTCGATCCTCACGACATTAGGAGTGAAATGGCTGCAAGCATGGGTGAAAAATCACCTGACCCAACACCCACAGCTGAAACCAATGTTGAAGGGTTGGAAATTGTGGGTGTACCAGAAGAACCAATCCTGCTGGAAATGATCGCTCCTGGTGAACCTGGGAACGAAATCAATGTCGAGGATCCCCCAAATTTTGAGGCCGTGAATAGAGCCTTTCCCCCTGTTCCTATGCGCCGTAAGTCAAAGAGACAAGCAGGGTTCGATCCAAACTTTGTCCCTACCAAAAAACCAAGGGCATCCACCGTCCCATTTATTCTGGACCCTGATTTCTCATCTAGAGACGACTCCAATGATGATGATTTTGAGTTGGTGGCTCGCCCCAAACCAACTGTTGCTGCTAAGGAATCTGGTTCTACTTCTGGTAGTCAAAAACCAAACCCCATCACGGACTCTCATGAAGCTGCAGAAGAACAATCTCCTGGTGAACCTGAAGATGATGAACAATCTTTGGCAGAGTTTCTTGCTCAGCTCAAAGAAGATAAGGCCGCCCGAAAACAAATGGCTAAGGAGGATGAACCTGACTCAGAAATGATGAAGGAATTCGAGCAAAACCGGCCTGGTGCCTCTGATGACTCCTCCTCATCGTCTGTATCTGACTTTGAATCTGAGGAACAAGGTGATGATGCATCTGAGGACATTGACTCTGAATCTAGCGAGTCTTCTGAAGATGATGCTGCTGATGCTGATGCCGGTGTTGAGGTGAATGTTGACAACACCGAGCACAACACTAACTCTGCTGATTATGATCTCAGTAAGTCCTTCTCCCCGAAGTTTTATTCTAAAGAGGCCTTGGCATTGTGGCCCCTATTTATTCATCGAGAGTTGATTGAAGAGAAAAACATTGATTTTGATGCGTATGGAAAGCATAATTTGATTGAGTTCTTGAAGAGCCTAAGGATGCTCTCAACTGTCACCACAGTCATGCCCTACTGTCGCCGAGTTGTGTTGGAGTTTTATTGCAATCTTTTGAGGAGTGTGGCAGATGAGGACTCGGTGAAATATGGCAGAGTGTTCGTTCGGGATCGTATTTACAATTTCTCACCGACTGTGATCAATGCATTTTATGACACCCCAGATATTGAAGAGGCTGAAGAGGATCTGGACATACATGCTGTTACCACTGTGCTTACTGGAGGTGTGGTCCAAGTTTTCCCTGATCATCCCAAGAAGTTGAGTGCCGCCAATCTCACCTCCTTCTTTTCTGTGCTACAAAAAACCGCTATTTGGAACTGGACTCCATCGACCAACACTACCACGGTCACTCGATCACAGGCCATGATGCTATTTGCTATTGGAACCGGACGGGCCTTTAACTTTGGAAAACTGGTATTCAAGACTTCATTGCAATATGCTGAAGGTGACTTCAAGAAAACCAAGCTGCCTTACCCTTCGCTAATCTATGGAATCTTGGAATCTCAAGGTTTCATTCCGGATATTGATGAAGAGCTCTGCCCTGTTGGCGATTCCCTAAAGATTTCACCAGCTTACTTCAAAGGCAACAGAAGAATCGATCTGCCTTGGCTGGGTTCGAGTGTTGCTGCAGATGTTGGCCACACTGTTGAAACAACATCTGAGCCTCTGCCTGGCATATCTAGTCTGCCCCCGACACCTCTTGCTGGTTATGTTACACTATCTCTCTCCTACATTCGTGCTCAAATCGCCTATGGTCGACAACAGATTGCTCATGCGAAGGAGACCATCGATCATTATGAAAATCAAGTGGCTGATTATGAGCTTCTACTTGCTGCGAGTATCCATTCTGGACAAAAAGGGGGAGTAGATGATACAGCTGGAACCAGTGGAGCCAAAATAGATGATGAAGATGATGATAGCAGTAATGATGGATAAAGGAGATTTTGAGTGTTTCTTTTGTTTTTGTAGTCCTTCTTACTTTAGTTGTCCTTTTATTTTCTCTAATCTTTGGTGCTCCTGATTAATGAAATGAACAGTTTCGGTGTTATGATCTGAATGTTGCAACATCTAACATACAACACCTGTGATATTTTTCATTAGGGGAATGCTTAACAGCAGAATTCAGGGGGAGACAACTAAGTTGGCTGAGTCACTGATTTGCTAACTCAGGGGGAGTTGAGCTGTATAACCATGATTGGGGTGTTTTGTCCAGAAAGACAAAAATGGGGAGATTGAAAGGAATTAAAATTCCTTGATATTATTTCCTTTTTAATATCTCTAATGTTTTGCCTTTCTAGACTTGAGAATAATCTCTAATTTATGATGTGATCTTGTGTAGATTTGGTATTCGATATGAGAGTCATAATATCTTTAATATATGGAATCTTATAACTTCAAGATATGAGATCTTTATTCTTTAAGGAGTTTTTTTCTAATAAAACTCCGTGTGTGCTTTAATAGGAGACGGGGGTGAAAAAGGATAGTGTGAGAGACGGAGGAGTTCGAAGAGTTTTTCGAGATCGAAGCCATCTCGTGCTATTGTTAACGTGTTGCTGGGAAGTGTTGACACCATATGAAGACAACACCCAATCACTGTGTTGATTAGTGTGTTGAATGTTTGAAGACCATTTACTTCTCACTTGATGCATCTTATGTATTTTGGTTATACGGTTTGTTAGATGTTTAGGATGCAATTTGTTACTCGCCTTTATAAGGGAGTTGTTTGATTCTTTCACTAGTATTGGTTTTTGTAAACTTACAAGTTTTTCTAGTGAATTATTTTGCCCTGAGGCACCGCACAAGTATTTGATACTTGTGCATAATTTATATTTCGTCTCTCTTATTATTATTATAATTCAAGTTGTGTGTTAACTTCTTAAACTGAAACTTCCGCTGCTTGTTGTCGTGAGTGTTATAACATCTACGTACAACACCTACTTTCTGATACACACAACAATCACCCTCATCACACTCACACTGTGGGAACAGAACTTTCACAATTCAACGAGTAAAATCCATAAATATAATAAATTAGGAATAATTCAAAATAACACCATTATAATCTTCTCTTTCGTTAAAATCATACACTACTCAACAATCTTCAATTTCGGTATGATTTAACAATTTATCAGATTTATTCAAGAAATCGACGAATTTCAAACATCACCAAAACTACAAAATTTTTACCTCAAATCAAAAAACCTCGTGTCAAAGATCTCAGAACTGAAAGCGGTTCATCGATTGGATAAACCGACAGGTCATACAATCGAAAAAAATGGAAATGCTACTTCTCTCTCACCTCTGTCGAAATGTTAGCTGGTTCGGTGAAATTGAATTCCACCGCCTCAACTTTTTAAATTCTTTTTTAAAATATTATATTATTTATTATTTTATTAAATTATTAGAATAATATATTATATTTAACATTTTTAACACCGATATATCTCTTTGGACCAGTCAAACGATCAAATTTTCCAAAACTCAAAACATGAAACTTCTATCTTTGAGTTTTCTACGTTATATCCAAATTTCAAATCATTTTAACTTCATATGACCAACATGTCATATTTCATTCTTTGAAAATCATTAATTATTTAGTAATATCATTTTACTAAATCAACAATTGTGATATTTACTCCAGGCATTACATGTTATCACCTCCAGCTTGGCACCATCGCGTTACCTTTCGTTCATTCTTCTCTGCAAATAGCTGATATGTTTACCAAGGCACATTCCGCTTCATTTTTCTATTTTTTGTCTGACAAACTCTCAATGTTTTTAGATGTAGCATCACGAGTTTGAGGGAAAATATTAGAATATATTATTATTAGCTCTCAACGGTATTTAGTCATTTTATTCTTTTTGTAGTTTACCTCGACTATATAAACATCATTCTTTGTATTTTTTATTATTGAGTTCACAATAATGCGATTAGAGTTTTCACTCATTCTCTATTTTTCTCCTCTTTCTTTTCCTAATGTATTGAAATTTTATTTCCATTCTTCAGGTTTTTTGTAAAAAAATGATGGATGACTCATCCCCTACCTTTCTCAAACGCAAATAGAATCCTTCAACTTCTCAAGATCGATATGAGAGATTCGCGTGCATTTATGATGAAAATGACATCTAACCCTTGATGCATGTTTTTATCTAAGAAGATAGCTAATGGACCACCAAAACTTTGATTTGATTTACAAAGGGTGGTGAAAGAATTAAATGGTATACCAAACAACATTCAAAGCTAATTTTCTACAGTACGTTTAAAGACAAAGAATAGTAGATTGAAATTGACAGAAAGCCGTATAATTTAACTTGGGTACCTGTAATTACTCAAACAGCAACGAACAACCTATATAATCGAAGGGTCACCTAAAATTTCATTGAATTTTCGTGTGAATGTGAAAACCGTTCGTTCAAGAACCAAATTCAAGTAGTCTAACATCAAGTAATTTCAACATCAATAATCGAACTTAAATGTTACACTCTATCTGCTCCAACTTATTTATAACCTATCTAAAACTGGACAATCTAGCCGTGGTATTTTTGGTTCATAGAGTTGCAAGAGCATTATTACAAAATTTCATCCTCTGAAAAAAGAACAATTCAAAGCTCAGGCCTTTTGATCTGTCGACTCCTCCTTGTCAGCCTTCTGCAGAAAAATTCAGTAACACAACCCAAGTTAAATTATCAGGAGGAAGAAATGATAGTTGGTCACTAATATTGATTCTACCCACAGAAGAACTTATTCACAACAAGATTGATACAAATAGTTTGGTTTGTCGACCCTTCAGGTTTCATTAATAAGATCATGTATATACTTAATTCCACGCACAAAAACTATGATTATGCATTACTCAATCAATTTACACACATTAAAATGAGGAATTAAAGCATCATCCCTGCCTGAATTATATTGATACATAATGTCATTATGACAGTTAACCGATTCAAAAAATGTATATCAAATTATTGGGCACAGATGACAGTTCGGAAAAAAATGCATTTTCGTTTATTTAGTTTGTCCTCCCACAATCAATCAAGCATAAATATATATTTTTTTTAAATTACTGCTTGCAATCTTATTCCAGCCAATTTAGATCTTTTGCTTTCAATTTGCTATCCCCTCAATTTTCAGTTGGCATAAAACCAATCAATCCATATCCTATTTCCTAGCACATAATCATCAGTCCATACTGCATATACCAGGGACGACTCCTTCATGACTACAATCATCGACACACATTCATCGCTAACAAATTAGAGCATTAACAAACCAATGCAAATCACACCTTTATATCAAATTGATGTTTAATATATTTTTGAAGCACTGATTTCTTTCCAGTGTAGGCCACTAACAATGACAACTTGGAGATTTGGACCATCACTTTTACACATGCATTTACCTAAGAACCGCTTATTGTGTTATATGGACTTTATCCCTCAGTTTCCATCAATTCAGTCCACATGATCCCTTTAAGGAACTTGAGAGCTTTAGTCATAGTAATGAATATGGTGAACAAAAACACTATGGTCATTTGGGGTGTAAGAACAAATACAGCAGCACACTTCATCAAGGTAATGCTCAACAGACAAATGAAAAAAACAGGAAATTGTTCATGCTCATGATCCCATCAGTACAAGCTTCAAATTACAGAAACTTTCAGTATGCAAGCATTAAAAAATTTATGATTCTGCTATTAAGACAATTATATAAATTTAGATGCTGAAATATCAAGCCACTTTGAGCTACACTTAGATAAAGAATTTTCACAACTATCTCAGGAAGCCTATTAATTAAGGTGAATGGCTCATTAAATCACGTATCATATAGTAATATTATTTAAACTAACGTGTGTGCCATATAATACATAAATACTATTTCTTGTGTGAGTCTAACACATTTTTCGAATATATTGAGTTTAGTTATCATGTTTACAAAATCAATGAGACAAAGGTTTAGCACATCACATAGTAATTGTAATGACCTGAATCTTTATTTGAATGAAGTAATAATCAGACATGATTAAAGAGTTGTTAATTAAGTATTATTAAGAATGGATTAGATCAACATGTTGGGATCCATTAAATTTAAAATAGACCACTCGATCTACTTCATATTTGCATTATCACGACAAATCCAACTAGATGAATGAGATTATGACACGTGACAAATAAGATTCGGATCTTCTGAACTAGTCTGGTTACAGCCTATAAATAGAAGATGATTTCATTGTTTCCTATAAACGCTGCTTTCCCTCAGCTCTTCTCTCAAGTTCCATCCATATATACCTTAGGTTTTTTGCCAGTTTCTAGGCAGTTTAGTGTCAGGAAGCTTCGGATCAAGTGTCAACTCGAGGAGGGGCCAGTGAACTGGGCTACGCAAATCGAGGCGTCATTTGTGGGATGACGACAGACGCAGGTATAATCCTGAAGCCTTAAATAATTATTTAAGGATCATTAAGAAGAACTTTGAAGCATGTTTAGAGATTCTGGATCTAGTGTGATGGTGATTTCAGTATGTTGGTATTGTCTAGGTTCAGACGAATAAAATTTATGTCAGAGTGTTTTAGTGAGGTACGTGATGAACTGACTGAAATATCCAAGCGTAGTATACACACTTATATGTTGCATGATACATGTTTAATTCTTTTGACATATTATTTAATTCTTTTGACATATTATGCATGACATATCATGTTTGGTCTGACATCTTTTGAGATATATCTCATTTGTTTGGGCCGCTCAGCCATATTCTGTATTGCGGACAGTTGAGTATAGAGAGCTACAGTTCCGACTAGACCCGCGGTCTCTGATGATCATCGACATTGTAGGTCCACATATTGATGATGGTTGTAAAAGCCAAAACATATCTATGGTAGATCAGAGACTATACACTCATGTGCCACTAGACTGAGCATGAGATATTTAACTTGATCATTGATATCCGAGCATATTGCATTTCACATGCATCATATCTGTTTGTATACTCATACATTCTCGTATTGGACGATTGTAACTCAAGTTCTTGTTTTCATCTTGGTCACCCTATTCCACTGGACAGGTGTTAGGTTGGACGGTTCGTACGATTAGAGCAGTTGGGGTTTCGGTGGTGATTCGGTGGAGATTTTTTTTGGTTTCTCGTATTCTTGTGAGGGATTATGAATTCGATATGATTGTACAATATTTAAAACTGAGATTATTGTTCTGTTTTCGTTTGGGTGGTAAGATGATTAAGTTATTTGGTTTCCGATGTTTAATTGTTGTTATCATATTTAATTATGCATGCTTATAATATCATATAAATGAGATTAACTATATTATTTTAAAGGAATGTAAGGAAATTTTGCTTTTCCTTTCAATTTTCTCAACAAAGCATGAGATCCGAGCACAACATTTCTGTTCTCAACAAAGTATGAGATCCGACACAACATTACTGCCACCTCTCAGTACCCATGGACCATGGCACCACCATAGTCCACACAGGAATCCTGAAAGCATATTTCGCTCCCACTTAATCAATTTCTGGATCAATTCTTAATGAGCTATCAGCCTATCACCTTCTTCGACAGTACAACAGTCAGGAAACATGGAAGCCTACTTTTCACACAAAGATCGACATCTCCACATATCTCTTCCTTTTTCATTCATAAAATTTCTAAATAATCAACCCCAACAATTTATTAGTCCGCCCATTAATTCAACTCATATACATATCCCTCTAAACTGAATTTTAGTTTTTTAAAAAAAGAGTAAGCACCATAGCTAGCAACATGAATTCCTCGATAACATCAAAAACATAGTTGCCGAGTTTCAATCTAGTGATAAATGATCATACGAACACGATAAATCATCCAATTTCAAAATTAGAAATATACGGCAAAACAATTAAGAAGGTGGATAGAAAACATGGAGTAAGCAAAGTCCCGGGGTTTAATACCGATTGGGCGGAATGCCAGGAGAGACCACGGTAGACGTTGACAGAGAAAGTAGCAGCTAGATAAATGGTGGCGACGCCGAGCCCCGCCGTGAAGGCCTTGAATGTCCAGTCCCCTATTTTGCTCGCCGCCGCCATTTAAGCGATTCCTCGCCTGCTGCGGCTTCTAGACGAGTCAATCTAATAAAGAAAATTACTTGGGCGTCATCAGATACGGATAAAATGTGACCTAAAAATGATTTAAACAAATTTTTGAATCGTTTTAAGATAATTTGTACGCAATATTATAGCTTGATTTGTAAACTTGTAATACATTCTATTTAAATGATTAATTTTATGAGAATTTCATATGGCTAGAAAAGTTCGATAAAATTTTGGATGATATTGTCAGGATTGAAATTGACACAATTTTCTTTTAGTTAATTTTATCTATTGATTGTATTTCATTCACCCGTGATCTATCATTTTATATTATACTTTTACAAGAATTTTGATTGTACAGTACTCTGAGATGTCCCATAATAAAGTATCATGAGATTTTCCCAACAACACGGAGAGTCATTCTATTCAGTATGAGGCAAATTCAATAGTTAAGCAAACATCTCTAGGTATCATAATTGTTCTAAATATTTTCTTAACCAAATTTTATTTAACAGTTTGAATGCAGCGACACGAAAATGTGTAATCAATAGTGCTCTCTCAACTAGTAGTCTCATATTTAACCTAGATGATGATGAGATGATACATTTGTTAAATGATACAACGAAATTTGACTACAATCAGTATCCTTTTGAAACGTCCACTACTTTTTTTTTTTTAATCATAAATCATAAACTCGAAAATACTAACTAAATAAAATGACTTAATATAATCAAAACAATTTAAATCTCATGTAAATCAAATAAAATCCTAAATCATCAACTAACCAAAAATTCCTAAATTGACCTTAAGAAGATCAACTAACAATAAAAATAAAGTATAAAAATATCTCAAATAAAAAAATTAACATAAATCTTTAAATCATTAATCTATCTAGCTAGTGCGGAAATGAATGACCTCAGGTATGTACTGCTGCACTCGATCCACTCAATCATCAGCGCCTCCCATAACAACATCAAATCATACATCATACAAACCTAATGAGTCTAATGACTCAGCAATAGGGGTGGGCAACGGTTGGTTTGGCTCGATTTTAGTCTACAACGGTTCGGTTTTTCGGTTTTCGGTTTTGAATATCTCTAGTCCAAAACCAAACCATTTTATTACGGTTCGGTTCGGTTTTTTGTAATACGGTTCGGTTTTTACGGCCGGTTATATACGGTTGGCTAAAATTTGTTGAGAGATAAAATTATATGTCACTTCATGTCTTTAAAATCTAAATCATAGTATTTTTCAAATATTTAATTTGTGAGACTTGATCATTTTTACATGTATATATATATATATATATATATATATATATATATATATATATATATATATAACATGTGTTGTGTATAAACATGTCATACGAATATAATAACTATATATAACCAATTAACCAAGTAAACACGGAAAATGCTTGAATCCAACGGAATATTCAGTTAACAAGGTGTCAACCAGCTCGAATGGAACACAAATAATCTTACGAAATATTAAAGAAATATATACAGAAAAAAAGAGAAAGTCGACTGATGAGTGGTGAGAAATAAGAGAAAACGATCGGATTGAAAAATTGAGGGTTAATGATACTAAGTTCCTAAATCTTAATTGGTCCATTATATATAAAAAGACTTATATTTAACAATAATATGATCCATTATTCATAAAATATTATATTTAACAAAAATATGGCCGGTTCGGTTTTTCGGTTTTTTTGGGGCTTAAAACCGAAAACCGAACCGAAAAACCGAACTTTATATATTTTAAAACCATAACCGACCGAAAAACCGATAAAACCGAACCATTTAAACCGAATTATTCGGTTCGGTCGGTTTTTTCGGTTTTTCGGTTTTTATGCCCACCCCTACTCAGCAAGTTCTAAACATGAGTAGCAAGTAATGCATATACAATCACATACATTAAAATCATATTTTTATTTAAAATAGCTTTTAAACATAAATAAACCATTTAAAATCATTTTAAGAATAAATAAATCATTTTAAAAAATAGCTTTAATCATAAATAAATCATATATCATAAAATAATTTTAGTCGTAAAGCTTTCAATCGTATATCATTTTGGGTGAAGTTTGATCCTTGAAAGTGACTAGCTTTTATCCTCTGGTCGACTGATTAGTCTTCAGCTCCACATGACCCAAGGGGGTGGGCACTAGGCACCACCATGGAAATATGATTGTCGAGGCTCCCTCGAAGGCCTTCTCCCATATACGGGCTCCCTCTGGGCCTTTTCCTATAAATGGGCTCCTTCTAGTCCCTTCTCCCGTAAATGGACCCCTTTGGAGTCTTTTCCCTTCACGACATCCCCACAAAAATTTAAGTTCACCGTTCCCTCAAAAAACTGATCCCCCACACATCATATATCATTTTTCACAGTCAATTCACATCCTTCAAAATATTTTTCATGTTCTTTAAAAATCATAAAAATTTCATAACTTTCCAAAAATAGCATTTTAAAACAGTACAAATTGCACAGCTTTACAATAAATCATAAAATATAATATGATCGTCAAAATCATCATTTTAAATCATAAAATATCGTTTAACATGTGTTATGATCCTTCGTGACGCTGCCAAGCTTTTACGTATTAACCTAAGTGTAAAATTACGTGAAACGTCCACTAATTTTTTTTAAAATCATAAATCATAAACTCGAAATCGACCTCACAAAGATCAACTAACAGTAAAATAAAGCATAAAAATATCTCTAATAAAATAATTAACATAAATATTTAAATCTTTAATATATATATAGCTAGAGCGGAAACATAAAGACCATCAGGTGTGTACTGCTACACTCGATCCACTCAAGTGTGAGTGCCTCTCATAAATCTGTTAGAGTAGGTGCCCGTCGAGCCAAGTGTTGACCGATGGATTCATGTTGAAACTCTATGTATAAACGATCTTTATTTTAATAATATTTGAAATTATTGTTTTGGTACATCTTTATCTGTATACCAATGCTAGTTGCATAGATAAAGTTCTTGAATATACAAATAGTGGAAAGAATATGAGATGCTCATATGATGAGTATCATGAAACTCATATTTGGAATACTGTATATTCTAAATAGTTCCTCGTCGATTCAGCCGCCGCTAAGAAAGATGTATGCAGCTCGAGTTTGAGACTAGTATCTGCGATGTGAGTACAATGCTTCATTGGTAGGGGACATTGTGATGTCCGAGCATGCAGATTGGTGCTTCTTGTAGAGTGCACTAAACAACCCTCCATAAAGGACTTTTCAAGTGGTTCTCATTTATCGAGTAGAAACATCCTAGTTTATGGTTGTACAATTTTAGTCTTTATGACCCGGGACAATATTGAGACTCTATATGCTAACATTGCACTTTGACTTGTTTACCGACTCATATGGGTGTCATCAGGTAGCAAGGTTGGGTGTTTTGTCGAAACATATAGGAGTCGTTGCACTATAGCCAGGGATTCACCGCTTACCTTCGTGTATGGATATCCTATGTGTATGTAATTTGAAATCTCTGATCAGAGTTTTGGTGGTAATTATTAAAGGGGTTTCACAGATTACACAATCGATGCAACTACGACATGACACATAGTATCGATTCTTTGACAGCTCTTGATATACCAATATTTTTCGAATCGGTCGGGATATATGAGATGGAGGGACCGTACTGTACGCTAACCATAATTGAATGGTTCTTGCAGGCACTATCATTTGATACCTAGGGAATCATGTAAGCGATGCTGCTAGGCATTTAACATGATTGGTTGAGTATTATCAGACTTGAGTTCTGACGTTCTTATTATCAAGGAGTTGATAATTAAGAATGGAGCAATTGGGATATTCTCAAATAAGGACATGTTTAGTCCCGAATCACATTAAGATGTAAACCCACAGCTAGTTATATCAATTAACTATTGAGGGCCACACAAGTGCTAACTTTCTATATCCCGTTGAGAAATAAAATAGTTCAATATGTTGAACGACTTATAAAGGAGTTTATAAGCGCAAAGAAAAATAGAAGCGTGACTTCTATAAGAGAATTATGGGGAGTGTAACTTTTAATTTATGGAAGTGTGCCTAAATTAAAAGATGGCTCAAATAAATAATGTATTTGAAAATTGTGATTTTCATAAAATTTATTATGGACTAAATTAAATTAATTCAAGTTTTGAATTAATTAAATACTAGTGGACCTAGTAGAGTTCAAATAATTAAATTAATTCAAATGTTGAATTAATTAAATAACATTGGCTCTTGTAGAGCCCAATTGGAATAATTATTTAACTAGTGGGCTTGAGTAAATTCAAGTAAATATTTAATTGGTCTCAAATATGTTTGAGACATTTAAATAAAAATACATGGCCTTTGTAATTGTTACAAGCCTAAATAGAATTGTATGCATAGGAGGTGAAGGGTTGGAGGTGACTTTTTCAATATCCAAGGCATGTCATGTTCATACAACTTTAACTTTTTACACAACCAAGACAACTTATCATTCCCTCCTCCAAGACATGCAAGGGCCGAAATTTTTCATCTCCTATTCTCCTTCATTTTTCTTATTCAATTGTTGAAGATGACATACTCTTCTCAAAGAAAAACCCTCTAACTTTTCTAGTGCAAAATTAGATGGGATCTTCTTTGTAGGGTGGTGGGCTTGATTTTTGAGCAAGAAGTACTCATTGGAAGCTTGTAGTTGTCTTGCCTTTGAAGAGCTAAGTTGTTTAACAACATAGTTGAAGTCATTATCAGTCCTTTGTGATTGATATGTATGTTTCTAAACACACTATGAATGTCATATTTTGTGTTTTATGTTATTTGCTATACATCATAGTGAGGTGCTCGATTTTTTCTTGTAAAATTTGATTTTTGAAACTTTCGTTGCGCATCCGGGCACCTTAACCGATCCAATTTCAAAATCATCAAATCCTGCATCATACAAACATAGTGAGTCTAATGATTCAGCATGTTCTAAACATGGATAACAAATAATACATATACAATCACATGCATTAAAAATCATACTTTTATTTAAAATAACTTTTGAACATAATTAAACCATTTTAAAATAGCTT
Organism: Primulina eburnea; assembly: GCF_022965805.1. NCBI lineage: Eukaryota > Viridiplantae > Streptophyta > Magnoliopsida > Lamiales > Gesneriaceae > Primulina > Primulina eburnea. Next base: position 10,953,035 of record NC_133111.1, read on the forward strand.
TAAGCATAAATAAATCATTTCAAAAATATCTTTTAATCATAAATAAATCATATATCATAAAATCATTTTAATCGTAAAGCTTTCAATCATATATTATTTTGGGTGAGGTTTGATGCTTGAAAGTGACTAGCTTTTATCCTCTGGTCGACTGATCAGTCTTCAGCTCCACATGGCCCAAGGGGGTGGGCACTAGGCACCACCATGGAAATATGATCGTCAGGGTTCCCTTGAAGGACTTCTCCTATAGACGGGCTTTCTCTGGAGTCTTTTCCCATAAATGAGTTCCATCTGATGCATTCTCCCGTAAATAGGCCTCCTTCTGGGCCTTCTCCCCTCATGACATCTCCACAAAAATGTAAGTTCACCGTTCCCTCAAAAAACGGATCCTCCACATATCATATATCATATGTCACAGTCAATTCACATCCCTCAAAATATTTTTCTTTTTCTTTAAAAAATAAAATATCACAGCTTTCCAAAAATAGCATTTTAAACAGTACAAATTGCACAGCTTTACAATAAATCATAAAATATCATATTTTCATAAAAATCATCAATTTAAATCGTAAAAATTCATTTAACATGCGTTATGATCCTTCTGAACGCTGCCAAGCTTTACGTATTTTCATAAACGTAAAATTATTGTTTTGCTCCTAGACGTAAAAATTCTTAATTTTATATTTTTCTCACTTTTAGTGACATGGTCACATCCCAAATGATTATTTAAGCTTAAGTATAATTTTTTTCATAACTTTATTCCGCTTAAATCAAGGCTTCTAATTAATTATTTAATTAACTAATCGTGAGGCGATTAAATCTTGAATAAATTCAAAACTCCATATTTTCTTCCCAAACTTTAAAAATAACCTTTTCAATACCTAATCTACCCTTGTGAGACATGAACCACATCTGTGGACCCATGGTTCCAATTTTTCTTATTAAATATCAAAATTGACCAATATATGAACACACCGAGCCATCTCAATATTTACTCGAGCCACTGTCAAGCCACCTCAAGCAAAACTCGAGCCAACCCACCTAGGCAACCTTCTTACCAAAGCCAGCCCATTAACCAGCTTTTAGAACCACGTTAGGGCTCCTGCACCTTGGACCCGAATGCATGCTTGTGTGCGTGTGTTGGTGTCCTAGTTGTATTGGGTTTCCTAGTTGCCTTAGGACTCATCAAGCCATCTACCCACTGACCACCCATGACCCTTACTGACCCTAGACCACGCTCAGACCCGAACCAAGCCTAGCCCAGACCCTTGAAACCACGCGTGAAACACCAGAAACGAATACAGCAGCCTGCGCACAAGGTTCCCTTCTCGCCCAAGGACTCTTAATGGCACTAGGACTCTTCCAGCCGAGCCACCACAGAGCCCACCTAATCCTAACTGACCCTAGTCCATGCCCAGACCCAACCAAGCCCAGCCCAGACTCTGAACCAACGAACAATCCACCTGAAGAGATCAGCAGCCTGCACGTAGCTACACATGGTTACCTCACGTTTTCCCATGAGGCGCGTTGAGCCACCCTGCACCAACCCATGGCTCGTCCTTGACCAACCTACCTTGACCCTTCTGGACCTACCTTGAGCCACCCAGTCCCAGTAGCGAGCCCCCATGGCCGCTTCTGCACATACATGCTTCTGCACATACACGAGCATGGGGGAGAGTCCCATTTCACGTGGAATCTTTCCCAGCCCAAAGCTCAAACTATAGCTGCCCTAGGATCCAACCCAGCCCTAGACCAAGACCACCACTACCCTGAACCAAAATTGGCTGAGCCCCAACTCACATGCAAACTATCGAGTCACTTCTTAATGCCATGCATGAGAATTGTTCTAAAAAACCCCTAGGACTCTTGACTCCTGATATGCAATGGTTCCAGCCGTATTTTACCTTTAAATTAAGCATGTTTTAACCATATTCATCATATATTGGCAGCGTACTCGTTGGGAATCATAACATGTTTCATATTTGCGTAAAAAAAACCGTATTTTTGAAAATAAACGTTCCACCGTAAAAATATTCAAACACCTATTTTTTCATGCATAATATGATTTGTATGATGTCTAAAAGGGTTCAAAAAACGTTCCTTTGCGTTTATAACGCTCGAAATACTCAATCGTTGGCGAGCGTGCGATGTTGGACGACCGGACGACGAAGAACACAAGCTTTTTCTTTCCTCTTTATTTTCGAAATCTTGTGTGCGTGTGTGTGTGAGTGAATTTTTGGCTGATGCAAGTGATATGTGAGGTTTTGAAAGCCTAGGAGTCCTATTTTTAATCCACATGCTAATGGGCTTGGGTTTTGGGCTTACAAGCTTAATGGCAATTGAGCCTACTTTAAATAATTAAATTGATCCCAATAACTCTTTTAATTAAAACATAAAATTTTATAAACTTAGTTTCCCAATAATAATATTTTTGATCTTTTAAAACTCCTTGTGAAACGTCTTATATTCGATTTGCTTTAAAAGTATTAGAATAATTTTATTTTTTAAAAAAACCCTTACTAGCATCGACTGAATTACTCCAATATTTTCATAAAATATTTTGTACCATTTTAAAATAATAAATCCATCTAGTATTTGAAAATCAAAGAAATAGTCCAGTCGTCAAATCGTCTAACATTTTACCAATCATAAAAAGCAATAAATTTGAAAAGTGTAGCTCATACTAAACCTCTCAAAAATATCTCAAAAAGCATAAATAAAAGTCTTAAAATCTTTAACATAATCATAAACTTAAATCATAAGTGTGGAAAATAGAAGCGCCGGTCCTCGGGTTATGTAGATCTTCAGTTCAGTCAAATCAAGCATCCAAACCTCCCTCAACATTATTATCATATTCACCTGCATCAATATCACCTAGTGAGTCTAAGGACTCAACTCATCATATTCTTGATATCAAATAATACGTATAAAACCACAAGCAACAGTGAAAAATACTTTTACGTAAAGATACCATTTTCATAAATATTTTAATATCATCTTCAATGTATTCATATACATATTATCGTCAACATATACGTATTCTTTTTTTCTTTTCTTGAATTCAGATCGTTAATTGTGACTTTCGTGTTCATCTACATCTACGTGTTGGGTGATGGATCCATCTACATGTAACCACAGTACTGGGCGGCGGGGACATCGGCAACACTCTCACCGATCAACTGAGCATTAGCCTTGCGTAGTAATATATCATCGTATACATATTCGTATCCAAGGAAACACGATCGTGGGGCTCCCACTGGGATCATAACCCTCACGATATTTCCAATATATCATCGTATTATTCACGATTACTTCACTTCCTTCAACGTTTCATATTCTCATCACTTTATAAAATTTAAACATGCATATAACGTTTTTTTTAGACCAATCATGCAACATATCTTTTAACATTTTCGTTTAATCATAAAACTCATGAACATTTAAAATAATAAATCATAACATATTAGATCATAAAATCCATAATCTTTTAAAATAAAAATTTTAACATATCAAAAATCCATAAACATTTTAAAATAACATTTTAACATCAAAACATTTAAAATAACATTTTGACACATTAAATCATAAACATTTTGACATAAAAATCCATAAACATATAAAATTCCATAAACATTTAAAATAATCATTGAAAATAATCTTATTAGCACATAGAACATCATTCAGGGACACTGCCATGACGTTTACTAATTTTCAGGTGTAAAATTATCCGTTTTACAACTAGACGTAAAATTTAATGTTTTTGACTTTTTCTTACTTTCATTGACTCTAATATGTCCCAAATAATTATTTAAGCCTACATGAATTTTCTCATATTTTTATTTAGCTTAATTCGATGACTTTTAATTTATTCTTTAAATATAACATATTACTGCGTTTTAATCCCCAATTAAACCAAACCTTAATATAAAATTCTCAAATTAAAAAATTAGACTTATAATAATTATTTGATCTTAAATATAATTTTCTATAATTTTTTTTTGAAGGTTAATTTTCTATATTTTATTAAGCTTTAAACTAGGCTTTTCAGTTAATTCATTAATTAATTTTTCGTGCGGCGATTAGATCCCGGTTAAATCCAATACTCCATATTTTGATCCCAAATTTTAAACATAACATTTTTATTATTTATTCTACCCTTGTGAGTCATGAACCACGCCCGTGGATCCATGATTCTAATTTTAGTTCTTAAATATTTGTTTTTGACACCTAATCGAATGCACCGAGCCATCTCCCAATTTACTCAAGCCACCTCAAGCCAAATCCTAGCCAACACATCTAAGCACCCACTTGACCAAGTCCAAGCCCCTGAACCTAGCCCTGGCTCGCTCAAACCCTCCTGAAACTTGACCCAAGTTCTGCATGTGTGTGTGTGTGTGACTCCGTGTACTTCTAGGACTCCTAACCCAACTAAGGACTCTTCCAGCTGGTTACCCATTGACCCAACCTGACCCTAACCAACCTTGGACCATGCCCAAACCCTACCAAACCAGCCCAAGCCTTGGACCCAAGCAGCGATCCACTGAACCTTAACATCAACCTCACGCATAACTTGCTGCCAAGAGCTTCTCCCTCACGTTTTCTGTGTTTGGCTCGAGCCCCGTCGAGCCACCCTACACCAACTCATGACAAACCCCTCTAGGGACCCTCCTACACCCTTAGAACCCATAATACTCGACCCCAGCTCCCAAAACCGAAGTCACAATACAAGCTACAAGAACTAGCCGAGAAACCCACTTTGACAAGGACTCTTGTTTTCTTCCTTAACCGCTTACCCAACGAACTAGCCCATGAACCAGCTCCTTAGGCACCTTCTTAGGACCCTAATGACTCATCCTAGCTCAGCCCACAGCCCCCAAGCCGAGCCATCACTCTCTGCCCATCTGCTGAACCCTGTGCTACTTCTCCTTGAAGCTCACGAGTTGGAGTTAGGACTCCTTCCCAGCCCTGGTAATCGAGTTCTAGCGTGGCTAGGACTCTTCCCTTGACCTATAACAGACCCTAGCCTAGCCCTGGTCCAGAAAAACAAAGCCATGCATCGAATCCCCCCCTCCACCGAGCCCTTAGTTCACCTTGACAGCAAATTCATTCCAGCTTGTATTCCTGATCGTATGCAGTATTTTGGTTGAGTTTTATGAACCTAAAGCTTCGTGTAAACACCCTTAATTATACTCCTAAAATGGCAGCCCTCTTAACCACATAATAACATGAAGTTGGAATCAAAAAACACAAGTTTAGAACATGTATGCATATAATTACAAAAATAACAACTTTGTGCCATGTTTTCCTTCAAAATATGCTTAAATAATTAATATGGTGTGATAGATGTTTGAAGGAGAGAATATGGCGTGCCTTTGCGTAATTTACGCACGAATAAATGTTGACGATTGTGAAGAACGGCGACGAACGACCTTGGCTTGATTTTCTTTTGCTATTCTCGAAGTTTTCTCCTTAATCCTCCTTGTGTGTGCCGTGTGATAAGAGTGGGGAGAAGAGTTTGAAAGTGTAGAGGAAAGTGGGGCGTGTGATGTGAGGAGGGTGTGGCGTCAAGTTTGTATATAAATACTTAGTTAAGCCACTAATAATACATAGGCCCATTAAGAAGGTAATTAGGCCCATTAGTGCTTAATTAAAATATTAAAAATTATTTTGAGTAGAAAAATTTGTGAATTTATTAGCCGGGTTGCCAAAACGTTTGTATTTTTGTTGAAAAACCAACACCGATAAAAATTACGTCCCGGGGTATAAAATCAGATCAAAACTCCTTATTTTAAAAAAATAAGAAAAAGCATCAACCATATTTCAAATAATTAAAAACAATTATCCAATAAAAACATTTTCTATTTTTCTGCACTCGGTCTCTGTTCCTCGATCGCAACTCGAAGAACCTTTAAAAAATACATTTTAATGCAACCATGTAGAAAATTATATTTTAAACATGTCAACATGCACAACATAATTAATTTATGTAATGAAAATATTTAATTAAAATACACAAAAAATTTAATAATTGCATGCATGTGGTTTACGTAGACCTTCGAATTTTCGGAGCGGTGCAATCTTCCCCCCCTTAAATTGAATTTCAACCTCGAAATTTGCTTATCCTTGATAATCAAAAGTTTAGAATTAGTTCTAGTATCCAAAAAAATTCACGCTTTCGCTGCGCTACTCTGATAAAACTTAAGTTCTATAATGTCCTTATGTCTCCTTGATCCCAATTAAAATTTCTTTCTAAATCCTTATTTGCGAATTGCAAGTTAAAAAGACCCATAATGCCTTAGTGTTGTTTATATTATAACATCGAATTTCAACTTTCCTTACAATTTCCAATATTCAAAGATAGATGACCATACTTATCGTATATTAATTTTCTTATTTTATGCCCAAAATGTTCGTCAACTTATTATATTTCAATCTTAAAATCCCAAAATCCCATTAATTACCTTTGATTAATATCCCTTATAACATTATAACCAAGATATCACAAGATTCCAAATATTCTTAAAAGTCTAAATCATCGAAAATTCTTATCATTTAACACATTCAATTCTCACTTATTGTTAAGCTAGTCCCCAAATTCCTTAACAAATGCAAAGCAATTCTTAATTTCCTCAAAAATTATCCAATTGGTTCTAAATTTCAATAATCCTATAATTAACCCATAAGTTTTTTGCGTTCTTAATTTCCTTCTACAGGTTTCCCTCAACATAATTTTCGATAAATTTAAACTTATTTACCCAAAATCAATTCCTATAACCAATCTTTACCTTTCATCAAACTTAAAATCTCAATGTATACATTTTCTTACTTCCAAAGATAATCGCAGTCTTCAAATCATTATTACTTATGAGTAATTCCCAAAATTAATTCAACTAGTACCCACGAGTCATCAGCATTTTCATAGAAAAATCTACGTGTCCCAAAAGCATTCCCAATTTTCACGATTAACTTATGACCCAAAAAGTAAAATGTCTTTACTAAAACCCATAATCAATAGAGTCCAATTCCACCACAAAGCTAACATGAGTTAAAGTCAAATAATTTCTTATTTCATATCGTATCACGTATAAAAATTTTAAATCATATATTATCATAAAACTATTAAACATGCAAGGTAAACATATAATTCATTTAATCATGCAGGTAAAAACATATAGATCATATAAAGCATGTAAAACTTACAAATTGAGGCTTGACGACTGAGTTTCCCAGCACTGATGGTGGCACAACATTTTACAGGACCTTTGCTCTGATACCAACTGAAACGTCTGCTATTCGTTTTGCTTTAAAAGTACTAGAATTTTTTTAAAAAACCCTTACTAGTATCGGCCGAATTACTCCAATATTTCCATAAAATATTGTAGACAATTAAATTTGTTGACAATGAAATTATGACAAGTACAAAATAATATTAAATATCAAAAAATTTCTATTTATCGGGATATTAGATTCCTACAAAAAATAAATAGTTAATTGATATTTTAATATATTTTGTGAACAAATCAAGATTTTAAATCAAAGTGGCAATCTTGTATTAAAGAGAAGAAGATACTAACATTTTAGTATTAAAATCCAATCTTGCATAAGATGGAAAAGAATACAACTATTTTTAGTATTTGAAATCAAATATTATGATTAACGGAAAAAAAATCACCAAATAAATCATGAGAGGCCAATCAAATTACAATACCTCATCAAATGAAAATGGAAAGAATTTGCATACTTCAACTATAAATAGGGAGGCCGAGGGTCAAGAAAAACACAACACATAAGGCAAAGAAGTAGAGAAGAATTCAAGACATTCTCTCAACTCAAGTTCTTCAAACTTAAGAAGATCAGCGAAGTTCAAGGCGTGATTCAAGGCGTTCGTCGTGTTTTTCCTCAAATTCATCCAAATTCAAAAGGATCTTGTTCTTCATCAAATTGAAGATCAACAATTCAAAGCACGATTCAAGGCGTTCATCACGTTCTTCTCAAATTTTGAAGGTTAATTGTAACGCCCCATATTTGACGGACTGTGCTCACTGTACCAAGACGAGTCTTTCCAGCGTTCTTATGTCCTCACTCACACGCATCCTAGGAAACTTCCCAGGAGGTCAGCCATCCCAAAATTACCCCAAGTCAAGCACGCTTAACTTTAGAGTTCTTATGTGATGAGCTACCGAAAAGAAGATGCACCTTCGTGAAATAAGTAGTACCAATCAAATCTTTTAAGCCTTCTTTAACTGTAGAGTCCACTACATTGAACAGTCTCGGAATCACTCTCATTCCCGTGTGGGTCGGTTCATTCATATTCCCTCCACCTAGAAGCCTGCCAGGAGCCGCTCATTGTCCGTGCAACTGATGGCACTGGCAATCACCCCTCGCCCTCTTCGGCCCTGGGCCTCACATGCCCACCAGCTTCCGCTTGGTTCGTCCCCAAACCACACCATACTAAGAGAGGTCGGCTCTGATACCACTTGTAACACACCAGATTTGACGACTGTCCTCACCCTATTCATGATTGCTTTATATTCAAAGATAAAGTCTTGCAGTTGGCTCGCCAAGGGAAAATCACACTTGAAGAAGATAATGAAACCGCGAATAGAGTCGAAGTCCAATGGAATGATGATGAAGTGCATAACCATGATGATGTGTCTTGCTACATGAAAATTTTACAAGAAAGTTCCTTCGGTGAAGTTTGTCAGTCTGAAACAGAAAAATATTGTGTGACAACCTTGCCATTTACTGAAGAAGATCTATCATTCGATTCTGGATTTCATAATTGGCCACTGTTCTTCACATGCTATAGTCGTGAGAAATAAGTGAATAGAATATTGATTGATGGAGGTTCAGCAGTCAACATTATGCCCTTGCGCACAATGAAAGAATTGAACATTCCCATGGAGAACTTGCAAACAGTCGTCTTATGATCCAAGGATTCAATCAAGGGGGGCAAAGAGCTCTTGGGGCTATAAGACTAGAATTAGTAATGGACAATATGACCTCAAGTGCATTATTTCATGTCATAGATGCCAAAACTTCCTACAACATGCTGCTCGGTAGACCATGGCTTCATGAAAATGGGGTTGTTCCATCTACATGGCATCAATGTTTCAAATACTCCCGAGACGGAGTGGTGAAGAAGGTTCTTGGAGATGAGAGACCATTTACTGAAGCTGAATCACATTTTGCGGATGCCAAATATTAATTTGAACATAAAAAGACAAAAATCGAAGAAAATGTACCAAGTCAAGAACCCAAAAAGCAGGACGATGAAACTTCGGTGATCCCTAAAGGCCAGTCGAAATGGAATTACCCCTCCAAAAGATGGATCCCTTAATACTCCCCCTTAAAAAGCTTGACGGATTCATTCGCCCAACTCAAGGTATCAAACTAGAACATGGGGACTACTCAGAACTACAAAGCATTAATGGTTTTGATCCAAAAGCTTACAAACTTCTCGTTAAGGCGGGCTATAATCCAAAGGAGAATCTCGCATTGGGTAAACTTCCCTCAATAGTTTCTGACAAACAGGAGCATGAACTGACTACCACCCCGAAGATGCTGAAAAAAAATGGATATCCCATTCAAAAAACCCAAACAGGCTTTGGGTTCAGTCCCACCAAGCCCTCTCCGCATTGCCATCAAAAGAGTCAGTATCAACTATACTGCCGAAGATGGATTCTCTTCAACGAACAATCCATGTTACGAAAAAGAACGGGTGTCTGTCTTCGATAGGCTAGGCCAATGTAAAAGGTGGTAAATTTGGAGCAACAACAGTAAAAAATTAAACACATCTCATCATTTGAGGGAAGCAAATAAACAACAAGACCAAGGAAGATTGCGGAGTGTGATTCCATCCCGTATGAAGCGACACACCACCTTGATCATATCATGTGATAAAGTTCTTAAGGATAAGATAAAGACTGTGGTTTACACACGAGTCAGAGAAAGCGAAGATGATAAACAGAGTGTAGCTTCATGTATTAACATGGATTGCGACATTCCCCGTGACATCTTCCAAAAGATCGAAGTTCAACCACTCAAACAAACCTTCAGAATAATGCTCGATATTGCACAAAGCAACAATGTGGAAAACATGATGAAAGTGAAAGGGGATCGGTTTTTGGGTGTTCAATACGCAACGGAAGTTCAAAATTTTTAAGGGCATGAAAACCGAAATTTTAAAGGAAAAATTTCTTGAACACCTCATGTACTAGCATGTAACATATACAAAAACACAAACTATGACATTCATAGGGTGTTATGAAATTTTACCTATCAATCTCTTGAAATTGATGTTTGGACCAACTTAGTTGTCAAGCAACTAAGCTCTTCAATGGCAAGACAATCTACAAGTCTCCTTTGACTCTTTTCTTCAAAATCAATCACACCACCAAACTTAAAAGATCCACCTTACACTTGCACTAGAAAATGTATGGCATTTTTCTTTGAGAAGAGTTTTCATTCATCAACTATTGAAGAAGAAAAGAGAGAAAAACTGAAGGAGAATTGCCCCAAAAATTTCGGCCATTTCATGTGTAATGGGGAGAAGGATGACTTGTCTTGGTTGTGGGAAAAGATAAAACACCTTTTAGCATGCCAAGCTTTGGAGATTGAAAAAGTAGTCTACAACCCTTCACCTCCTATGCATGCAAATCTTATTTGATTTTAACAATTAAAAATCTATGGACTTAATTTAATTATCTCAAACATATTTGAGACTAATTAAATATTACTTGAATTTACTCAAGTCTACTAGTTAAATAATTATTTTCAATTGAGCTCTACAAGGCTCAATGTTATTTAATTAATTCAACACTTGAATTAATTTAATTATTTGGACTCTACTAGGCCCATTAGTGTTTAATTAATTCAACACTTGAGTTAATTTAATTAATTCAACACTTGAATTAATTTAATTTAGTACATAATAATGTTTATGAAAATCACAATTTTCAAATACATTATTTATTTGGCCAACTTTTAATTTAGAAACACTTCCATAAATTAAAAGTTACAATTTTCTCATAGAAGTCATACTTCTATTTTTTTCTTTACGCTTATAAACTCATTTATAAGCCGTTCAACACATTGAACTATTTTACTTCTCAACAAGATCTAGAAAGATAGTACTTGTATGGTCCTCAATGGTTTATTGATACAACTAGCCGTGTGTTCACATCTCCATGTGATTCGGACTAAACATGTCCTTATACGAGCATACCCCAATTGCTCCATTCTTAATTATCAACTCCTTGATAACAAGAACGTTAGAACTCAAGTCTGATAGTACCCAATCAATCATGTTAAACGCCTAGCAGCATCTCTTACATGATTCCCTAGGTATCAAATGATAGTGCCTGCAAGAACCATTCTATTATGGTTAGCGTACAGTACGGTTCCTTCAACTCATATATCCCAACCGATTCGACAACCATTGGTATATTGAGAGTTGTCAATGAATTGATACTATGTGTCATGTCGCAGTTGCATCGATGGTGTAATCTAAGAAACCCCTTTCTTAATTACCACCATACTCTAATCAGAGATTTCAAACTACATACACATGAGATCACATAGGATATGCCATACCCGAAGGTAAGAGGTGAATCCCCGACTACAATGCATCGATTCCTATATGTTTCGACAAAACACCCAACCTTGCCACCTGATGACCCCATGGGAGTCGGTAAACAAGTCAAAGTGCAATGCTAGCATATAGAGTCTCAATGTTGTCCCGGGTCATAAGGACTAATGGTGTACAACCATAAACTAGGACGTTTCTACTCGATAAGTGAGAACCACTTGGAAAGTACTTTATGGAGGGTTGTTCAGTGCACTCTACCAGGAGCACCTATCTGCATGCTCAGACATCACAATGTCCCCTACCAATGAAACATGGTACTCACATCGCAGATACTAGTCTCGAACTCGAGCGGCCTATATCCTTCTTAGCGGCGGCTGAAACGACTAGGAACTGTTTAGAATATACAGTATTCCAAATATGAGTTTCACGATGCTCATCATTTGAGCATCTCATATTCTTTCTACTATTTGTATATTCAAGGGCTTTATCTATCCAACTAGAATAGGTATACAGATAAAGATATGCCAAAATAATAATTTGAAATATTATTAAAATAAAGATTGTTTATACATAGAGTTTCATTGTGAACACTCGGCCAACACTTGGCTCGATGTGCACCTACTCTAACAGAAAAAATATGAAAACCTTATGAATATCGAGCACTTATACAAAGACTTGGCCACAACATGCCACATCACCTCAAAGGAAGGAGAGGCTTCGTTGGAGGAAGATGCTGAAACCGCCCCTCCTGAGCTCGAAGGAGAAGTAAAGCCACAATAGACGACTTAGAAGAAATTAACTTGGGTAGTCTGGATGACCCTCGACCAATCTACCTCAGCGCCTTGTTGTCTATTGATGAAAAAGAAGCATATGTTGAGCTACTGCACGAATATAAAGACATATTTTCATGGTCTTATAAATAAATGCTCGGACTGGATCCGAAGGTGGCGGTCCATCATTTGGCTGTCAAGAGAGGAACTCGACCTATCAAACAGGCACAACGAAGGTTTCGCCCTGAGTTAATTCCTCTTATTGAAAATGAGGTCAACAAGCTAATCGAAGTCGAATTCATCCGTGAAGTCAAGTATCCCACATGGATAACTAGCATAGTCCCTGTAAGGAAAAGAATGGACAACTCCGAATTTGTGTTGAATTTAGAGATCTCAATGAAGTGTGCACTAAAGATGACTTCCCATTGCCCATAACCGAACTCATGATTGACGCTACCATGGGTCACAAAGAACTGTCTTTCATGGACGGATCATCTGGATATAATCAAATTGGCATGGCACCGGAAGATGAAGAGCTAACTGCATTTCACACTCCGAAAGCTGCATACTGTTACCAAGTGATGCCATTTGAATTAAAGAATGTTGGTGCTACTTATCAAAGAGCAATTCAAAGGATTTTTGATGACATGCTCCACAAAAGCGTTGCATGTTATGTTGATGATGTGGTTGTCAAGTCAAAAAATAGGAAGAGACATGTTGAAGACTTAAAGGAAATTTTTGAGCGTCTGGGAAAGTACCAACTTAAGATGAACCCACTAAAATGTGCATTCGGTGTCACATCAGGAAAATTCCTAGGATTTATTGTTCGACAGAGAGGGATCGAAATTGAGCAAGCCAAAATTGATGCGATATTAAAAATGCCTGAACCTAGAAATATCCACGAGCTAAAAAGCTTGCAAAAGAAATTAGCTTACATTCGGAGGTTCATATCAAATCTGACCGGTCGATGTCAACCATTTAGCCACCTCATGAAAAAGGGAGTTCCATTTGAGTGGGATGAATCTTGCAAAAATTCTTTCGAAAATATCAAGTTTTACTTGATGAAGCCTCCTGTGCTGGCTGCTCCAATTCTTGGACGTCAATTAACTCTCTATATCATGGCTTAGGAATGTTCTGTTGGAGCTTTATTGGCCCAAGATAATGACGACGTGAATGAAAGTGCATTATATTATTTGAGTATAATGATGACATCAAATGAATTGAACTACTCCCCAATAGAGAAGTTCTTCTTAGCCCTTATATTCGTCATTCAAAAGCTAAAACACTACTTTCAAGCCCACATTGTTCGTATTGTTTCAAAGGCGAACCCATTAAAATACTTTATGTCAAGACCAGTTCTTTCTGATAGGCTCGCAAGGTGGTATCTTCAATTGTAACAATTCGAAATTATATACATTCCTCAGAAGGCTGTGAAGGAGCAAGCCTTAGCTGACTTCCTAGGGGATCATCCAATCCCTGTCGATTGGGAGTTATCTAATGAATTTCCAGACGAAGACGTTCTTGTGATAGAAGTTGCTACCACTTGGAAGATGTACTTTGACAGAGCTGCACATAAAGAAGGGTCCGGTGTTGGAATTGTATTTGTCACATCGGAGGTGTTGCCGTACTCATTTGCTTTGACTCAAAACTGCTCAAATAATTTTGCTGAATATCAAGCTCTAATCCTTGGACTTGAAAAGACGGTCAACATGAAACAACTACGTCTTCAAGTGTACGGAGATTCCCAGCTAGTGGTCAATCAATTACTTGGATCATATGAAGTCAAGAAGCCCGAATTACTCCTATATTGAAATATACTAAGAAGCTTATGGGATGGCTTGGTGACGTAGAAATCGAGCATGTTCCAAGAAATAATAATAAGCAAGCCGATGTGCTTGCCAAACTTGCTTCAACACTTGCCATGTCCAATGATGAGGCTCGTGTACCAATTTGCAAGAGTTGGGTCATACCACCATTATTTGATGATGAAAGCGATGAAGAAATGGAAGATGATAGTTATATTGTTGAAGTGCTCGAGATTGAGAAGGAAGATTGGCGTCAGATGTTTGTTGATTAACTGAAGTACGAAAAGCTACCAAAAGACCCACTTCAAAGGATAGACATTCGATGACATACAGCTCATTTTATCTACTTCAAGGGTACCTTGTATAGAAGTTCATTTGATGGAGTATTATTACGTTTTTTAGGAGACGAAGAAGCCACCCAAGCCGTCGAGGAAGTCTGTTGCGTGTTTTCTTGATTGCTCACAAGCGCACGACTATCAAGTTATAGTAAAATGTAATTTTGAGCACAAGTGTTGATCCCACGAGGAGTGTGTATAAAAATGTGTATCAGTTCTTGTAATTAAACTAGTCTCAATTTATTTAGGATAATCAATTAAAAGGTTGGTTTGCTTAAAAGAGTTCAATTGCGAATAAATAATAAATCGAATTACCGAATGGAGAAATATCAATGATAGGAAATATCTAGAGGAATGATTTCACTAAGTTTCCCCGATAATTCTTCGTGGTTGGATTAAATTCATGAATTTCTATTATTTAATAGCCAAGAACACTTACTCGTTTTATTCCCCCTTTCCCAAGTGACGAATAAATTGTATCAACCAAACTTCGATTCAATTATTCCTAATAAAAATCTACGTTTAATTGATAAATGCAAACAATGTTCTTACCTAAGCCTCGCTAAAGTTATACGCTTTCCGAACGATATAAACATTCAACGATGCGTCTCTAATGATCTATAATCCTAGTCCCTCTCCCGAGTTGTAGAATATCAGACAACATACAATTTATGGCCAGTAAACTGCAGTGAAATAAACACAGAGAAACACAATTAAATATGAAATGAAATTCAATAATATAAAATAACCACGTCAAATCATCTTGTCCACAAAGATACATCATTCTCTAGAATGGGAAATTAGTTCATCACGAAATCCAAGCAAAAACAAGACATGTTCAACATTTTAGACAAGGAAAATGTAAAAGCGAAGGAACGAGAACAAATCCGAAGTGTCGTCTTCGTCCCCAGATCCGTCTTTCTTCGTATTTTTAATTGTTCTTCGCACTCTGAATCTTCGTATCGTGTGCACGCTCTGATTTCTCACGCATTTTCTTCTCCAAGGACGGATGTTCTCGTGACTCTCTCCAAAGGGAGGCTGTTCTCGTGACTTTCTCCAAAGGGCGGCTAACCCCTTTTCTGACCTAGGATGCACAATTTTATAAGTTTTCCTGAACGCCTCGCGCGCGGTTGCGCGTGAAGTTGCACGGCTGCATGCATAATTCTGGTCGCTGGTTCCTTTCTGCAAACGCGCGGGTGCGCGCGATGTGGCGCGGCCAGTGCGCGTGCCTCTGGTCTTCATGCTTCATTTGTGCATGCGCGACTGCGCGTGAAGTGGCGCGGCCGCGCGCGCACCTCTGTCGGATGGAGTGCTCGCGGCTGTGCAATTTATCCGCTTTTGTGCACCGCTCTGTTTTCTTGGTCCGATTGGCTCCGTTTCCACTATTTTCTCCATTCCTGAAATGACAACAAAAACAAACCAAAAACGCATAATTCTGTTCGAAACAAGCATAAATCAAAATGGATTCTAATATAAATTAAGTGCAAATCTTGCACTTATCAAACCCCCCCAAACTTGATCTTTTGTTAGCCCCGAGCAAAATAGAATAATATCTAATAAATAAAGAAAAAATTTACGCAAACTACTAAAGTCATGGATATGCGAAAATATTGACCTCCGACTTATCTAATTTCATGTAATACACGATTTCCCAAGACTCACGTGTGCATGTGATATGTCAATGTTCGTTTATCCCATCGAATGCTCAAATAGAGTTGTAATGCCCATTCTCCTTACAGAATCAAGAAATCATCAGTTCAGTTCAACTCACACTTCATTAAAATATAAATTCACATTCACAGATCACATAAGACTTTATCGATGATTATTTGGCTCGAAAGATGGTCAACACAAGTATGCCAAAAATGAAATCACACAATGAGATGCTTGCAAGCAAATGATTAAAGTCTATACTCGTTGACAATGTCTTTCAGGTATCGATAGGCTTGACTTGAACAACTTTTCTCTACTAGTATATTGGGTAAATGTGACAAGGTTAATAGGTCTTGTAGGCTTGTAACGTTAGGCTATGGCTCACGGCTACAATAAAGGGTATGGGAATCAAAATTTGAGAGAAATAATCAAATTGTCATCATTTTCACTATCATTTCATTCACCATCACTTTATTGTTTTCTTCCCCATCATATTCTCCATTTTCCAATTTTTTCTTTTTTCTTGTTTTTTTCAACTCTTTTTTGCACACTTCAATATTTTTTTTCTCTTCAAGGAGTTTCTGAATCATTACAACACCCATGAACTTATTTCTCTCAAAATTAGGTAGGACAATAAGTGTATAAGCTTCATTAGGTAGTTGTTGTGGGCTTGTAGAATAGATACAAGTAGGGGTTATTGTGTGTCATTGACACACACCACTTGATTTTTTAGTAGAATCAAAATGGGAGACTAGGGATATTTCATTTTTTCTTGGTAGGCTCGAAGGCTCAAAACGGCTCCAAAGATCGCCTAAATCATTCCTATGTCACATATTATCCGTATTTTGCCTCGAAAAATGTTCAAACAAGTTCTAGAATTTCGTCAATCCATGAGTCAACTCATACAAACCAGTCACATGCAATTTTCAATCACAATGATATATGAAATAGGTGCACGAAGAAAAATTAAGCATCTTAATTAACTCGAAGCTCAAAGGGCTACAATTGACAGTAAACAAAGAACACAGGCCCAAGGATATGATGAAAAATTGCTTAGCTCATTTCTATGATTGCAAAGGTGTCAATCAATATCATGCAAGAATTACCAAGAATCAGATCTCCATCGTCTATTTAGCATCACAGGCATGCAACTTATCCTCTAAGCAACGATAGTATCAACAAACACGACAATTCAGAATAATTGTGACTCCTAAATTATCATGAACACATATATACACTTCATAATCGCAATTCACTTTTCATCATCGGCCACACATTTTACTTATCCATGACTTTACCTAACAAATCTAGCATGCAATAATAAAAAATTCAAATTAACTACTGAGCAATAAAAAAAATTGCAGAAAAAATTCTTACAAGAAATTTTACCCCCCATCCCAAACTTAAAGTAGACATTGTCCTCAATGTATAGAAATAAGGAACATGACAACACATACCTCGCTCCCGAGTGTCAGAACTCGGGGCTCGAGTCATCGTTCCCAGTATCTTCAGCATCATCGTCCATGGGCTGTGGCGGTGATAGATTTGGTGTTGGGTACTGTGGTGTCCAGGCTGGATGTGGTGGAAAGGGAGCATCCTTGTGTCCCATGGGTGTAAAACGCTGGGCAAGCACCGATGTGAAGTCCATCATAAAAGTCATGAAGGTATTTGTAGTGTGTCGGTGTTCGGCCAGCTCTCTGCGCCGAACTCGCGTATCTTGTTCCATTCAAAACATCCTGTCTCTCAAACTAGTACGAGGGATCGATGGTGGCGGTGGCGGTAGGCGTTCTCTGGCTCTCATGTTGTAATCTGCCCTCGCCTCTTGTCGTTCTAACTCGCTTCCAAAGCGCAAATTGTGTGCTTCATATACCGTGATTGGGCCCTTGGCTTTCAAAACCTGTTCATCTGCACCCCATTGCACACCGGCATGAAGACATAGTGCAGTGATAGTATGTGGACAAGGGAGGCTGACGATCATAAGTCCCACTGAGGAGCCCTGATTCAAGCGTCTACTCTGCACCCTCGATGCATAAGGTCCTTGATAATCGCATCGTAATCCACAGTCCCTGTAATCAAAGCAGTATACTCGTCATTTTCAAAACTCTGCATATTATAGATTTCATTAATGGTTGCTGAATCGAAATAGACCAGATTGCCCTCGTACCAAAACTTCGTAGTCCTCATGTTTGATTCTCAGATTAGCATAAAATTCCCGGACTATAGATATAACTGCATCTGGCGGTGATTGGGCTATATCTAACCACCCCCTTCACTCAACCTCTTCAATTATCGCACAGTCAGGGTACGTCAGATCTAGCCCTCTTTCTTGGATAATAGACCTAGACATAGTGCTCTCGTAAACTCTGAAGGCTTCCTCGTTCCAAAATCTATTAACATCGTATGAACGAGAAGAGGAAGCCACATCCTTCAATCTCTTTCTAGGCGGCATGATTATCAACAATATACACACTTATAATCAACAAATATAGACACAATTCCACCAACAATTGCTTGATTTATGAAAATTATCCCAAACTATAACAAAGTATAGCACAATACTGGCACAAACAGTTGTATGATTGCTAGAATTTATCCCAATAATTAATAAACCAGAATAATTGGAACCTTGAGTGTAGAAAATTAACCGTAGATGACACTCAGCGATAGCAAGCGGCGGCGGAGTCTTGCTGTTGGTGGTGGGATATAGGTGGTTGGAAAGGGTGGGTGATTTGTGATGTTGGAGTTGATGGGTGTTTGTTGAGAGGGAAAGTTATGGGAGAAGAAATTTATGGGAGAAGTTATTGGAGAAGAAGGAATTGTGGAGAGAATTTTGTTGGGGGAGGCGTCTGGTTTCGAGGGAAAAGAGTGTGATTGAAAAAAAAAACTCGAGAAGTAGGTTAAAAAAATCTGTATTGTTGGGGGAGGCGTCTGGTTTCGAGGGAAAAGAGTGTGATTGAAAAAAAAAACTCGAGAAGTAGGTTAAAAAAATCTGTATGCGCGACCGCGCACACTTCTCTGTTGGTCTTCAATAATTGAGGGCACACGAGTTCTTGCGCTGCTGCGCGCAATGTTTTGTCCTCGCGCCATGATTGAGCGCGCGCGTATGCGCGTGATGTGGCGCTGCCGTGCACGCTCCTCTGGTATTGCCTCTGGATCTGAGCGCGCTGCTATGCGTGAACTCACGCGGTGGCGCGCATGCTTCTGTGCGTCAGGGAAGATGAGGCATGCGCAGTAGCGCGAGATGCTGCTGCAGTGGCTACGCATGAATCTATCCAAACTTCTCTCTTTTTTTTGTTTTTTTTGTTTTTTATATAATAATACCTGCCAAAGTAAAAAGATTCAAATTAATACTTGAATAGAGAAAATTAAAATAAATAAAATAGAAAATTTGAAATAAAATAGTAAAATGAATGCTAAAAATAATTGTGGGTTGCCTCCCACACAGCACTTGGTTTAACGTCATCAGCCCGACTCAGTTCTGCTTCAGGTAGATTCAGCCAGTGAGATGTTGTCCAAGTTCCGCACTTCATCTCCAAAATAGTGTTTCACTCGCTGACCATTCACCTTAAACGTTCTACCATCATTGCATTTGAGTTCGATTGCTCCGTATGGTTGTACTGCTTCCACTATAAACGGTCCTGACCATCTTGATTTTAGCTTTCCTGGAAATAGTTTGAGACGAGAATTATAATGCAGAACTTGTTGTCCCGGTTCAAATGTTCTTCGCACAATGATCTTGTCATGCCACTTCTTGGTCTGCTCTTTGTAGATCTTGGCATTTTCATAAGCATCATTTTGGAATTCATCCATCTCACTCAACTGCAGTTTTCTAAAATCACCCGAAGCTTGCAAGTCAAAGTTTAATTTCTTCACAGCCCAAAATGCTCTATGCTCCAACTCCAACGGCAAATAGACCAACCTATAGGGAGACATCCCAATAGGTGTCTTGAACGCAGTCCGATAGGCCCACAATGCATCATCTAACTTAATAGCCCAATCCTTCTGGTTTGTGTTGACAGTCTTCTCCAGTATTTGTTTGATCTCCCGGTTTGATATTTCAGCTTGTCCATTTGACTGAGGGTGGTATGCTAGTGCCACTTTGTGCTTCACACTGTATTTAGCCAAAAGTGAGTTGAAAATCCTATTGCAAAAATGCGTACCTTCGTCACTTATGATGGCTCTCGGTGTTCCAAACCTGGTGAAGATGTTCTTGTGAACGAATTTAGCAACAACACGAGCGTCATTAGTATTGGTGGCGATTGCTTCCACCCATTTCGAAACATAACCCACAGCTAATAAAATATAAGAATTACCAAAAGAAGGAGGAAAGTGTCCCATGAAGTTTATACCCCAAACGTCAAAAAGTTCCACTTCCAAAACATTTGTCAGTGGTAATTCGTGACACCTAGAGATGTTTCCTAATCTCTAGCATCTATCACAATGATTTCACTAAGGTATAGCTATCTTTAAACAAACTAGGCCAATAGAAACTAGATTGCAATACCTTAGCTGCTGTTCGTGACGCTCCAAAATGTCCACCATATGGTGAAGAATGACATTTCTCCAGAATTTGATGTGCTTCGATACCCTCCACGCATCTCCTAATCACTTGGTCAGCACACCTCTTATACACAAATGGATCATCTCAATAATAGAACTTGATATCATGGACGAATTTCTTCTTCTGATGATAGCTCAAATCTGGATGGAAGGTGCCGCAAGACAAAAATTAGCAATATCAGCAAACCAAGGAAGTACATAATTTACCTCAAAAAGTCGTTCATCAGGGAATGTTTCTTGTATAGCTCCTTCTTCTTTCTTATCCTCCAGCTCAAGCCTCGACAGGTGGTCAGCTACTTGATTCTCACTACCCTTTTTATCCTTGACCTCAAAGTCAAATTCTTGTAATAACAAAATCCACCTTATCAAGCGTGGTTTTGCATCATTTTTTGCGAATAGGTAGCGAATAGCTGCATGGTCAGCGAAAATGATTACCTTTGTGCCAATCAAATAAGCTCTGAATTTGTCGAATGCAAATACTACTGCAAGCATCTCCTTCTCAGTTGTAGTGTAATTTTGTTGTGCAGCATCCATCGTGCGGCTTGCGTAGTAAATCGCCCTAAGCATCTTTTCCCTTCTTTGGCCTAAGACATCGCCCACTGCATAATCGCTTGAATCACACATTAGCTCAAAGGGCTTCTTCAAGTCCGGCACTATCATGATCGGTGCAGTCACCAATGCCACTTTTGATCTTCTCGAATGCCTGCAAACAATTATCATCAAATATAAAGTCAGAATCTTTCTCAAGCAAATTACAGAGGGGTTTAGTGATCTTAGAGAAATCCTTAATAAATCTACGATAAAACCCCGCATGTCCTAGAAAGCTCCTTATTCCCTTGATGTTCCTTGGTGGGGGAAGTTTTTCGATTGCAATCGACTTTAGCTCGGTCCACCTCTAATCCCTTAGAAGACACTTTATGTCCAAGAAAAATACCCTCTTAGACCATAAAGTGACACTTCTCCCAATTAAGAGCTAGCTTTTTTCTTGACATCTATACAAAATAAGGGATAAGTTTTGTAAACAATGATCAAATAAAGATCCAAATACCGAAAAGTCATCCATGAAGACTTCCATTATTTCCCCCACCATATCTGCAAATATGGCCATCATGCACCTCTGGAAAGTGGCAGGTGCATTGCATAGCCAAAACGGTATTCTCCTAAAAGCAAACGTGCCACAGGGACACGTGAAAGTAGTCTTCTCCTGATCTTCTGGCGCTATAGCAATTTGGTTATAACCTGAATAACCGTCTAAAAAGCAATAATGACAATAGCTAGCAAGTCTGTCAAGTATTTGATCAACAAAAGGCAGTGGAAAATGATCTTTACGTGTAGCATTGTTCAACTTTCTATAATCAATACATACTCGCCAACCAATTACAGTATGAGTAGATATCAGTTCATCATTTTCGTTTCTAACCACAGTTATTCCACCCTTTTTACGCACAACTTGTACAGGAGATACCCAACTAATATCCGAAATGGCATAAATTACACCAGCATTTAACAATTTTAGCACCTCACGTTTTACAACTTCTTTCATTGCTGGGTTCAACCTCCTCTGGTGATCCACAGAAGGAGTATATGACTCCTCCATCAAAATTTTATGCATGAATATAGTGGGGCTAATTCCCCTAATATCATAAATCGACCATCCTAACGCAGTTTTAAATTTCCTCAATACTCTCAATAATTTATCTTTTTCAGTTCAAGTAAGAGAGGACGAGATGATTACCGGATACGTCGACTTTTCAACTTAAAATGCATAGTAAAGGTGACTTGGCAGCTCCTTCAAATCAAGGGAAGGAGGTATTACCTTTGTTTTCTCATGTATCTCCAATTCCTCAAGCGGTGCATCCGTTTTTGTTTCTTTCTGTGATGCTTCAAGAACCAACATTTTCTCTTTCACTTCCCAATTATTTTCATCAACAGTTCCTGCAGCGCTTATCAAACAGCTCTCTAAAGGATCCCTAGTTCCTGCACATTCAAGAGACATACATGAGTCTATAATATTAATGATTTTACAAGTGCTTACCTCATTTGATCCCTTCATGGCGTGATAGATATTAAAAATGACTGCTTCTCCGCCAACTCTCAGGGTGAGTTCACCCTTGTGCATATTTATCAATGCCCTTCCAGTTTCCAGAAACGGTCTCCCAAATATTAATGGAGCATCATGATCTTCTTCCATATCTAAAATCACAGTCAGCATGAAAAATAAATTTATCCACTTTTACAGTACATCTTTGACGATTCCACGTGGATATGTGAGACTTTTGTCTGCAAGCTCTAAGGTGATAGTGGTAGGTTTGACTTCTCCAAGCTCCAGATCCCTGAAAATAGAAAATGACATCAAAGTAATACTTGCTCCTAAATCACATAAAGCTTTACTACATTTAGAACCACCAATAAAGCAAACAATAGTAAAACTCCCTGGATCTTTTAATTTCTGTGGCAGTTTCTTTTGCATGATGGCGCTACATTCTTCAGCCAGTTTAACAGTCTCAAAATCCTGCAACTTCTTCTTCTTTGACATCACATTTTTAATAAATTTTGCATAATTCGGCATTTTCTTCAAAGCATCAGCAAATGGTATGTTGATGTGTATCTTCTTAAAGATCTCCAAAAATTTTGCAAACTGATCATCCAATTTCTTCTTTTTGAACCTCTGCGGATATGGAAGAGTTGGCTTAAATATTGGAGGTGGTTCAACTTCAACTTCATCTTTGGGTCCCTCAGTTTCGCCTTCTTCAACTGTCTTCTCACTTTCCACTCTCTCTTTAGGACTTTGTACCTCCAGTCCTTTCCACTCCTCAAAGTGACTGCATTTCACTGATCTTTTGGGTTAACTTCGGTGTTACTAGGAAATTTACCCCTATTCTGGTCTCTCAATGCGGTCTGTACAATTTGAGTTTCCAAAGATTTCATTGCGGCACCCATATTTCCCATGTGAGTCTCCATGTTATCAAGACAAGACTCAGTCCTTGCCATCCTCTTTCCCGACTCAGCAACAAACGTTCCCACTAAATCTATAAATGAGGCTTTCCTTCCCCCTTTGATGTATTGAACCCCGGTGGAGGATTCAACACATTTTTATTATTTGCATAAGAAAAATTTTCATGATTTCTTAATCCTGGATGATAAGTATTAGGGGGAGGGTTACCTCGATATCCTCCGAATCCTCCAAAATTTCTGTTGTTGATGTACTGAGCTTCTTCAGGAATAGATTGTTCTTCAGCAACAGTCGATGGACTCTCATTCTATGATGTGCTCACTTTATTCATCGCTGCTATTTAAGTGGTCAATGCAGATACTTGAGTCAGTGAGTGACGTAATAGGATCCACAACATAAACTCCAGTTGTCCTTTTTCCTCCTGCCCTTTCTGACGGCCATTGGTATCTATTTATCGTCATCTGTTCAAGCAAGTCATAAGCTTGCTCGGGAGATTTAGCGAAGATTGTGCCACCAGCTGCATCATCCACTGTTCCTCTTGTTTGTCCATTTAAACCGTTGTAGAATAATTCAATCTGCACCCAGTCTTCGAAGCCATGGTTCGGGCACTTTCTCAACAGCTCCTTGTATCTTTCCCATGCCTCATATAATTTCTCAAAATCAGTCTGCCTGAACGTGCTCATCTCAATTTTCAACTGTGCAGACTTTGTAGGGGAAAAGTATTTTGCCAGAAATTTCGTCGCCAGCTCCTGTCATGTCGTGATACTTCCCAAGGGAAGCGATTGGAGCCATCCTCTAGCTTTATCCCTGAGAGAAAACGGAAACAAGCGCAATCTAATAATATCATCTGAAACATTATTAATTTTTACCGTATCCGTGATTTCCATGAAGGTCCTCAAATGAACATGAGGATCAGAAGTGGTTGTTCTAGCAAACTGGTTTTGCTGAACCATATTGATTAGAGCAGGCTTCAACTCAAAATTATTGGCGGTGATGGTCCCTCTTGCAATACTAGAATAATGATTGTTGATCACTGGTCGGAAGTGATCTCTGATAGGAATAGCCTCTGGCGGGATGTGTCTGTCATTTTCTCTGTGTTCAGCCATTGCTTGTATCTGTTCTCTTCTTGCTTTTCTTAAACTTCTTGCAGTTTTTTCGATCTCCGGATCAAAGATAAGCGAGTCAAAGTTGTGCGATCTTAGCATGCACTGTCAAGCAGAAAAAAATGACAACTCAATAAATATAAAATATAATAAAATAAAAAGATCTAAATTAAAATCTAGACTAATTGGTAACAATGTTGATATAAATTTAAATTTTGACACACCCCTGCAACGGCGCCAAAAACTTGTTGCGTGTTTTCTTGATTGCTCGCAAGCGCACAATGTCAAGTTATAATAAAATGTAATTTTGAGCACAAGTGTCGATCCCACGAGGAGTGTGTATAAAAATATATATCAGTTCTTGTAATTAAACTAGTCTCAATTTTATTTAGGATAATAAATTAAAAGGTTGGTTTGCTTAAAAGAGTTCAATTGCGAATAAATAATAAATCGAATTACCGAATGGAGAAATATCAATGATAGGAAATATCTAGAGGAATGATTTCACTAAGTGTCCCCGATAAATCTTCGTGATTGGATTTAAATTCATGAATTCCTATTATTTAATAGCCAAGAACACTTGCTCGATTTATTCTCCCTTTCCCAAGTGACGAATAAATTGTATCAACCAAACTTCGATTCAATTATTCCTAATAAAAATCTATGTTTAATTGATAAATGCAAACAATGTTCTTACCTAAGCCTCGCTACAGTTATATGACTTCCGAACGATATAAACATTCAACGATGCGTCTCTAATGATCTATAATCCTAGTCCATCTCCCGAGTTGTAGAATAAATCAGAAAACATACAATTTATGGCCAGTAAAGTGCAGTGAAATAAACACAGAGAAACACAATTAAATATGAAATGAAATTCAATCATATAAAATAACCACGTCAAATCATCGTGTCCACAAAGCTACATCATTCTCTAGAATGAGAAATTAGTTCATCACGAAATCCAAACGAAAACAAGACATGTTCAACGTTTTAGACAACGAAAATGTAAAAGCGAAGGAACGAGAACAAATCCGAAGTGTCGTCTCCGTCCCCAGATCCGTCGTTCTTCGTATTTGTGATTGTTCTTCGCACTCTGAATCTTCGCCTCGTGTGTACGCTCTGATTTTTCACGCCTTTTATTCTCCAAGGACGGCTGTTCTCGTGACTTTCTCCAAAGGGCGGCTAACCCCTTTTCTGACCTAGGATGCGCAATTTTAGAAGTTTTGTGAACGCCGCGCACGCGGTTGCACGGTTGCCCGCATCATTCTGGTCGCTGGTTCCTTTCTACGCGCGCGCGGGCGTGCGCGATGTGGCGCGGCCGCACGCGCGCCTCTGGTCTTCATGCTTCATTTGTGTGCACGCGACTGCGCGTGAATTGGCGCGGCCGCGCGCGCACCTCTGTCGGATGGAGTGCTCTCGGCTGTGCAATTTATCCGCTTTTATGCACCACTCTGTTTTCTTGGTCCAATTGGCTACATTTCAACTATTTTCTCTATTCCTGAAATGACAACAAAAATAAACCAAAAACGCATAATTCTGTTCGAAACAAGCATAAATCAAAATGGATTCTAATATAAATTAAGTGCAAATCTTGCACTTATCAAAGTCCATTCCGGAATTTTCTGCGCTCATCAGTCAGGCCCAAAGTTACATTTTTGGATAAAAAGAATGGGTTATTACTGACCAATAATGGTGAGAGATTGCATGGATTATGTACAAAGATGCCAAGCCTTTCAGTACCATGCAAATTTCATTCACCGCAGCCGCCTGAGCCACTACATCCTACAGTAGCCTCTTGGCCGTTTGATGCATGGGGCTTAGACGTAGTGGGGCCTATGACTAAGTCATCTGATGGACATTTGTATCTCTTAGCGGCAACATACTACTTTTCCAAATGGGCTGAAGCAGTGCCTCTCAAAGAAGTGAAAAAAGAAAACGTAGCCAATTTTATCCACACCTACATTATCTACCGCTACGGGATTCCTCAATATATGATTACAAATAATGGAAAGCCATTTTTCAATAATTTAATTGATAAACTCTGTGAGAAGTTCGGTTTTAAACAAAGAAAGTCTTCCATGTATTACACTGCTGCTAATGGCCTAGCTGAAGATTTCAACAAGACATTATGCAATCTGTTGAAAAAGATAACTTCTAAATCAAAAAGGGACTGGCATGAGAGAATTGGAGAGGCTTTATGGGTATACAAGACTACTTATAGAATGCCTACTCAAGCGACGCCTAATGCATTAATGTATGGTGTGGAAGCTGTCGTCCCCCTTGAACAACAAATTTCGTCACTGAGAATGGCCGTGCAAGAAGGCTTGACAGAGGAAAGAGCATGTGCGTATGCGCCTTGAAAAATTGGAAGCTCTCGATGAGAAAAGACTTGAAGCGCAACAAAGACTTGAGTGTTATCAAGTCCGTCTCTCTCGGGCATTCAACAAGAAAATATGATCACGCTCATTCCAAGTGGGTGATTTAGTGCTCGCAGTGAGAAGACCTATCATCACCACCCATCGAACAGGGAACAAATTCACATCCAGTGGGATGGCTCGTATGTTGTCAAAGAAGTATATATCAATGGTGCATACAAACTAGTGGCTGAAGATGGTTTAAGAATCGGCCCCATAAACGGGAAATTCTTGAAGTGTTACTATACTTGAAATAAAAATAAATAAAAAATAAAACAAAAAAAAACTCCTGGCCCGTATGAGTATAAACTGTGTACGGTGGCACCTCCCAAAATAAATTATCAAATTTTTGAACTAAGTTATGATTTGATCCCTCTGTTGGGTACGTAGGCAACATAGATATTTTCTAAGTACAGTCTCATTGATTTGTTGTTTTCTTTTCACATGGAATGACAGATTTATTTAATATATTCAGTAAGAACGATAAAAAACAGGGACAAATAAGTTTCTATGTGTTTTCAAAATAATGCTCATCACATAAAGCAGCAAAGAAATAGATTGTCCTAATCAAATGCTAACAAAAAGATTGAACTTCTTCAAGTCTTCTTTGGCAGCTTCTAGACGGGTCTTCGACGCGTTCAAATTCTCAATAGCTTCGTCATCCAATGGAGAGATATCTCCAATCCCAATGATCTCTGCTTCAATCATATGGACATCTGCTTGAGCACTGGAAAACAATTGTTGTTGTCTCTTCAAGGAAGAAGATAAGAGTTTTTCGCTTTTTAAAATCACCAAGCTCCTTAATAGTGCGCTCCAAATCCTCCAGAGTGGATTTGACTTGGCTTGCCTCTTTGATCTCTTTTGTCTTGGCTTTATCAAGACGATCTTTGGCTTCACTTAATTTTTGTGCAAGAGCCTCCTTAACAACCTCTTCGGAAGATCTTGACCAAGCTTCACCAAAAGCAGCATCTTTGTCAAAGAGGGATCCTAACAACTCTTCTAAACCAGAAAAATCAAAACCATTGAGGCTCTTCATTGTACCAAGCACTAGGAACACATCGTCTTTGAGAGAAGAAATGCAATCAATTGAAAGGTCCATCCACACTCTCTGAAGGAATTGCTTTTGATGATCAAATAAAAAATTTTCCTCCGTCAAACACAACAAGTGCAACATGTTTAACGCTGGGCGTTGTTGAAATAAGACTCTTCTTGGATACTGTGTCACCAGCTGAAAGGATTGCAACTCATTTATGACTATCTTGCGAACCTCGAATATCATCGTTCAACAATTTGTGCTCCAACTAAAAAAAATATGCAGAGTTAGAAAATATTCTATGAAGATTATTATGCTAAAATAAGACAAGGAATGGAGCACACCTCTCCCACAAAGCTTCTCGTGTGTTGCGGGTCCCTAGTTGCACAGTCGATATCAATGATCTTTTGATTTGAGGGGTCAGAGTCCTTTTGGTTCTTTTCCAATGGCAGTCTGCATTGCTACTCTCACTGTCTTCAAGATTTTTCAGATTTTTCCTCTTGTTAGATTCAAGAAGCTCAATGGCACGAACATTGTACTCTTTAAGAAAATTATTTTGGGGAATATGTAGAGGAACCTCTCCAAGAAAGTCATTCCCATTATCACACGCTTTGCCTTCTTGCGAGTTTTCATATGAGACAGTGAGAGACATAATATTTTCTTCCAAGTAATTCCCATGGACTGCATCCCACCATTTCTTGTATTCATTAGAGCAAATTTTCTTCTTGGGGGTATAGAAGGAAATCGAACCTTAGACATGGAGTTGGATAAGACACAAAAACGCCAATAAAGAAGTCCATCCTCCAAAGAAGCTATGCAAATATCTCGAGTAAGAACCCCGAGTATTGTTTGATAAATTCCGAACTGACGACTGAGGCGGTGAGGACTATAAGGTTCAGTGTTAAAATGACCTCCTCGACGCAAAGATAGATAACTGGAACGGATAGTAGTAAAATAATTCTGCTCAAATTCCTCCGCGTTTCCATTATCGAGATACAAAAAGTCTTTATTTCTAGTGATCATGGTGCAGGTCCAAGAAACAAAATCTCTTTTGTGAATTTCTTGTGAGCTTCACTTGCATCATAGTATTTTGCACCCCCTTCTCCGGAAAAGCTCGCCATTTTGGGGCTACTCACTCCTTGCTAAACTTGAATATGCGTCTTAAAGTAATGTGCAAGCCAACCATAGATAAAGTGGACGGGAAAAGTCGAAAAAACATGGGATGGATTTGAAGAATCGACAATTTTATTGAGACCTATGTAGATGCTCGTCAACCTCGGAACAGCGAGGACCACTTTACGACCATTGGCCATAATGCTTGCTATTTTGAAAGTCCTCGGACAGATTATGTTAGCATCATCAAGGGGAAGGATGAATGCACATAACCAACAAGATAAATATGCTGCCAAGTAGGTCTCATATATTGAGTTACCTTTGATAACAAGCTTCGAAAATATAGCTGTCTCTGCGATGGACCAGGCTTCATGCACATTGAGGTCACCAAGGAGGTTAAGCGTAGACTTAGGGTACACTGTCTTTTTATCTTTATGTGGAGGGGAGAATGATACCGTAAAGACTTTTTGAACCAAAATCTAACCCACTGGTCGATGGTCACATAAGGATGTGGTTCGCCTTTTGAACTCCCGCGAAGTAGGTGATAAGCATGAAACAAGTAGTTGCAAGAATGAGGAAAAAATCTACTGCCCGCTTCATCAACGCCAGTAAGCTCTTTGGCACTGGGAACAACTTCGTCATATAAATGCCCGGTGATAGGGAGACCCTATAAAGAATGTAAATCCCACAAAGATATAGAAAGCTCCCCAAGTGAAGTCAACAGAGTGTTATTTACTGGACACCATGCCTCGCAAAACGCCTTCATGATATTTGTATTTCGATCATACGTGAACAATGAAGCATACACTGGATCATATATTTGCGCCGTTCAAAGCCTGTGATCACACCGACTAAGAATGTCTTCAGTCCACTCCCAATAGCCTTTAATATAATGAAACTCACCAGTGAATCGAAGTGTATCATCCCACGTCGTCTTGCCTTCAATGATCCGACACCCCAATGACGGTAAAGGAATATGCTCTTTTGATTGTTGATGGTGAGTTGCTCGTAAAGTCCAAACTTTAGAAGTTTTGTTGAAGGGAGTCTCGATGGACCACTCATCTGTGTAAAATGGGTTTGTCAACCGTGGCCATGACTTTGCATAACAACCAGCTACGGGCTCAACGACCAAGATAGTGCCCTTTTCTTTGGATTGACTCTCGTCGTCGAGTATCACCAAGCGTTGAATGCCGGAAGAAGATGATATATACTTTGAAGAAGACCATTGTGCTGCATGATACAAGAAGAACAAGAAATCAAATAACTTCAATACTGACAGAGAAATATGTTCGGAAACAAGAAACCAAGAAGAATGCTAATTCTTGCAACGTATTTCTCATACCTATGCAACAAATGTTTTCAAACAAGAATGAAAAATCCGAGTAAAAATTTGTTGTTAATTACATTCTTCACCAACCTTTAAATGTGCTGAAACCCGAACTCAAGATTTGAGGTATGAAAAGGACCAAGTGCCTGTACAGCAACTACTTGTCATTCATAAGCACGATTAAAGATTTCTCCTAGTTTTCCAAATCTTCTGGTTACTTATGTTAATCAAGCTATGATTAAAGGTTAACGCAAGGCAACTTCTCGGAAATCAGATGACATGCAAGTAAACCTACGTGCCATTCAAAGATAAAAGCATGTGGCAAAATATTCATGAGACCAAGTAAGCCTCCACCACTATGGTGTACGTGTCAAGTGTGGTGTAAAATCAATTTACATCCTATTCAATATTTGAACATTGCACTTTGTTTAAAGCTCATGGCTTGCAAACTAGAGGCAATATCCATGCTATTCTTGAAAAGAAAAGAAACGGCCGGGGCAAGCTAAAAAAAAAAAGAAAGATTGAAGGTATAAATAATCGGAAAGGGTGAGGAAGTATACGTAATTGTAGAGAGAGAGAATTATGTATTAGTGCTTCTATCTTTTATAGTTGAAGATGGTGCATGCAAATAAAAAAAAAATCCCATCTTTCGCTTGCTCGAGTAAAGAGGAAAGAAAATCTATGTGACAAAAAATATGGAAAAGTTGAATATTGGGAATAATAATTTGTATGAAAAGAAGAAGGATGAAATTTATTTCCTAATATAGAAATAAAAAAGAAGAAGAAAAGAGCGGAAGTCAAAAAGAAAGGAGGAAATTAAAGAGAAGACAAAAGGAAGGAAATCGTGAAAAAAGATGGGAAAGGGAACTGTGGAAATAAAGTCAAGCAAGAAAAAGTGGTCGGATTTATCTCAAACATCCAAACTTATGTTAGAAAAAAATCCAACTTCAACAAAGAAATTCTCGTGACTTGTTCACTCAAAAACAAAAAAAAAAAATCAATTCATGAATAAGTCCCGAAGGGGCATTTGTAATCAATTAAATTTTTTGACCATGAAATTATGGCAAGTACAAAATAATATTAAATATCAAAAAATTTCTATGTATTGGGATATTAGATTCCTACAAAAATAAATAGTTAATTGATATTTTAATATATTTTGTGAACAAATAAAATTTTAAATCAAAGTGGCAATCTTGTAATAAAGAGAAGAAAATACTAATATTTTAGTATAAAATCCAATCTTGCATAAGATGGAAAAAAATACTAATATTTTTAGTATTTGAAATCAAATATTATGATTAACGGAAAGAAATCACCAAATAAATCATGAGAGACCAATCAAATTACGACACCTCATCAAATGAAAATGGAAAGAATTTTCATCCTTTGACTATAAATAGGGAGGCGGAGGGTCAAGAAAAACACAACACAGAAGGAAAAGAAGTAGAGAAGAATTCAAGACATAAATTCTCTCAACTCAAGTTCTTCAAACTTAAGAAGATCAGCGAAATTCAAGGCGTGATTCAAGGCGTTCATCGTGTTCTTCCTTAAATTCATCCAAATTCAAAAGGATCTTGTTCTTCATCAAATTGAAGATCAACAATTCAAAGCACAATTCAAGGCGTTTATCACGTTCTTCTAAAATTTTGAAGGTTAATTCAATATCAATGTTTTGACCCTCTGAATTAACGTTATTGAAGAATCAAACCACCTTCCATGAAAATCAAAAACTCAAGAAATTCAAATTCTACAAGAGATCGTCATTGAAGAGAATAATCAAGGGATCATTTAGAGATTGCATCCACGAAACTTTATTTAATTTCAAAAAATTCGAATTGTATCGTTATTTCTTTTGCGATTTTACTAAATAAAGAAATTTGCGTTACAAATATGCGTCATTTTAAAATAATAAATCCATCTATTTTTTGAAAATCAAAGAAATAGTCCAATCATCGTCTAACATTTTACCAATCCTAAAAAACAATAAATTTGAAAGTGTAGCCCATAATAAACCTCTCAAAAATTGTAAATAAAAAGTCTTAAAATCTTTAACATAATCATAAACTTAAATCATAAGTACGGAAAATAGAAGCGCTGGTCCTCGGGTTATGTGTACCTCCAGTCCAGTCAAATTAGACATTCAAGCCTCCCTCAACATTATTATCATACTCACTTGTATCAATCAGACCTAGTGAGTTTAAGGACTCAACACATCATATTCTTGATACCAAATAATACGTATAAAACCACAAGAAACATTGAAAAATACTTTTACGTAAAGATACCATTTTCATGACATGCATAACTTCAAAACATAAACATTTTCATATCATCTTCAACGTATTCATATATATATTATTGTCAACATATACGTATTCTTTTTTTCTTTTCGTTGAATTCAGATCGTTAATTCTGACTTTCGTGTTCATCTACGTCTACGTGTTGGGCGATGGATCCATCTACATGAAACTATAGTACTGGGCGACGGGGACATCAGCAACACTCTCACCGGTCAACTGAGCATTGGCCTTACATATTAACATATAATCGTTTACATATTCATATCCAAGGAAACACGATCTAGGGCTCCCACTGAGACCATAACGCTCACGATATTTCCAATATATCATCGTATTAGTCACAATTACTTCACTTCCTTCAACGTTTCATATTCTCATCACTTTATGAAATTTAAACATGCATATAACGTTTTTTTTAGACCAAGCATGCAACATATCTTTTAACGTTTTCGTTTAATCATAAAACTCATAAACATTTAAAATAATAAATCATAACATATTAGATCATAAAATCCATAATCGTTTAAAATAAAAAATTTAACATATTAAAAATCCATAAACATTTTAACAACAAAACATTTTAAATAACATTTTGACACATAAAATCATAAACATTTAAAATAAACATTTTGACATAAAAATTCCTAAACATTTAAAATAATCATTGAAAACAATCTTATTAGCACAAAAAAATCATTCAGGGCACTGCCATGACGTTTACTAATTTTCGAGTGTAAAATTACCGTTTTACCACTAGACGTAAAATTTCACGTTTTTTACTTTTTCTTGCTTTCATTGACTCTAATATGTCCCAAATAATTATTTAAGCGTTCATGAATTTTCTCGTATTTTTATTTTGCTTAATTCGATGACTTTTAATTTATTCTTTAAATATAACATATTACTACGTTTTAATCTCGAATTAAACTAAACCTTAATATAAAATTCCCAAATTAAAAATTTAGACTTATAATAATTATCTGAGCTTAAATATAATTTTATTAAGCTTAAAACTAGGCTTTTCAGTTAATTCATTAATTAACGTTTCGTGCGGCGATTAGATCCCGGTTAAATCCAAAACTCCATATTTCGATTCTAAATTTTAAACATAACATTTTTATTATTTATTCTACCCTTGTGACCCATGAACCACACCCGTGGACCCATGGTTCTAATTTTAGTTCTTAAATTTTCGTTTTTGACACCTAATCGAACGCACCGAGCCATCTCCCAATTTACTCGAGCCATGCCATAGCCACCTAGAGCCAAACCCTAGCCAACCCATCTAGGCACCCTCCTGACCAAGTCCAAGCCCTGGCTTGCTTTCTCATGAAACTTGACTCAAGTTTTGCATATGTGTGTGTGTTAGACAACGTGTACTTCTAAGACTCCTAACCCAACTAGGACCCTTCCAGCTGGTTACCCATCGACCTGATGTGTCCTACATCGGTTAGCAAGAGTTGTCTTGGGCAAAATATATATGAATTCACAATCCTCCTCTAATGAGCTAGCTTTTGAGGTGGAGTTAGGTGGATTCATATCATATGGTATCAGAGCCTTACTCTTGACTGGTCGTGTGGGTGCATGTTCCTGGAAGTGCCCTGGAGTGCGGGTTAACGAAGGAGTTGGCATGAGGACGTACAGTCTAAAGGGGTCGAGAATGCCTGGAAGTGCCCTCGAGTGCGGGTTAACGAAGGAGTTGGCACGAGGACGTGCAGTCTAAAGGGGTCGGGAATGATGTGTCCCACATCGGTTAGCAAGAGTTGTCTTGGACAAAATATATATGAATTCACAATCCTCCTCTCATGAGCTAGCTTTTGAGGTGGAGTTAGGTGGATTCATATCACGACCCAATCTGACCCTAACCAACCTTGGACCATGCACAGACCCTGGCTAGACCAGCACAAGCCCTGGACCCAAGCAGCGATCCACTGAACCTTGACAGCAACCTCACGCATAACTTGCTGCCAAGAGCTTCTCCCTCACGATTTCCGTGTTTGGCTCGAGCCCCATCGAGCCACCCTATACCAACTCATGACCAGCCCCTCTATGGACCCTATTTCACCCTTAGAACCCATAAGGCTCGACCCCAGCTCCTAAAACCGAAGCCACAATACAAGCTACAAGAACAAGTCGAGAAACCCACTTTGACAAGGACTCTTGTTTTCTTCCTTAACCGTTTACCCAACAAACCAGCCCATGAACCAGCTCCTCAGGCACCTTCTTAGGACCCTAATGACTTGTCCTAGCCCAGCCCACAACCCCCAAGCCGAGACATCACTCTCTGCCCAGCTGCTGAACCATATGCTACTTCTCCTTGAAGCTCAGGACTCCTTCCCAGCCCTGGTGTTTGAGTCCAAGCATGGCTAGGACTCTTCCCTTGACCCATAACTGACCCTAGCCTAGCCCTGGTCCAGCAAAACCAAGCCATGCATCGAATCCCCCTTAACCGAGCCCTTAGTTCACCTTGACAGCAAATTCATTCCAGCTTGTAATCCTGATCGTAGGAAGTGTTTTGGTTGAGTTTTATGAACCTAAAGCTTTGTGTAAACACCCTTAATTATACTCTTAACATGGCAGCCCTCTTAACCACATAATAATATGAATTTGGAATAAAAAAAACACAAGTTTAGAACATGTATGCATATAGTTACGAAAATAACAACTTCTTCAAAATATGCTTAAATAATTAATATGGTATGATAGATGTTTGAAGGAGAGAATATGGCGTGCCTTTGCGTGATTTACACACGAATAAATGGTGTGCTGTCGTTGACCACCAAATTAATTCCTACTCTTTTAAATAAAATTAGTGTAATGGTGAGTAGGGTCGAATCCACAAGGAACGGTAGATTTATTTCTTTTGATAATAAAAATTAAAAAAGGGGGACTTGATTTGATAATTACTAAATAAAATAACCAAATCTAAAATTACCAAGCAAGAAAAATACTGAATCTAGAAATGAAAATTAATCAACGAGAATAAAGTGAATAATTTAATACGAGAAAATATTGATTCCAGGGGATTCCACTGTTTAATTATCTCACTGTTCATCGGTTAACCAATCAGTTATTCATGTTATTCCAAACAATTAACCTTAGAATTATAGGGATAGCCGCTAAAATCCTTGTGGTTTCTTAATTTAATTGACCAAACCCAGCATCCAGTCAAAAACTTATCAATAATTAACTGGGCACGATAGCGTTCCATATTAATTAAAGACAGCATTTTAGTTTCATGAAAACAGTGAATCCTAAAATCTAACAACCGAGATAGCTGCAATTGGAAGATCTAGCTCCGTCGATTTATTTAAATTACACATGTTATGATAGCACAATACATCTAATCTATTGCTACTCACTTACCAATCGTTCATGACAATTACGAATCACTGAATTCATGGTTAGCATTAGAAAATCATACATCAAATTAAATTGTCAGATTAATTGACGTATAACATTCATCTAATTAAATCATAAATCAACGAATATTTGGGCAAACAAGAATAATAAATTAAAGTGCAAAAACCTCACATCGATAAAATTAAACAATAGACTATCCCTTGAATCAGACTAAGAAAATTAGCCTAACATAGTTTGATCTACAATATATATAAAAAATAAATAAGAAAACATAAATAAATGCAAACTATTTTGTTGGGAAGAATTTTCAAGTTCTGCGCCTTCAGCTCCTTGCTTCGTGAAGATGGAATGGTTGTGAAGAATTCTTTTTTCAATCTCTTTCCTCAATTTCTTTGCTGCGGCTGTGGTCTCTCGTGAGTGGTTGGTAGGCTTTTGGGTTTTTATTTAAGCTAAAAGCCCACTAACTCTAATTAACATAAATCTTAAATATAAAATAATAGATAATATTTTATCTAGATTTTCCCTCCTGGCAATTTTTGGCCGCTGAAATATTGTCACAAGGCGTGGCTACGTCTTATTTCAAGACTTCTTCTGGTTTGGTCATTCACTTTCAAACTTTATTTTGGAAACTTCAAATGTGATAAACATAACCTTTTTAACTCAAATTTGCTCCAAGATCGCGAAAGTTCCTCCTACAATACAATTACACAAAAATGTATCAATTAAACATATCGGAGGTTGAAATAATAGGAAATATGAAAATAAAAATAATAACTATTATGAGCCTATCAATAAACGTTGACGATTGCGAAGAACAGCGACGAACGATCTTGGCTTGATTTTTTTTTGCTATTCTCGAAGCTTTCTCCTTAATCCTCCTTGTGTTTGCCATTTGATAGAGTGGGGAGAAGAGTTTGAAAGTGTAGGGGATAGCGGGGCGTGTGATGTGAGGAGGGTGTGGGGTCAAGTTTGTATATTAAATACTTAATTAAGCCACTAATAAGGCTTAGGCCCATTAAGAAGGTAATTAGGTCCATTAGTGCTTAATTAAAATATTAAAATTGTTTTGAGTAAAACATTTTGTGAATTTATTAGCCGGGTTGTCAAAACTTTTGTATTTTTGTTG
This sequence comes from Primulina eburnea, assembly GCF_022965805.1. Classification (NCBI taxonomy): domain Eukaryota; kingdom Viridiplantae; phylum Streptophyta; class Magnoliopsida; order Lamiales; family Gesneriaceae; genus Primulina; species Primulina eburnea. The sequence goes on from NC_133111.1 coordinate 10,990,483, forward strand.
AAAAACCAACACCGATAAAATTTATGTCTCGACGTATAAAATCACCCCAAAGCTCCTTATTTTCAAAAATAAGAAAAATCATCAACAATATTTCAAATAATTAAAAACAATTAACCAACAAAAACATTTCTATTTTTCAGCCCTCGGTCTCCGTTCCTCTATCGCAACTCGAATAACATTTAAAAAATACATTTTACTGCAACCATGTAGAAAATTATATTTTAAACATGTCAACATGCACAAAATAATTAATTTATACAATTAAAATACACAAAGAATTTAATGATTGCATGTATGTGGTTAAGTGGACCTTCGAATTTTCTTTGCTTTACACCTTGTTTGCCCAAAACCGGCTACCCGGGAAAAAATAGAGCTTGACTCGTAAAATAATGCAAACTCCAACATTTTTAGAACTATTAAATTATTTTTATTCATATTAAGAAGCCTTGCAAATATTTAATAAAAAATAAATACTCTTGTCTTGGTCGTCTCCGGTCTCCTTTCCCCTGCCTATCATCGAGTATTCTGAAAATCCTCAAATTTCATGTAATCATGTCATATTACATTTAATCATGCAATCATACATTTAATCATATAATAAATATAATGCTATCATTTAAAGTCAATTAAATAAAACAATTAAGCAATTAAATCAATTTTGCATGCATGTGGTTTACGTAGATTAGTTTTTCGGACGTTACAATTCTCCCCCCTTTAAATAGAATTTTGTCCTCGAAATTTTCCTTGACTTGATAATGGCAAAGCTTAGATTCCCTTATCCACCTCAAACATAACCTCTAACTTAAATCTTACCCTTCAATTCGATCCTCAAAATCTTGAAAATTGCAATTTTAACCAAAAATTTCCCAAAGTCGACTCCTAAATATTGCTCAAGTAGTTCATGCACCCTATTCTTCTCTAAGTTCTTCATTATCCCAATCAATTCTCATAACCCAATTTAAGATTTCATGTAAGAAAGCATCGAAAAAATGTTAAACAGCTAGGTTACCTAGAAATCAGAGTCGTGTCGGTTCAGCCTCAGCCTCCTCAGCTAGACCCTTCCAGTTGTGGGTTGCCTAGGCTTTGTGCATTTCACAACCTTGTGTCCTAACTCTCCGCAATTGAAGCACTTGTAAGTGCCCCACATGCACTTCCCAATATGTGGACGATTGCACTCTTTGCATAGTGGTCTCTCATCAGCCTTCAGAACGTTCCCTATTGGTGGTTGTCCTTGTGGTTTTGGTGGTTCTGGTTGCTTAGGAAGTCCCGTATAAGTCCCTCAGCAACGAATGGATCAGTAGTGCCATGAAAATCCTCGGGTTTCATCTTCCTAAAACGCTCATAATCAACCTCTGGTCTAACCCTCGTACCATTTCCTACGTGTTGTTCTAGTAAACGTGCCATACCGGCTAGCACACGGGCACTAGCATCTGAACAGGTGGAGGTTGTGGAATCTCTTCCTCATGTCTAACCTCATCAGTCCTACGTAAAATCTTTCTAGGAGGCATCTCTGTACACGTCGTCCAACCACGTAACCAACATGCATTTAAAATTTCACATACACTTATATCATGAATCATATAAGCATTTAAAATAATTTTAGCATATAAAATATAAAGCAGTAAAAACTCACATATTTGAGGCGTGACTTCTTGAGCTTCTCGGAGTGACAGTACACAACCCTTTGGGGAAAACCTCGGCTCTAATACCTACTGAAACGTCCACTATATTTTTTTAATCGTAAACTCAAAAATACTAACTAAATAAAATAACTTAACATAATCAAAACAATTTAAATCTCTTGTGCATCAAATAAATCCTAAATCATCAACTAACCGAAAATCCTAGATCGACCTTAATAAAGATCAACTAACAGTAAAATAAAGCATTAAAATAACTCTTATAAAATCTTTAACATAAATCTTTAAATCTCTAATCTATCAACCTAGTGCGGAAATATAAAGGCCCTCAGATGTGTACTGCTGCACTCGATCGACTCAAGCATCGGCGCCTCCCATAAATCATCAAATCATGTATCATATAAACCTAGTAAGTCTAATGACTCAACACGTTCTAAACATGAACAACAAATAATACATATAAATCACATGCATTAAAAATCATACTTTTGTTTAAAATATCTTTTGAACATAATTAAACCATTTTAAAATAGTTTTAAACATAAATAAATCATTTCAAAAATAGATTTTAATCATAAACAAATCATTTTAATCGTACAGCTTTCAATCATATATCATTTTGGGTGAAGTTTGATCCTTGAAAGTGACTAGCTTTTATCCTCCGGTCGATTGATCACTCTTCAGCTCCACATGGCCCAAGGGGGTGGGCACTAGACACCACCAAGGAAATACGATCGTCGTAGTTTCCTCGGGGGTCTTCTCCCATAGACGGGCTCCCTCTGGGGCATTTTCCCATAAATGGGTTCCCTCTGTGGCATTCTCCCGTAAATGGGCTCCCTCTGGGCCTTTTCCCCTCATGACATCTCCACAAAAATGTAAGTCCACAGTTCCCTCAAAAAACGGATCCCCCACATATCATATATCATATGTCAAAGTCAATTCACATCACTCAAATATTTTTCCTTTTCTTTTAAAACATAAAATATCATAGATTTCCAAAAATAGCATTTTAAACAGTACAAATTGCACAGCTTTACAATAAATCATAAAATATCATATTTTCATAAAAAGAATTATTTTAAATCATATAATATCATTTAGCATGTGTTATGATCCTTCGAGACACTGCCAAGCTTTTACGTATTTTCCTAAGTATAAATTACCGTTTTGCCTATAGACGTAAAAATTCTCGATTTTATCTTTTTCTCACTTTTAATGACATGGGCACATCCCAAATGATTATTTAAACTAAATCTAATTTCATAATTTTATTCCGCTGAAATCGAGGCTTTCTAATTAATTCTTTAATTAACTAATCGTGAGGCGATTAAATCCAGAATAAATTCAAAACTCCATATTTTCTTCCCAAACTTTAAATATAACTTTTTTAATACCTAATATACCCTTGTGAGCCATGAACCACACCCGTGGACCCATGGTTCCAATTTTTCTTATTACATATCAAAATTGACCAATATATAAACACACCAAGTCATCTCTCTATTTACTCGAGCCACCTCGAGCCAAACCCAAGACAACCCACCTAGGCACCCTCTTGACCAAGCCAGCCCATTAACCAGCTCTTAGAACCACGTTAGAGCTCCTGCATCCTGGACCCGAGTGCATGCTTGTGTGCGTGTGTTGGTGTCCTAGTTGTATTGAGTTCCCTAGTTGCCTTAGGACTCATCAAGCCATCTACCCATTGACCACCCATGACCCTTGCTGACCATGGACCACGCTCAGACCCAAACCAAGCCCATCCCAGACCCTTGAACCCATTCACAAACCACCAGAAAAGCGAGCCCCCATGGCCGCTTCTACACATACACGAGCGTGGGGGAGAGTCCCACTTCATGTGGACTCTTCCCCAGCCCAAAGCAAAAAACCATAGCCGCCCTAGGACCCAACCCAGCCCTAGACCAAGACCACCACTGCCCCTGAACCAGCACTGGCCGAGCCCCAACCCCCATGCAAACTATCGAGCCACCCCTTAATGCCATGCATGAGAATTGTTCTAGAAAACCCCTAGGACTCTTGACTCATGATATGCAATGGTTCCAGCCCTGTTTTACCTTTAAAATGATATGACCAACCTCCCTTGACCCCTATGAACCTAACTTGAGCCACCCAGCCTCAGCAGCGAGCCCCCGTGGCCGCTTCTGCACATACACGAGCGTGTGGGAGAGTCCCACTTCACGTGGACTCTTCCCCAGCCCAAAGCTCGAACCATAGCCGCCCTAGGATCCAACCCAGTCCTAAACATATACAACCACTACCCTGAACCAGCACTGGCCGAGCCCCAACCCCCATGCAAACTATCGAGCCACCCATTAATACCATGCATGATAATTGTTCTAGAAAACCCCTAAAACTCGACTCATGATATGCAATGTTTCCAACCCTGTTTTACCTTTAAAATAATCATATTTTAACTATATTCATCATATATTGGCAGCGTACTCGTTGGTAATCATAACATGTTTCATATTTGCATAAAAAACCGTATTTTTGAAAATAAACGTTCCACAGTAAAAATAATCAAACACCTATTTTTTCATGCATAAACATTAAATCATGCATAATATGATTTGCATGCATGTGGTTTACGTAGGTTGGTTTTTTGAACATTACATTACCGTTTTGCTCCTAGATGTTAAAATTCTCGATTTTATATTTTTCTCACTTTTAATGACATGGGCTTATCCTAAATAATTATTTAAGCTTAAATCTAATTTTTCATCATTTTATTAAGATTAAATCTAGGCTTTAATTTTTTAATTAACGTTTCGTGAAGCGATTAAATCTCAAATAAATTCAAAACTCCATATTTTCTTTTCAAATTTTAAACATAACATTTTTATTATATATTATACCTTGTGAGCCATGAACCACACCCGTGGACCCATGGTTCCAATTTTAGTTCATTAAATCTCGAAATTTAGCCTCACTCAAATACACCGAGCCATCTCCCAAATTACTCGAGCCATGGTCGAGCAACCTCAAGCCAAATCTGAGTCAACCCATCTAGGAACCCTACTGACCAAGCCTAGCCAATAGAACCTAGCCCTAGCTCTCTCAAACACTCCTGGAACCGGACCCAAACCTGCACATGGCTACATCTCCACGCCTAAGACTCCTTGTGGCACTAGGACTCTCCCAGCCTAGCCACCATCGAGCCCACCTCACCCTAACCATCCGTGGACCATGCCCAAACCTAACCAAGCCCAGCCCAGACCATAAACCCCCTACAGTGAACCACTGAACATGACAGCAGCCGCGCGCCCTTGCTTCGCTCGTGTCCTCCCTGAACCAAGCCACACCAGCCCCTGTCCCAACCCTATAACATCTCCCTGGGACCCTGATAGACCACCCTGGCTCGCCCCCAGGCCAGCCGCAAGCCTCCTAGCTGTGACTCTCCTGATCGCGCATGGTGATAGGACTCGTTTTTACGTGTTTTTAGTGTTGGTTTTGAGTCGCATACATGCATCATATTAGTTTGTTTTAGTTTAATTTTTCATTTTTTTAACATTATTTAACATGTGATTGATCTCGTGTATTTTGTGGTTATTTTGTAGGAATTGAACCAAAAAGTGGGAGAAAATTTGTCAAAATATCGAAGAGGATTCGCTAGGGCGGTCAAAAGTGACCGCCCCAGCGAGCATTTTGGTCTGGCCGAGGATTTTATGCGCAAGTGTCTCGCTAGACCGCCCGAGAGAAATCAGGGACATGTTCGAGGAAGTTTATGCGAGGACCTCTCGCTAGGGCGGTCAAAATATACCGCCCTAGCGAGAAGCGAGATTCGGGAAGATTTGTTTCCAACTTTTTATGGACTCTTTCCTACACCTAAACCTAAGACACGAGATCAACGACCTTTTTGGGGGGACTTTATCATTTTTTTCATCACTTTTCTTGGAGGAGAGGCTAGAGAAAGGAGATTTCGAAGACCTCGAGATTTCCACGTGTCGTGGCCGTCATCCATCGTCATCTTTAGTATTTTCATTATTCAGTATTTTATTTCTTACATTGATTGTTGGTTTTTATCATGAATTTCAGTAGCTAAACTCTAGATTTGTTGGGATTTGAGGGGATCCTACCCCGTACTCGGTGTTTAACATTATTTCTCGACGTTTTTATTAGTGATTTGTTTATGCTATTGTTCTTTCTTGATTCAATCGAAGCCTAGCTAACTTCCTTTGATTATTTCATGTTGTTGATGATTTTGATAGAACAATTAGCAATAGGATCAAATAGTATAAACCACGGATTTACAATTTTAGTAGATATACGGAATTGGGTACGTGTCGATAGTGATAGTTCACCCGGATGAAAGCTAGTGGATTCCATAGAATGTAATGCAATCTTGAACTGTTAAATAATTGAGGACACTTGAGTACTGCATGTTTATGATTAGTATTAATATAGCTCGACTGAGTATATTAATTAGTCTAGGGAATTCCGTCGAATGCACGAGTAAAAGTCGAGTGTAATTATTTAAACACGAGTGGTAGGTGAACTGCTAATTCCCAACAAATTCATTTCTCAAGGCGTATACCGATGATGGATTGTGGACAGCCGTCTCTTGATGGAGCACGTCCAAGCATCGTAAGACCAGTCATCCGAGCTAATCAGTTTGAGATCAAGCCAGCTATCATTCAGATGATTCAGAACACTGTCCAATTTGGGGAAAGTGCACTTGACGACCCTAGTTCTCATATAGCTGACTTTCTTGAAATTTGTGATACTTTTAAGTTTAATGGCGTGTCTGATGATGCTGTTCGTTTGCATTTATTTCCATTTTCACTGAGAGATAAAGCTAAGTCGTGGTTAAACTGTTTGCCTGTAGGGTCTATTACTAGATGGGAGGATATGGCAAAGGCATTCCTGATCAAGTACTTTCCTCCGTCGAAGACTATGAAACTTAGAGCCGACATTACTACTTTTGCTCAATATGAGCAAGAGTCACTTTACGAGGCATGGGAGCGCTACAAGGACTTGTTGAGGAGATGTCTACACCATGAGCTGCCTCTTGGGTTAGTTGTTCAAACTTTCTACTACGGTCTGCTTACTCCTAACCGTACTATGATAGATGCTGCTGCCTGTGGTAACTTACTGAGAAAAACGGCTGAGGAAGGATATGAGTTATTGGAGGAGATGGCTGCTAGTAGCTATCATCCTCAGTCTGATAGGCAGAGACGAGGTTCTGGAGTTAATCAAGTTAATGATTTGTCGACGGTTTCAGCACAGTTAGAGGCTTTGAATAGAAAGATTGATGGGATGAGCATGAGTGGGTCGGCTATGCGTCTGCAAGAAATTTTCTGTGATAAGTGTGGGGGTGAGCATGACGTGCAGGATTGCCAAGATGGCAATCCATTCTATGTGCCTGAGGGAGCACCGGTAAAACAAGTGGGATTCTAGAACCGTCCTAGAAATGACCCTTATTCGAACACATATAATCCGGGATGGAAGAATCACCCAAACTTTTCATGGGGAGGTCAAAACAACCAAAATCGCCAACAAAGAGGTCCACCATATGGGATGCACCAAGGATTCAAGCCAGAACCGCCTCGGGAGGAGAAGTTCAATTTAGAGCAAATGATGACTAAATTTATTTCTGCAACAGAGACGAGATTTCAGAACCAAGATGCATCCATAAAGGGGTTAGAGAATCAAATTGGGCAATTGGCTAAGTTGATTGCTAATAGGGAGCAAGGAGCCTTGCCAAGCAACACGGAAACTAACCCAAGAGAACATGTGAAGGCTGTGGAATTGCGTAGTGGAAAAGCACTCGAGTCTAATGAGGAAAAGACCAAGCACGGTGAGGATGAGGTGGAAAATCGAGGAGGTAAGTCTTCTAACTCTACATCTACACCTATTGCACAGAATAAAATTTTTATCCCTCCACCTTTTCCTGCAGCAATGAAGAAAGCTAAATTAGATGCACAATTTGGTAAATTTCTTGAGATATTTAAAAAATTGCATATTAACATTCCTTTTGCTGATGCTTTATTGAATATGCCAAGTTATGCAAAATTCTTGAAAGATATCTTAGCAAATAAGTGGAAGCTAGAAGATCATATGACGGTGAATTTGACTGAAAATTGCTCCGCTTTAGTTCAAAACAAGATGCCTCCTAAGCAAAAAGATCCAGGGAGTTTCTCTATACCTTGCATTATTGGTGACATTAATTTTCATAAAGCTCTATGTGATCTTGGTGCGAGTATTAATCTGATGCCTTTTTCTGTGTTTAGGAGACTGGGGTTAGGTGAACCCAAGCCAACTAGGATGTCGTTGCAGCTGGCTGACAGATCTGTCAAGTATCCACGTGGGATTATCGAAGATGTTTTGGTGAAAGTGGATAAGTTTATTTTTCCTGCAGATTTTGTGGTACTTGACATGGAGGAAGATTTAGAGATGCCTTTAATCCTAGGGAGACCGTTTCTGGCTACAGGGAAAGCATTGATTGATGTTGAAGAGGGGAAATTGAGACTGAGAGTTGAAGAAGAAGAAATTATTTTTGATGTCTTCAATACTCTCAAGCACACGATGCACAATGATAGTTGTTTTCGTATTGATGTCTTGGATTCTCTCATTTGTGATTTTATGCAGGATGGATTGAAAGAGCCATTGGAGGCCACTCTCACAACTGAAAAGCAGGAGGACGAGCTAGACGAGGAAAAGATGGAGATGGTAGCTCACTTGAATGTCATTCCACCTTGGAGAAAGCAAGTGAGGCTTAGACTAGAGGAATTGGGAGACAGAAAAGATTTAATGCCTCAAAAGTCAAGCCTAGAGGAGCCACCTACTTTCGAGCTCAAACCACTACCTCCACATCTCAAGTACGTATATTTAGGAGAAAATAATAAATTGCCTGTTATTATTTCCTCTTCTTTGACAGATGATATGGAGAGTAAGCTCTTGGGAGTCCTTAAGGAGCATTCGATTGGAAGGTTTCAGACATAAAAGGGATAAGTCCTTCGATCTGCATGCACAAAATTCTGATGGAAGATAAATACTCACCTCTAGCACAACCACAAAGGAGACTCAATCCAAAGATGCAAGAGATAGTAAAAGCTGAAACAATTAAACTTCTGGATGCATGCATTATCTATCCTATCTTTGATAGTGCGTGGGTAAGTCATGTACAATGTGTGCCTAAAAAAGGTGGGATTACTGTTATTACTAATGAAAAAAATGAGTTGATTCCCGCTAGAACTGTTACGGGTTGGCGTGTGTGCATAGATTATAGGAAATTGAATGATGCAACCCGTAAAGATCACTTTCCCTTGCCATTTATCGATCAAATGATTGAAAGATTAGCAGGTTATGAATTTTATTGCTTTTTAAATGGATATTCGGGATACAATCAAATCACAATTGCACCTGAGGACCAAGAGAAAACTACTTTCACTTGCCCTTATGGTACTTTTGCGTTTAGGCGTATGCCCTTTGGTTTATGCAATGCACCTGCAACATTTCAAAGATGCATGACCGCTATCTTTCATGACATGATTGAGAATTTCCTTGAAATTTTTATGGATGATTTCTCTATTTTTGGCTCCTCATTTAATGAATGTTTAGAGAATTTGAACTTTGTGTTAATTAGATGTGAAGAGAGCAATTTGGTGTTAAATTGAGAGAAGTGTCATTTTATGGTTCAAGAGGGGATTGTGTTAGGACACAAGGTATCAGAGAATGGAATTGAGGTCGACAAGCCCAAGGTGGAAGTAATCAAAAACCTACCACCACCTTCATCAATAAAAGGAGTTAGAAGCTTCCTAGGGCATGCTGGTTTTTATAGGCGTTTTATTAAAGATTTTTCTAAAATTGCTAAACCTTTATCCTCTTTGTTGATGAAAGATGTTGAATTTAATTTTGATTCTACTTGTCTGCATGCATTTGAGATACTCAAGGAAAGCTTGGTGACAGCACCTGTTCTGACTGTCCCTGATTGAGAGTTACCGTTTGAGGTGATGTGCGATGCTAGTGATACAGCTGTTGGTGCGGTGCTGGGTCAAAGGAATAACAAGGTATTTCATACCATCTACTATGCAAGTAAGACCTTAAATGATGCTCAATTGAATTACGCTACTACTGAAAAGGAATTACTTGCTATAATATTTGCTTTCGACAAATTTCATTCATACCTTGTTCTGTCTAAAGTAACTGTGTATACAGATCATTCTGCCCTAAAATACTTGCTTGCTAAGAAAGATGCGAAACCTAGGTTAATTAGGTGGATTTTATTATTGCAAGAATTTGATCTCGAGATTCGAGATAAAAAGGGTGTGGAAAATGTAGTTGCTGATCATCTGTCTAGGCTTGAGCATGTTAGAATTAAGGGCATTGACGATGATATAGATGACTGGTTTCCTGATGAACAATTGCTTGAGGTAAATGCGTACCCTTGGTATGCCGATTTTGCAAATTTTCTTATCACTGGCACACCTCCACCTAATTTATTGTTTCACCAAAGAAAGAAATTCTTCTCAGACATGAAATATTATTTTTGGGAGGAACCGTTTTTGTTTAAGATCTGTGCAGATTCCATGATAAGAAGATGTGTGGCGGAGGAGGAAACCAATCAAATTCTGAACCATTGTCATGACCGTGAGGTAGGTGGTCACTTTGGAACCATACGGACGGTATCTAAGGTACTTGAATGTGGCTTCTATTGGCCAACTCTTTTTAAGGATGCTCGTTTGTATGTTCTCAATTGTGATAGATGCCAACGCACAGGTAATAATTCCAACCGTCATGAGATGCCTTTAAATAACATTGTTGGGTGTGAAATATTTCATGTGTGGGGGATTGATTTTATGGGTCCTTTTCCTGCGTCTTTTGCAAAGAAATTTATTTTGGTGGCAGTGGAGTATGTATCTAAATGGGTGGAGGCAGAGGCTTGTGCCACTAATGATGCACAAGTGGTGTTAAAATTTTTGAAGAAACATATTTTTAATCGATTTGGTGCACCACGTGCAATCATAAGTGATGGTGGCACCCATTTTTGCAACAAAATTTTTGATAAACTGTTGGGCAAATATGGTGTCACCCACAAGGTTTCCACTCCATACCATCCCCAAAGTAGTGGACAAGTTGAAGTATCCAATCGAGAAATTAAGAGGATTCTAGAGAAGACGGTTAATGTGAATAGAAAGGACTGGTCCATTCGGTTAGATGATGCTTTGTGGGCTTATCGTACTGTTTTTAAAACACCTATAGGCACTACACCATATAGGTTGATTTCTGGTAAAGCATGTCATCTACCAGTAGAATTAGAGCATAGAGCATATTGGGCGACCAAAGCACTAAACTTTGATTTTGCTCTTGCAAGTGAAAAACGATTGCTGCAGTTAAATCAGTTAGATGAGTTTCGAGGAAAAGCTTATGATCTTGCACTATCTTACGAGGAGCGCACCAAACGATCCCATGATAAACACATTATAAGAAGGGAATTCAAAGTGGGTGAAGCGGTGTTGTTATACAATTCTCGCTTACGACTCTTTCCGGGCAAGCTAAAGTCAAGGTTGTCAGGACCATTCACTATAGCCAAGGTGTTCCCATCGGGTGCAGTGGTGTTGCATGATGGCAAGGAAGGGACATTTACTGTGAACGCTCAAAGATTGAAGCACTATATCGGTGGCACAATTGAGCCACAAATTGGAGTCACTCGGCTCCATGACAGTCAGTGAGGACATGGGTGAAAAGTCGAGCTCTAGACTATAAATTGAGAACTACTTCTACTCCTTATATTGATCTTAATTATATTTTCCTTATTTATTAATCGCATCATTTGCATTTAGGTAGTTGCATGGAATTGCATTCATTTTTAGACGAGAATGTCTCGCTAGGGCGGTCAAAACTGGCCGCCCCAGCGGGCACTCGCATTGTTCAATAACATAGTCGCCGAAAACTTCTCGCTAGGGCGGTCATAATTGACCGCCCCCGCGAGCGATACGGTTTTTTTTAAAAGGTTTTAAGTCGAGGACCTCTCGCTAGGGCGGTCAAAATATACCGCCCTAGCGAGTCGCGCAGATATAAAAATTCTTCCTCTTCTCTTTTCTTCTCCACTTCGAACCCTACCCCTCCACCTCCAATTTTCGGCGCCTCCTTCCATCTTTTGTGCTCAAGACTTATTATTTGGTGATTTTTCAGGGCAAAGACTCAATCTTGGCCTATACACTCCACCAGGAAGCATTTAGGCTACAATATTTTCTTCTCCGGTGGTCTTTCAAGCAACTCCGGTCATCTTCCACAGATTCCGGTGAGCATCTCCGGCGACCCTCAAAAATTTTCCGGCGTTTTGATACTTTGTGCACTCCAGTCTCGACATGGCACCCAAAAGATCTAAGGTAACTCATGGTGCTTCTAGTTCTCGATCCACTCCATCTATGTTTGTGAATGAAAAAGCTAGGGAGAGATTTGAACATGCTAGACTACATAGGAAACCAATCCCTGAGCGTGGATTTAGCTCGTTTATTATCGATCAGTTTTCGGAGTCCCAAATAGAAAGACGAGGGTGGACTATCTTTGTAGCACAACCGAATGCAGCAGTGCTTCCGGTTGTGCGTGAATTTTATGCCAATGCTCCGGAGGGGAATGAGTATAAGGCATTTGTGAGGGGACATCTAGTCCCGTATGATTCCAAGACGATCAATGAAATGTTGGGTTTACCGTCGGTGGACGATTCGGTGTTTCAGGCGTGGGTGCTTAACCCAGATTATGATTTGATCATTCGCACACTCTGTTATCCGGGCACCACGTGGAAACAACCGGGGACTTATACGATCTTTCTTGAAAAATCTTTGAAAGTGGAGGAGGCATTGTGGTATGATTCTTGTCTAAGAGATTGATGCCGGTCGGCCATACGAGTGATGTGCAGCGTGAGCGGGCGGTTGTTCTTTATGCCATCTGTACTGGGATGGTGATTGATGTAGGCAAGCTCATTTTCGGACAGCTTAACATGTGTATTAATAGCAGCAATTTGGCTTTTTACTTCCCGACGATAGTGACTGAGCTGTGTGCCCGACCGGGGGTGATATTCGTAGATGATGATGAGTGGTTACCGCCAATGAGAGCCATTGATGAGGCTCTTTATAAATCCAAGAGGGAGAAAAGATAGGTTGAGCTGCCCGAGGAGGTATTTTTCGATTATGGGAGAGCAGCTCAACCACCTCCGGCCTTAGGACATGCACCACCACCTCCGCAGCCACGCCGCCGTGCCATGCAAGATCGCGTCGACGAATTGGGCGATTGGGCCACTTATCAGACTCAGTACTAGGCCGTTAATCAGGCTCACATTCAGAACATCGAATACTTGGTGCAGGGGATCTCAACTCATTTGGGCATCGACACTTCCGAACGGCCACCTACACCCGCATACCCGCCACCCTTCCATTTTCAGTACAATTATCCTATGCCCCCAGCAGCTGAAGAGGGAGTTCCACCGCCAGAGAATGAGGAGGAGGATGATTTCTGATCAGGGGAGTTTACTGTTTCCCCTTTCTTTTTTATTTTGCATATTCTGTCTTTGCATTTACATTCATGAGTTTTTATGTTTTTAGTGTTTGTTTCGTTTTGTGCAATGAGGGCATTTCACAACTCTAGTATGAGGGGGGTAGATTGTTATGTTTGCTTAGTTAATTGGTTTTAGGTTCGTTGCATTTCTTTTGTTTGGTGGAGTTTATATTACTTTGGTGGTGTCAAGTTTCAGTTATGGGAGTTTATTTGGTGTTGTTAGTATTGCTTGTTTTGAGTTGGTTGTTTTTAGTCCGTTATAGTATTGCATGGTTGGTGTCGTTTATGGTGAGAAGACATAGTTTATGATCCAATGATGATGTTGAATTGATAGTATACAAAAGTATTGATTGGGTCACTTCATGAATAGTACTCTTGATTGTTAAAGCATGAATTTTGGTACAAAGTTTGAACTTTTTGAGCACATATGTGTGGGGACTAGAATTTTGTAGGAATAATAGTGAAATTTGAAGGTTGTGTGTGGTTAACTTGAAAGGCATCATTTATGAGTTGATTTAGCATGTAAACCCGTGAAAATTAGTCACTAATTGGGAACTTGAATGAGAACATTTGATTTGCCTTGAACTTTACATTTACCCCCTTTTCAATGCACTAAATTAAAATATCATACCCCTAACCAGCTGTAATCCAAAGTTATATATTCTTAGCCTAGGGAGTACATGTGTGAAAAATGTGCATCTAAAAAAAAACAAAGAAAAAAAAAAAGGAGATGTAAGGTGAGGGGGAGCCGAAATAAAAGGAATGAAATTCTATTCCTAGACTAAAAGTTGGAGATGTAAGGAGACGAGGAAAGTCAGACGAAAAGTCTTGACGATTGCACAATGAAAATGATAGGTATACTCCCAACTTTTAGCCACTTGAGCTTATTTTCCTTCTTTTCGACACCTTTATCTGCACTTAAGAATTGAATAAAGTTCAATTTATGGTTAGTGATAAATGGACACGGGGGTGCATGCTAGTGAGACTTGTATTGAAGTGTTAATTGAGTGACTCGCATGATTTGATGATTGATCTATTTGAAGTATGAATGTGTAACGCCCCGAAAATTTTAAAGTCCACGCGAACCACATGCATGCATTTATTAAATTCCTTTGTATTTTAATTAAATGTGCATTAATTAATTATGTTGTGCATAATTGCATGTTTAAAATATATTTTTCTACATTGTTGCATTAAAATGGTATTTCTAGGATTATTCAAGTGACGATCGAGGAACGGGGACAGAGGGCTAAAAATGTAAAAGATTTTTATTAAATAATTATTTTTAACTATTTAAAATGCGGTCGATGTTTTTAAGTAAATTTTTGAAAGTATCAAGTTGTGAGGTGATTTTATACGCCGGAACGTAATTTTATCGGTATTGGCTTTTCAAATAAAATTCGAGCTTTCGAGCATCCCGGCTATTAAATTCACATTTTTATTTAAAAGAAAACTTTGATATTATTTTATTTAAAATCTAATTTAATTAATTGGGCTTTAATTTATGGCTTAATAGGCCTAAAGTTTGTTTAGTTGATAAATTAGTATTTAAAATTGATTTAACCCTACACAACTCTAGAAGCAATCGGCCACCCACTTTCAAGTTTTTAAAACTCTCCCAAACCTTTCACCAACACACACGGCACTCTCGTTTCTGGACATAATAGTTGACAGCATCCGAGAGCTTGAGGGCTTTCGCTTGGAGTTCTAGCCTTGTCGCCTCCTCCGTTCTTCGTCGTCATCGTTTAGTCGAGCGTAATCTACGCAAAGGCACCCTCTAATCTCCCTTGCTCATCCATTATATCATAATATGCTTTGAATTAATATGCATGATCTTCAATATGTTTTTTTTCAGAAAATTCGGTGTGGCTTTCCAACTTTTGCTTCGAATTTTTGATGTTTTGTTGTAAGGGAAATTATGGGAAGCATGTAGGGACTGCCATATGGACAAGCTAAGTCTAAACTAAGTTTGAAAGCAATTTAGAAGCACACACCAATCACCCAGAACCACCAAACGCGAGACAGTAAGGGACGGCTGCTTGCTGTCATCTTGTGTGCAGCGGGCGACCGGTGGTTCGGGGCAGGGCAAGCACTTGGCTGGGGCTAGGGTGCGTGAGAGGGCTGTTAAGGGTCTAGGGCAGAGTTCTAGCACGCTAGGACTCGAGCAAGGGTCGGCGGAAAGAGTCCTAGCACGCTAGGACTCTACCCGCGTAGTGCACTCCCAAAGCGCGCAGGTTGCAGCGCTTGCACAGGGAAAGGGGATCGGTCTGGGGTGCAAGGGCTGGGCCAGGGTAACTATTTAGGGTCCTAGGAAGGTGCTCAGGGGATTGGTTCGGGGTTAGAGTCGTCGGGTAGGGTTCACCGTGCACAAAACCATTACAGCTGCCTTGTGCTGCTCTCGGCCAGCACGGGGGAAAGTTGGGGCGTCTTGTTTTTGGGTTTGGGGCGGTTTCCTTGTCAATCTTAGTGTCCAGTAGGCAACTATAACATGTTAGGCACCTTTTGGCTCGATATGGTTCGGGGTAACTCGATAAATTAGGAGATGGCTCAGGGTCGAAGTTTAGGTGTCAAAATGAGTTTCAAAATAAAGAAAAATCGGAAAACGACTCACGGGGGTCGAGTCGTGATCCATAAGGGCTAAAATAATATAAAAGGACTAAATTTAGAATTTAGGAATTTTATATTAAATTTTGGTATTTTTCGGGATTAAAACACCGTTAAAATAATTAAGAAAAGATAAATTAAAAAGCCTAAGTTTTAAGCCAAATAAAATTACGAAAAAATTCATATAAGCTTAAATAATTATTGGGACATTTTAGAGTCGTCAAATCAAGAAAAAAGTCGAATACGTAAAATGTCTAGTCTAGGGGTAAAACGGTCTTTTTACACCTAGAAATTTGTAAAGGTCATGGCAGTGCCCGAAATGCTATTTTATGATATTATGATTATGTTTAAAATGTTTATGAAATGTTCACGATTAAATTATGATTTTAAATGTCTATTTGTTATTTATGACTGAGAGAAGACATTTAAAATACATGTTGCATGCTTGGTTTCAAAAATGAAAAATGTAATGATATTCATGATTTTTCTAAAGTGATGTGAATGAAAAATGTTGAAGGATGTGAAGTGATTGTGACTAATTCGTTAATGGTGGCGACGTCGTGAGGGTTATGGTCCCAGTGGGAGCCCGACGATCGTGTTTCCATCATTGCAAATATGTGGTAACGGATATGTGGTAACGGTTTTGTGGTAACGGAAGAATGGGAATATCGTGAGGGGAGAAGGCCCCAGATGGAGCCCATTTAAGGGAAAAGGCCCCAGAGGGAGCCCCGACGATCGTATTTCTATTCGATCATGTTAGGCCAAGGCTCAGTTGACCGGTGAGAGTGTCGCTGATGTCCCCGCCGCCCAGTACTGTGGTTTTATGTAGATGGATCCATCGTCATGTAATGTCATGTTGAGGAAAGTCACAATTAACGATCTGAATTCAACAAAGGAAAAGGAAAATGTTTATGATCATGTTAAAATGTTATGTCATGTTGAGGAAAAAGGAAAAAGATTAAGGTTTATTTATGCATGTCATGAAAATGTTTATGTTTAAAGTTTTATGCATCATGAAAATGTTTACGAAAATGTTTATGTTTAGGCATCTTCATGAAAACGATATTTTAAGTACAAATATTTTTCACCGTTATATGTTGACTGTATTACGTATTACTCGTTATAAAGATTATGGTGTGTTGAGTCTTTAGACTCACTAGGTGTGATGGATGCAGGTGATTTTGATATTATGTTATGGAGGTCTTGATGGATGATCTGACTGGACTAAAGGTGCACGGAACCCGAGGACCGACACCAGTTTCCGCACATGTGTTTATGATTTATGTTAAAAGTTTTTACGACATTTTATTTATGTTTTGAGAGGTTTTTGAGAGATTATAGTATGGTCTGTATTTCTCAAATATGTAGTTGATGATTTTAATTTTAAAAGATATCTAAAATATTTTATGGTTCGGCCGATGCTAAGTGAGGTTTTAAAAAAAAAAAAATTTCTAGTACTTTTTAAAGAAATAAAAAGGTCAGGACGTTTCATAATGACTAGACCCATCATCACACACACACACGTTCAAATTAGTGTCAAGATTTATGTGTAGATGAGAATGAGTATTCGTTTGTGATTTGACTTGATTATGATTTGTATCTGGGAAAGTTCACTGAGGCATGAGCATAAAAGTTGTTAACTCACCATTGACATTTACTTGTGTTGGTTATTTCTTGTTTGAGTATTTTGTGTTTGTTGTGTTTGTTTAGAATCTCGTGCTTTAACCTATTTTGCTCGAGGGCGAGCAAAAGGTTAGTATGAGGGGGTTGATAGAACTCGTTTTTACGTGTTTTTAGTGTTGGTTTTGAGTCGTATTCATGCATCATATTAGTTTGTTTTAGTTTAATTTTTCATTTTTTTAGCATTATTTAGCATGTGATTGATCTCGTGTATTTTGTGGTTATTTTGTAGGAATTGAACCAAAAAGTGGGAGAAAATTTGTCAAAATATCGAAGAAGATTCGCTGGGGCGGTCAAAAGTGACCGCCCCAGCGAGCATTTTGGTCTGGCCGAGGATTTTATGCGCAAGTGTCTCGCTAGGGCGGTCAAAAGTGACCGCCCCAGCGAAATCAGGGACATGCTCGAGGTAGTTTATGCGAGGACCTCTCGCTAGGGCGGTCAAAATATACCGCCCTAGCGAGAAGCGAGATTCGGGAAGATTTGTTTCCAACTTTTTATGGACTCTTTCCTACACCTAAACCTAAGACACGAGATCAGCGAACTTTTTGGGGGGACTTTATCATTTTTTTCATCACTTTTCTTGGAGGAGAGGCTAGAGAAAGGAGATGTCGAAGACCTCGAGATTTCCACGTGTCGTGGCCGTTATCCATCGTCATCTTTAGTATTTTCATTATTCAGTATTTTATTTCTTACATTGATTGTTGGTTTTGATCATGAATTTCAGTAGCTAAACTCTAGATTTGTTGGGATTTGAGGGGATCCTACCCCGTACTCGGTGTTTAACATTATTTCTCGACGTTTTTATTAGTGATTTATTTATGCTATTGTTCTTTCTTGCTTCAATCGAAGCCTAGCTAACTTCCTTTGATTATTTCATGTTGTTGATGATTTCGATAGAACAATTAACAATAGGATCAAATAGTATAAACCACGGATTTACAATTTTAGTAGATATACGGAATTGGGTACGTGTCGATAGTGATAGTTCACCCGGATGAAAGCTACTGGATTCCATAGAATGTAATGCAATCTTGAACTGTTAAATAATTGAGGACACTTGAGTACTGCATGTTTATGATTATTATTAATATAGCTCGACAGAGTATATTAATTAGTCTAGGGAATTCCGTCGAATGCACGAGTAAAAGTCGAGTGTAATTATTTAAACACGAGTGGTAGGTGAACTGCTAATTCCCAACAAATTCATTTCTCAATTGATTTAATCCAAATTATCATTGCTTTCTTGAATACGTTTTCTTTGCATTTTAATTATTTTAGTTGTTTAATTTACATTAGTTTAATCATCAACTCATCTTATCGTTGCTAAAGAAATTTTACTTGAAAATAAAAATAGTGTAACGCAGTCCTTGTGGAACGATACTCGTATTCACTTACGTTTATTATAACTTGACTATCGTGCACTTGTGATATTTAAATCGAGCTTTAATTTATAAAATAAATTTTGGGACTATTCACTTGTGCAAGTTTTGCTCGATCACATGGGGAAGAGTCCCAACTCCCATGGACTCTACCCTAGTGTTTCCCTCGTGTCCTAACCATGCTAGGGACTCTACCTAGGACCCAACCACGACCCTTAATAATCAGCCTCCAGACCTGTTCGAGCCCACTTTCCCGATGCACCCTAGCCGAGGCATGAACCAATGCAAACCACAACAAAAACCCACGGCTCTCTTTGATTTTCTATCGGCTGTTTCAGCTTTGTTTTCTATTGAATTTTATCATGTTTCAATTACAATTCATTCATATTTTATCATGTATTGGCAGCATGTCCGTTCGGTTCATAACGTTCTTCATATTAACGTAGAATCGTCGTGTTTTTAAAAATATACGATCTACTTTAAAAATAATCCAACAACCATATTTTTCATGCATAAATAATTAAATCATGCATAATATGATTTGTATGATGTCTAAAATGGTTTAGAATATGTGTCTTTGCGTTAATAACGCTCGAATATACGATTGTTGGCGAGGGTGCGATGTTGGACAGCCAGACGACGAAGAACACAAGCCTTTTCTTCCCAAATTTTCAAAAATATTGTGGTGTGTGTGAAGTGTATTTCGGCTGCTGAAGGTGTGATTTATGGTGTTTAAATTATAATTTAAACAACATAAATCACACCTTCAGCAGCCGAAATACACCTCACACACACCACAATATTTTCGATAATTTGGGAAGAAAAGGCTTGTGCTTTTCGTCGTCCGATCTTCCAACGTCTAGGTAGCATATTTATAATTTAATGAACAAGTTAATGGGATTTGGTTTTGGGCCTTGCAAGCTTAAGGGAAATCGGGCCTTCTTTAAATAATTAAATTGGGGCAAATAACCCTTTTTTAATTAAAACATAAAAGTTTATAAAATTAGTTTCCCAAAAATAATATTTTTGATCTTATAAAACTCCTTGTTGTCCAAAACCGGCTTCTCAGGAAAATTCGAGCTCGACTCGTAAAATAATTCGAACTCCAACATTTTTAGAAAAATTAAATCATTTTTAATCATATTAGGAAGCCTTGCAAATATTTAATGAAAAATACATATTTTGTCTTGGTCGTCTCCGGTCTCCTTTCCCCTGCCTATTATCGAATATTCGGGTAAAATCTTTAAATTTCATATAATCATGTCATATTATCATTTAATCATGAAATCATACCTTTAATCCTATAATAAATATCATGCAAGCATTTAAAAACAATTAAGCAATTAAAACAATTTATATGCATGAGGTTTACGTAAGTTGGTTTTTCGGACGTTACACATTTACTGCAGAGTTGGAAACATCAGTATCCTACCAAATTAGTTACCCGATTTTATGAACCAACCGATCAATTATAAAGACAAGACTAAAGATAGTTTAGAATTAATTATGCATCAACTCAAAGTTATGGTGGACAAATGCAGCACTGCTTGGGGAAGCTATAGAAGATCGGCCTCAGTCAGAAAAAGTGTTGGAAGAAGTATCATTTGAAGAAGAGCTCACAACATCAATTTTCGAGAGTGGCCAAGAATGCGTAGTGAAGAGATATACTTAAACAATGATTGATCTAGTTTGGTTTGATGATGATGACTCAAACAACCAAATTTGTGAGTGTGATTTGGAACAAATCGGAAATCTAGGAATGTTTGAACCTTTTCTAGGTGTTGAGCCTCGTCCGAAGAGATTTTTAAAGAATTATCTAATAAATATGTGACAAAACTGATTTTCTCATCATGTGCCTATTATTCAAAGTCGTGTTTTGTTGAGGTGACTAGCTTACAGTGTTTGTACATATCTAATCATACTTGTGGGAATATGAAACCAAGACCTATATATGGTGTCATATGACATTTACTTTGGACGTCAACGGCTCTTTGATGAGTTCTTCAAATCAGACGCTACTTGAGATGCTACCCAAGCATGTTATTTCCGTTTTATTTATTTTAATTTTTTTTTCATTGATTTTTTATTTCTTTGTGAGTTTATCTTGTTTAAATTTTCTTTGTGACCTATTGACTAAGTCACATTTATCCAATATACTAGTGGAGAAAATTTTCCAGAGTTAATCCTATGGACATTTGAAAGACATTATAAACAAGTATATATCCTGATCAATCACACATACACATGAAAATGGTCATTTTTGCATGTTTTATTATGTTGTTTTTAATCAATTATTGCATGAGTTTATGGTATTGAGTCTGTATTTTATCATTTTTTTAACTCATTATTTATGCATATTGTCTGTTTCTTATATTTTTCGAGTTGATTTGTAGGTGGATGTGATAAAAAAGAAGTAATTGTCGACTAGAAGTACGAACACGACGTGCTAAGGAGGGTGTTTTCCACGCCCAGTTCGCAAAAAAGAAAAAAAAATCAAATGATTGAGACATCTGACTAAAAAATTAATGCAAGCAGGCTTTGCTAGGGCAGTAGAATTTGTTCGCCCTAGTGCGAAACAATAAGGAAACAAAATATGCATGATTTGTTTTATATTTTGTGGAGCCTTGGAGGCATCTCTATCTAGGAGAAGCCCTAATACACAAAATTAATTCACTATTCATCATATTTACTCACACACGCATCAAATGTGATTTTATAACATGATATGATATTATAATCCATGGATCTACAACTTGTATAGATATATGAAGTTGGATATATATTGATAGTCATAGAGCGAAAATTGAAAGCTATATAATTTCACGGTTTGCTAATGTGATTATAATTTTTAAATAACACAAAGGCATTTAGTTAATGTATTTTGCTAATTAGATTAATATATCTTGAAAGATTATATTAATAAAAGGAATCCCGTCAAAAGCATGATTTATGAATTGAAATTCAATATAATTAGAGAAGATTCAGGTGTAGGTGAACCGAGAGCCTAACAATCTAATTATTTATGTTTCATTTATAACTTGATTCGTATACTTTATCTTTATTCTAACTTAAAGGATTAATTTTATTAGGAAATTCACAGTCCAAGAAAAGTTTGATCAACACATTTCATGACATCACATTACACTTTGATACACTTTTCTTGAACATTTATAGAACCAAATGTGCACCCCAAAAGTCCTTTTTGATCTATGTTTGTAAAGGTATGTGATAGTGGATAAGGGTAGAAGGTGGAGCCTATGTGATCTCAATGTAATAGTTAGGCCGGCGGTCGATAGTTAATATGATTTGATCAACAAAAATATGCATGAAACTTGTAAGTGACATATCACACATGCACGTTCGTGATTTATGACTGAGGTGATGATTTAGAGGAGTTAAGAAGTCACTGGATAGTATAGTATCTTGATGAATTTCTTGATCATGCATGAATTCGGGTGTTGAGACAAATGATGAAAATCATGAAAAATAATCAATGACCAAATCACGATCTCATTCTTTCTTTCATTTTAAATCTCATGCTTGCTCGAGGACCAGAAAAAGCTAACGAGTCCATGATCTGTCGTGTTTATTTGTTCTTAATTTGATATTTTCCATTGATTGTGAGCATAGACATGAGCTAATATTCATTTGTATCCTTATTGTAGGAGAAATTGCCTCAAAATAATGAAGAAACATGAAAATCGGAGAAAAAAGTGAAATTGGAAAGATGGGCAGAATGGACTGCACGGGTGCGCTATAAACTAGTGTGGGTAGGGTACGGTAGCTGGCCAAAATTCCAGAACAAAAGTGAGTGTGGGGGCACTCATTTTCAAGCGTAGGGGACTCGTTCGTGCAGAAACCTATTTATACTAGGCTTTGTGCGTTGTTTTGGCCCGTTAATAATATAAATAAAAGAGGACGACTGTTTTTCAAGAGCGGGCCGGGAAGAACAACTTTCATTATTTTCACCCTAAAACACCCAACAACACAAATACCCAGACAACACAACCACATAACTACGCATTCAAGGAGGCTCCGGACATGAATTTTAGACGTGAGAGCATTGACAAGGGATAGTTGTATCACAAGACAAAGGAAATTCATCTGGGAACGGAAAATCGACTTTACTTCGTTAATTTTTTTTTATTTGACTTGATTTATTGATGAGATTTTTGAATATTTCTATAAGTTTGATTATTTCATCATAAACTTATTGGTTATTTTTAGATATTGGTGTTAACTCGACTTGAATTATATGTTTTGAATATTATCTTGCCTATTATTATTTGTTCTTACGATTTCTTTTCTTTTTCATGTTTTATTTTCCTTTCAATTTACTGATCACAAATTGGATGTTAAATTTATACAAAATCTGGTACTCGGGAGAAGGGATTTTGAATAGGATATTAGGAAAACACAACCTACGACATTTTTAGAGTTCGGGAGGTCTAAAATTTCCTTTGAGGTCGTTGAAAGAGAACAATAGAACTTGATTAGATTATTTATATGTTTTATTTATGATAGGGACATCAGTATTGATATTAGAATAATAACCTTTACTCAACACTCGAGAGAGGCAATAGATAAAATTTAAGGTACTTAACCTATAAACTGAAATAGGTGATTTCATAAATTAATATGATTTACATAAATGAAAATTGGGTGAAATCTTGTATCTAGAACCCGTCTCAAATAGTGTACCCAAAGTCGTCCTTAGAATTTTTGCATTATTTAATATATTTTAGTTTATTGAAATCTCTAAATAAAGCTGAGATTATTTTAATTATAGTATTTATTGTGAATATAATTATCAATTCTCGTGAGAATGATACTCTAAACATCATATATTAAAATTTGACATTATGCGCTTGTGAGAGAAAAACACGCAACAAAAAATCTGTCAAGATGCCCAAACCAAAAAGAGTCAGAATTCAGGAAGGATTTTCGACCAAGATTTAACCGAAGAATGTTTCAGAGAAAAGTCCAAGTGATATGTGACCAGACAAAATAATTTTTCTGAGGATCCTCAAAAGAAAAGGATTCTCCAAAAAACAAAAAAAAAACATGTGATAGTTACTTAACCTCCACATAAATACTAGACACTAACCAGTGAAATATATGACTACTGATCACTTCAAGATGTTGCCATCAACTATTGGAAAGCAATAATGGAAAAAGTTATCTACAAGCCTGAAGTCCGACTTTCAAATGCGAAAGTGGCTTTTACAAATATCAAGACAAAAGAAAGATGAGGGCATCGACCATTCTCTTCAATTTTACCCAGAATGAAATTTAATATTTCAATTTATGTGTAATGTGTTTCAAGCTATGATGAATAGCTAAAAAATTTGCATTCTACGACAGTAACCATCGATTGCAATTGCTTAGTTGGACTGTGAAGAACGGTTTGTAAAACCTGATAGATACAACCCAATGATATTTTTCTCAATTAGGTAAAAGTTTTAATGTAATATACGAAAGCATGATGAGCTGGGAAAAAAATTAAATAAAAATAAAATCAAAGTAAAATGTGAATTCAAACTAAAATGATCAGATGTCTAAACAAAAGTAACTATTTTAGGCCACTAAAAAGAAATATGACTAAATGAAAATTTGTCTAAACATTGAGGACCAAATTTAGAATTAACATTGATGAAAACATTGGATTTTCTTGTCTTTAATTTAAGTTATTGGCAGAGGAATTAGCTAATATTATTATTTATACATTTTTTTTGTTTTTCACAAGTATTGCCCATAATTAGCATCAGGACCTCATGTTGACCTTCGGATTAGTTGCAGTGTATCATAGTTGAAAATTTATTATATACTACATGGGTGATTTCCAATTTAATAATTGATGTTTAGGCAATTCTTAATTAGTCTTTTTTTCTTTCAGAGTCCTAATTTATTCTTTTTTATATATAAATTTTTCCATATAATCCTTGTTAGACATGAATTTTATTGTGGCGATGATAACTAAAACAAGTAGACCAGCAGACCAGAACAACATAATAACTTATCAGTAGCTGTTGTTCTAGTAAAACTAAACCAGTAGAAAAGGGATAACAATTCAAAACCAGTAGAGAACGTTTTCTAACGTTGCTATCTTAATTGTTATCGTTAAAGAGTTCCTAGTACTAGTATTAATTGCAGCATTAAATACTATACGGAGTCATTTAATGCATATTACCCAATTAAGTATAAAACAAGACTGATTGTTTTATAGCTTTTCTGCAGGAACTTGTTTCGGTAATAAAGCTGATTGTATCAGTTATCTGAAGACTTCTCTGATTGTGAACTGTTGAACTCAGTCGATTATATATACTTGGATCAAATCCTTGTTCGACACGACACTTCGCATAATATCATTTTCAAGGAACAAAGCTACTCTCTTATCAGACGAATATCAGAATTCCTTGAGCATTTAAAAAGTTCAACACAAAGAAAAGTAGCACACGCTTCATAGATTATATCTGATCTTTTGTAGATCATCTTGTGCTACTAATTCTTACACTCTTCACGATCTTTACTGCACTTATACTTTATCAGAAGAGTCTGTAATCTGAAAAGAGTCTTTTCAGAACTTTGTGTTTCGCATTTTTGTGAGTTGAGAAACTAAGAGTTTCAGTAGGCTGAGGTGTAAGTCCTTCTGAAGTGGGTGTGTACAAGTGTTGTACTGTAATATCCAAAGTCTTTTAGTTATACCTTCTGGAAACAGAAGAAGGGGAGACGTAGAAGAGTTTATCTTCGAACTTCCATAAACAACTGCTGCCTACTGTTTTATTGTTTTTCAACTACTTCATCATATTGTTTCCGCACGTCTTATTGTAATCAGGTGAAAGTATTCGCACAAGATCAACTACTATCCTTAACAGAATTTTAGTACCTCATCAGAACGAAAAACGAGTAGAGTTTATTCACCCCCCCTCTAAACTCAACTTCGATCCTCAACAATTGGTATCAGAGCAGGTTATTCTTGTTTGTAAAAAACTACAACAAATGGCACACTTCAGCAAGATCCCTATGTTCTCCAAGGAAGATTTTGACGACTGGAAGATAAGAATGCAAGCTCATCTTGCAGCACAAGATGATGACATGTGGTATGTCATCACAGATGGTCCACTGAAAATCTTAAAGCCTAACACAGCTGTTGCTGTTACTGACGGTGCACCACAAATGGTCGAAAAATCAAGAAGTGAATGGACCAGTGAAGATAAGAAAAAGGCCAATCTTGATAATGTGGCGAAGGATATATTGTATAAAACTCTCGACAAGAACACTTTCAGCAAGATTAAAATGTGCTCTACTACAAAGGATATTTGGGAAAAGCTCATCCAGATATGTGAAGGAAATGAGCAAACGAAAGAAAATAAACTGTCTGTAGCAATGCAGAAGTTTGAAAATCTGAAAATGAAAGCTGGTGAAACTCTAAATGAGTTTGATGAAAGATTCAGTAGCTTGGTCAATGAGCTAGCTGCTCTGGGTAAAGAGCATAGCAACAGAGAAATAGCCCTCAAGGTGATGAGAGCCTTACCCAGAGAATGGGATGTTAAAACAATGACTATGAGAGTGTCCAAAGACTTGAACAAATTGGAACTGCACTACTTATTTGCAGATCTAAAGGCCTACGAGTTCGAATTGGAAGTGAGAAGTGGAGAAGAGCCTTCAAGCCTACCCACCAAGGCTCTTGTTGCTACTGCTACTGCTTTTACTGCTACTGCCTCTACCTCTTCTACTGCTGCTGCAGTTGTACCTCAGGCATTACCTGCTGTGATCATTGACAATACAATGGAGAAGACTGCTGAACAAATCAGTAGTGATGCTATGTCCTTATTTGTAAAGAAATTCTCCAGGTTCATGAAGAAGAACCATCGAACCTATCAAGGTCCCAATCGCAATTTCAAGAAAGATTCACCATCTGGTGATATGGGATGCTTCAACTGTGGAAAGATAGGTCACTTCATTGGTGATTGTCCTAAATCAAAGAAGAATGACCCAAAGAGAAAGGATCACAAGAGGAATGACAAAAAGTCCAGAAGAGATCGAAAAGCGATGATTGCCGAAAAAAGCAAATCTAAGTGTGCGGACTCTAGTTCTGAGTCATCTGACTCAGAAAGTCATTCCAGTGACAGTGATGCAGAAGAAGTCAAATGTCTAATGGCAGACAATGACTCAACCTCGACATCTGGAGAGGTATTTGATTTTGACTCTAATGAATTTACACGAAATGACTTGATTGATGCACTGCATGAAATGGTAAAAGAGTATTCCAGACTTTCTCAATCGTTTGAAGAAGTTATGATTGAAAATCAGAACTTAAAGAATCAGAACAGTAAGTTAACTTGCTTGCAAGTAGACAGCTGCAATGATTTACAAGTTAAGATGAGTAAATTAATAACTGAGAATGAAAGAGCCAAAGCAGATTACCAGAAGGTGCTTTCTGAAAACCAGAAGTTGTCGCTACTGGTAAATGCTTGGAACAAGTCTTCTGTTTATTGGAAAAGATGCAAGAATTACAAAAACAGTCAGGAGATAGGAGTGGTCTCGGTTTTTGTAATAATGAAGGCACTTCTGAAACGAATACTAAGCCAACACTGGATATGTGCAAAGGGAAATACATTCACTTTGTGAAATCCAGTGTGGTACAGGAACCAGAAGTACCTACTGCTTCAGTTGAAAGGAATGTAAATCAGACGAACAGAAGAATGCACTATGGTCTGGGTTACGTTAAACCTAAGGAAAAAGTTGACCAGAGTTCTAGATTCAGAAAAGAATTCAACTCTGGAAGACAACATCCTATGAAGGTTAAAAACTACACGTACTACAACTCTAAACCTGTTCAGAAGAGATACAGACTAGAAAACAGAAACAGAAGGGAAGAACAACATTTTGGTATGCATACTGTTAGAAATAACAGACCTTCTGTTGCACACACATCTTTGGATACCCGAAGTACAAAGTCACCAAGAATGTACAAATGTGGGTTCCCAAAGGACTGATAAGGCTTGGACCCAAATAGATTTGGGTACCAGATACTAAAATTTGTGTTTGCAGGAACAACAGAAGGAAGCAGAAATCAGTAACTCTACATGGTATCTGGACAGTGGATGTTCCAGACACATGACTGGAAAAAGAAACCTACTTTCCGAGATAGTGAGCTGTACTGGACCAAAGATAACTTTTGGAGACAACTCAAAAGGTAAAACCATGGGTAAGGGTAAGATTATCTATGGTAATATAACTGTTAACGATGTGTTATTATTTGACAATCTTTGTTACAATCTAATCAGCATTAGTCAACTATGTGATAATGGGTATTCTGTGACTTTTCAAAAGCATTCATGTATATTTAGAGATTCTACTGAAACTACTATGTTAACCGGAAAGAGAGAAGGCAATAATTACAGAGTCTCTTGGAACTCAAATCATGTCAATACTCCTACATGCTTAGTTGCTTCTCTTAGCAATAAACACTGGCTATGGCACAAGAAACTGAATCATCTGAATTTCAAGTCAATCAATTATCTCAAGAAGCAGAATATAGTTGATGGATTACCTGACATTAATTTCGTTAAAAATCATGTTTGTTCTGGTTGTCAGCTCGGGAAACAGATAAGATCCAGTTTCAAGACCAAAGATAGCAAATCAACTTCAAGATGTCTGGAACTACTGCATATGGATCTATTTGGTCCTATCCCCATCATGAGCTTAGGGGGAATGAAATATACTCTCGTTGTTATTGATGATTTTTCTAGATTCACTTGGGTAATCTTTCTCGCAGGAAAAGATCAAACCAGTAGTCTCTTGATCAAGCTTCTGAAAAGGATTCAAAATGAAAAATCTACTACCATCATTAAAATCAGAAGTGATCGGGGCACTGAATTCACTAACAAGTATCTTGAGTTATATTTGAATGAGCAGGATATTCATCATGAATATTCAGCTGCCAGAACTCCTCAACAAAACGGAGTAGCTGAGAGGAGAAATAGAACTCTAAAAGAAGCAGCTAGAACAATGCTAGCAGATGCTGACATTTCTCAGCGCTTCTGGGCTGAAGCTATCAATACTGCTTGTTACACGCAAAACAGATCTATGGTCAACAAGAGACACAACCAGACTCCGTATGAAATATGGAAAGGGAAGAAGCCCAATGTATCTTATTTTCATATGTTTGGTTGCAAATGTTTTGTACTAAATAGTGGCAAAAATCATTTGACGGCATTTGACTCAAAATCAGATGCTGGAATATTTCTTGGTTACTCTGCTGTAAGCAGAGCTTTTAGAATCTTCAACAATAGAACTCTTAATGTTGAAGAATCGATTCATGTTGTCTTCGATGAAGACAGCAGTGCTGAAATTTCTAACATATCTGATTTAAGTAACAGGTTAGACAGGATTCACTTGGAAATTGACAGTGAAGATGATGTAGAAGCAAATACCAAGGATCTTCAAAATCCAGAACCAGACACACCAATAGTGGAACCAGAAGTACAGAACTTGGATCTACCAATACCAGCAGAAGATGTTCAAGAACCTACTACTGGTTCTGTAGAAGACAATCTTAACATAACAAATCAGGAAGATTCCCAGTCAAATCCGTTTATCTGGAGAAAATCTCATCCTCCATCATTGGTTATTGGTAATCCAGCAGCGCCGTTGAGAACCAGAAGGCAAATGCTTAATGAATACATGCATGCTGCTTTTATATCTCAGGATGAACCAAAGAAGAATGAAGAAGCTCTTCTGGATCCTAGTTGGATTGAAGCCATGCAAGAAGAGCTGAATCAATTCAAACGTAATGAAGTTTGGTTTCTAGTACCTAGACCATCTCATCAAGCTGTCATTGGAACTCGGTGGGTATTCAGAAACAAACTCAATGAAGAAGGCACAGTGGTGAGAAATAAAGCTAGATTGGTAGCTCAAGGCTTCAGACAAGAAGAAGGCATAGACTTTGATGAGACTTATGCACCAGTAGCAAGGCTCGAAGCAATCAGAATATTCTTAGCCTTTGCTGCTTTCAAGAATTTCAAAGTATATCAAATGGATGTGAAAAGTGCTTTTCTAAATGGTCTTTTACAAGAAGAAGTATACGTCGAACAACCTCCAGGTTTTATCGATCATTTCTCTCCGCATCATGTATTTAAATTACACAAAGCATTATATGGTCTAAAACAGGCACTAGAGCTTGGTATGACACTCTATCACAATTTCTTATTGATCATGATTTTACCATCGGAGCAGTAGATAAAACTTTATTTACTTTAGTCAAAGATAAGCACATTCTTTTAGTACAGATCTATGTTGATGATATTATTTTTGGGTCAACTAACCCCAAATTATGTGCAAAGTTTGGAAAATTGATGCAGGATAAATTTGAAATGAGTATGATGGGAGAATTAACATTCTTCCTAGGATTACAGATTAAGCAATCAGAGACTGGAATCTTTATAAATCAAGCCAAGTACACCAAGGAGCTTCTGAAAAAGTTCGGAATGGAAGCATGCTCAGCTGCTTCTACTCCAATGAGCTCATCTATTAAGCTTGATAAAGATGAAAGTGGTATTCTAGTAGAGGTAACTCAGTATCGAGGTCTTATTGGTTCTTTATTATATTTAACTGCCAGTAGACCAGATATCATGTTTGTTGTTTGCATTTGTGCTAGATTTCAATCTAACCCCAAACAATCTCATTATATTGCTGCTAAACGTATTTTGAAATACTTGAAAGGAACTCAAAACGTCGGCTTATGGTATCCCAATGATTCATCGTTAAATCTTATTGGATATTCAGATGCTGATTATGCAGGTTGCAAACTAGACCGAAAAAGCACAAGTGGTTTTTGTCAATTTCTTGGTGATAGGCTGATATCCTGGTTTAGCAAGAAACAGACTTCCATAGCCACATCTACTGCAGAAGCAGAATATCTGGCTGCTGGAAGCTGCTGCTCTCAGATATTGTGGATTCAACAACAGTTAAGAGACTATGGGATTCAAGCCTCCGAATCACCTATATTCTGTGACAATATCAGTGCAATTGCAATCACACAAAATCCAGTACTTCATTCCAGAACGAAGCACATAGACATCAGACATCACTTTATTAGAGATCATGTGCAGAAGAAGAACATTCGTCTGGAATATGTTTCTACTGATCAACAAACAGCAGATATCTTCACGAAACCCTTACCAGAAAATAAGTTTTCTTACTTTCGTAATTCTCTTGGTTTGATAGATTTAACTTGATTATTTTCTGTTAACTTAGTTAACTTTTATTCTTACTCGCTTATTTATCGTATTGAACTAACAGTAAGATATTTGCAGAAAAGCAGAAGAGAAAAGTCAGATAAGCAAAACTGGAATTTTATTAGAAACCATTTCAGTACTTTACACGATGCAAAAGTAAAAACAGTAGATCTTCTTTGATATTTAACCAGTAGCGTTACATGTAGCGTTTGTCTTCTAGGAGCTCTGTGATATTTGCTTGCAAAGTACTTCAACAGAAAAAGATGGTCCTCTTCGAAGAGAAAGGCCTAGAAAGAATCTAGCAAGCTTAGGTCTTGCCAGCACTAATGTAATTTTTAGATGCCTTACAGGGCATCAGAGAGGATTTCAGCATCATCAATCCACCAGCACTCTCTTATTGCATTAGCATGCTTCTGGAAGAAATCGATGCTACATTTCAAACTCAATCTAAGCAAAATATCTGCTTGACTGTGGAAACTACAACTCCAGGAGTGTATTTCAAGGATCATTATGAAATTTATGATACCCTCAAACTTCTCTCTGGACAATTTTGCTTCATCTCCTGAATCAAACTCTAACTCTCTTTTTACTTGAGTTTTCATTGTTTTTGTTTAACTTCGTTCAAGCTTTGCAGGTATTTATAGAGGGAACAAAGACTCCTGTGAATCGCAAGATTGCGATTGTTCATTTTCAACGGCTCAGATTGAGAGATGGCCAAGAGTCACTTGTCGCAATTATGACCACTTATTAATTGCATTTACCGAGGGGGAACAGTATCTTAGTCAAACTAAGAGTTCGACACCTTTTCAGAAAACAGATAGGATGTTTGTCTTTTCGATAAAACTACAAGTCTGCTGGTTTTGACAAAGTGCTCGCATATTTCAGCACCCTGAAACTTCCAGCAGACGTTATCATAAAATGACAAATCCTTTTCTGATTTCTTTTAGTAACCGTCTGGAAAGCCCGCTCTTTTTCAAAATTTTCAAAATCATTCGTCTCTCTGACAGTTTCTACAAAACTTTTCAAACACTCAACCAAGAACATACTGACACGTGTCTTTATGTTTATTTGACGGCTGTATATCTATTTCATATTTCACATTTTCACCTTTACTGTTTCATAACTATCGCTATTCAGCTACTGCTTTCTCTATATCATCAACTAACTACTGCAAAATTTTTCTGATCTCATCTGCATACAGAAATGGCTGGAGCATACACTCTTAACGCTTATCAAGTTAACTTTGCTTCCAGTTCTCAACATCAAGGATGAGAATCTCTTGAAAATGTTTCAGGATATTGAGAAATCGGGACTCCGGAAATTCCTGGAAGCACCAGCAGTTATCTACAAAAATGCTCTCCTGGAATTTTACGCTAAAGCAACAGTGCATGAAGGAAGGATTGTTCATACTCAAGGAGATGCTTCTATCTCCATTGATGCCGCACACCTAGGAGCAACCTTCCTCCTTCCACTTTCGGGTACGTCTGAACTCTCTGATATTTCCAAGACAGATATGTCTGTTGCTCTCAGCTCTTTCTCAGCATCTGGAGAAGAAGTGTCTCCTTCCTGTCACAAGAAACTGCTCAAAATAGAGTATCAGATTCTGGCCGATATTGTGGCTAAAGCTATTTTGATCAAAGCTGGCACCTTCGACAAGTTGACGAAGGAGAAAGTTCAAGTAATGACTGCCATCTCTAAGGGGATTAAGGTGGACTGGAGTCATTTTATTTTCAGAATTATGAAGGATATGGTTGTCAGGAGAAGTTCTGGTTTCGCTGTTCAGATCAGTGTTTTGCTCAAGGATGCTGGTTTCGCATCTACCAGTGATCACGATGCTACTTCCGTTACCATGATTGATGCAGCAAATGTATTGGCTCTAAGGCCTAAGCCAACAGTGGCGGAGTTTGTTGCGATGAAGAAGGAAATTGGGAAAACTGCTTCTGAGGCTCCCAAACCTCAAAAGAAAATTTCAAAGAAACGATTGATTATTTCGACGGATTCTGATAAAACAGTATCAGAAGAGTCTGTTGCTGCTATTCAACCAGCAGTGCCAACCCCAGCCAAGAAAAAACCGCGCACCATTCTTAAGATTAAAAAGACAGCAGCACTGTCTGAAATTGAGAAAGTACCTATTCGTCAGGTCTTTCCAGAAGCGGTTCCTTCTGCTCGATCAACTGCTTCTTCGACTGCACACGCTACTACGTCCATTTCAGCACCCTATACTGCTACTGCTTTTAAGTCAACATCTGGAATCATTATTCGGGAACCAGCAAGCGGGTCTTCTGCTTTCCGACCTGTTGCGCCTATTTTATCTTCTGACAAAGGCAAAGGGAAAATGGTGGAAGAACCACCTGTTTTTAGTCACAAAACCACTGTCACCACCGGAGTTGATCTTCATCTAACAGAGATTGAGACCTCTGCAAACGATGACATGAATTTCTTTGATGAATGGCATACTGTCCGTTTGTTTCATTCCTTTGCTTACTTCAAAACAAAAGGGGCTTATGGCAAAATGATGAATGCGGAAAAGAGAATTTTTCAGCTGGCAAAAACAGAAAATGTCATCGAGGCCTTGCGCAGAAGGAACTTCATCCTCGATCAGCTGAAATGTCAGAAATTAGAATCAGTTCTGAAAGTTCTTCAATCGAATTTTGATCCTGCCGTTCCTACTGCTGTTCAGGATCAAAATGTTATTTTGATACTATCTGACAGATTAAAGCAGATGAGTGAGCAACTTCTTGCTCAAGAACAAGGCTTTGGAGAGCCTACTGTTTATCATGTTGGACTTGTCCCGATCTTTCAACAGAATCAGACAGTTGAAGGAAAGGACTACAGCCTCCCCAAAGGCTGCTGTTCTTAGTACTCCTGCATCTCCGACTAGGCCCATTCAGTCCTCATCACTATTGTTCGTGCATGAACTGGCTTCAGTTGAGGAAGTCATTGAATCAATTGTCCCTACTGTCTCTACCATTTTGGAAGCAGCACCGGCTATTTCCTTGCCCCCCTCTGGTTCTCCTACCCCTGGGCAACAATTAGCAGAACTAGATGCTACTTTACTGCCGAATTTAGAGTTGTTTTCTGCTGCACATCAAGCAGAAATGAACATTCTTCTGGAACAGCCTTCTGCACCTTCTATTGAAGCATCTTCAGTTTCACAGGCTGTTACTGTACCAATGGAAGAAGCTTTGGCCTCTGACTTGGCCATTCCTACTGAAGATATTACTCTTCCTCTGGTTGTTGTTGAACCTACTGTTTCTGCAATTCCAGCAGAAGGCACAGCAGACCCTGCTCCTTCTACTGCATTGATGGATGCTCCTCCTGTTTCTACTGCGTTGACTGTCTCCCTCCCTGTTTTGACTGAGACGAACTCTCGTCTTTCTGAGATTAAACAACGCATTCTTGCACGAACTCCCTCCCCGGAATCAGATACCTTTGACCTGGAACATCAGATTCGGTTTCTACAAACCGAACTCAATAACGTCTCTGATTTAGTGAAATGTATATCTTGTGAAAACCTTGCGGAATTCAGTGGTGCTAAATCTTTCCGAGAGAGAATGGGGAAATACATATATCTCACTAAGGAGACCACGGACAAGACGTATGCTGAAACCTCCGTTTTCAGACAAGCTATATCAAGGACTCACGACACCATCATGCTTGCTCAAAATGATATACTCACTCGAATCACTGAGCATGATGATCTTTTTCGATCACTCTCTACTTCTGTGGAACTTTTGGATGCCAAGATTGACTCTCAAAATCAATATATCACTACATTAGATAATCGCATCTCTTCTCAGACCCCGTATCTGGAGATGCTAACGGATGGCATTCAAAATATTTCGGCAGACTGAATGATCTCTTTACCCATGTGGTGGCCGCTGATGCCAAAAAGAGGGAAGATAGAGGAGATAGAGGAGATCAAGCAGGAGCTAGGCAAACAGAAGATGAGGCTGAACCTTCTAACAGAAGAGATCAAGAACCTCAAAATGAAGAAATCATTTACAGGGACATTGGAACCGATTGATTTGTTTACTTTAATGCGTTATTAACATTATCCGTTTGTTTAAATGATTATCTGTTTTACTTAACGACTTTCTACTGTTTAGGTTTTGGCATCACCACAAAGGGGGAAATTGTTAGACATGAATTTTATTGTGGCGATGATAACTAAAACCAGTAGACCAGCAGACCAGAACAACATAATAACTTATCAGTAGCTGTTGTTCTAGTAAAACTAAACCTAGTAGAAAAGGGATAACAATTCAAAACCAGTAGAGAACGTTTTCTAACGTTGCTATCTTAATTGTTATCGTTAAAGAGTTCCTAGTACTAGTATTAATTGCAGCATTAAATACTATACGGAGTCATTTAATGCATATTACCCAATTAAGTATAAAACAAGACTGATTGTTTTATAGCTTTTCTGCAGGAACTTGTTTCGGTAATAAAGCTGATTGTATCAGTTATCTGAAGACTTCTCTGATTGTGAACGTTGAACTCAGTCGATTATATATACTTGGATCAAATCCTTGTTCGACACGACACTTCGCATAATATCATTTTCAAGGAACAAAGCTACTCTCTTATCAGACGAATATCAGAATTCCTTGAGCATTTAAAAAGTTCAACACAAAGAAAAGTAGCACACGCTTCATAGATTATATCTGATCTTTTGTAGATCATCTTGTGCTACTAATTCTTACACTCTTCACGATCTTTACTGCACTTATACTTTATCAGAAGAGTCTGTAATCTGAAAAGAGTCTTTTCAGAACTTTGTGTTTCGCATTTTTGTGAGTTGAGAAACTAAGAGTTTTAGTAGGCTGAGGTGTAAGTCCTTCTGAAGTGGGTGTGTACAAGTGTTGTACTGTAATATCCAAAGTCTTTTAGTTATACCTTCTGGAAACAGAAGAAGGGGAGACGTAAAAGACTTTATCTTCGAACTTCCATAAACAACTGCCTGCCTACTGTTTTATTGTTTTTCAACTACTTCATCAGATTGTTTCCGCACGTCTTATTGTAATCAGGGTGAAAGTATTCGCACAAGATCAACTACTATCCTTAACAGGATTTTAGTACCTCATCAGAACGAAAAACGAGTAGAGTTTATTCACCCCCCCTCTAAACTCAACTTCGATCCTCAACAATCCTTATTCTCATTTTACCGATGATTTTTATTTTATTTACTTTTCTTATTTTTGTAGATTTGAGTACGTGACATTATTACACTTATCGAGTCAGCTCAAAAGCATAATACTACGCAAGGTTTCTAGTCTATGTACCATAGATCTTTTTATGGCTCATCATGCTTCCGTATAATAAACTAAACATTTTACATCTTTGATCATAGTGTCATCGAGTCGTATCCACCAGGTTTTACAGAATGCTCCTCATAGCCTGACCACGCAATTGCAACAGATGCTTCTTGAAGTAGATTTCTTCAACAACTCTTAGCACAACTCTGTATTTTTCTTACCTTAGAGTGTACGATAAATAAGTTTAATTTTGAAAATAATACATGATATGAGCATAAGCATTTGTTCTTTTATTCAGACATACATAATATTATTACATAATTTTAAAATACGGAAATATATATATTTTTTTTATAAAACTCACATTTTGAAAATAAGCATTTGAATAAATTGCATACATACTTACAGAAAATATCATTTAAAAATAATCGTAAGTAGTTATCAACTAAAATATCACGGAAAATAAGCGAATAAAAATCCTAACATCCAACAGTGAAATAGACCGCGTATAAAAATACTCATATCCTCTCAACATCGTAAAATCATAAATGTGCGGAACAACATGAGGTCCTCGGGTCGTGTCGCTCACCAGGTCTGCCTACTCAAAGTTCAACACCTCCAGTCTCTTTGCTATCTAACTCACCTGCGTCACACACTGCCTAGTGAGTCTAAAGGCTCAAAACGGCTATACCAGAAATAGCAAGTACATATACGTGGTACACAACAGTGAAAAATACCAAACTGAACACACCTTTCACGAACTTTAAAAGCGTAACATAAACGTGTCGTGTAAAATCATGACGTGTCAAAACAGTTCATCGTTAATCATCATTCATCGTTTATCATTTATCATTTCTTTTGGTGAATTCAGTTCATTACAGGTGAATATCGTACATCATCATTTACGATGGATCTATCATACATAGAACCGCGGCACCTGGCAGCTGTCGGACATCAGTGACATGATTACTCATCCACTGTGCCTAGGCCTCATCATCAGCATTTACATATACGTCTTAAGCATTTACATATACTTCGATAGACACAACTAATTCCCATCATTCAAAACATCACCATTTTCATCACTTATAAAATCATGCACATATGCAATTTTTCTTAAATCCAAGCATGCAACGTACATTTTTATATACTCTTAAAAATCATGATCATGATGTATAAACATTTAAAACATAATAAATTTGTACTCAGGACGCTGCCAGGACCAACATCTCACCCCGAGTGCAAAATGAACATTTTGCCCCTGGAAACCCAAAATTTATGTTTTACCACTGGACCTCTAAAATTTGACCCGAAGCCTACCCCAAAACATATTTATAAGCATTCTTAGATGTAAACTCGAGCCACATACCAAACTTAACCGTGAATTAAACCTAGATGACCAGCCTATAAACAACCCATTCCAGACCACTTATGACCCATGAAACATTCCCAAAGGTTGCTGGAAATATCCAGCATATGCACACAATTTTCACAGCTTGAGAAAGTTTACCATAAAAGGCATGTATCTCTCATTTCTTATAAGAAAATTACGATTTTACTATCGAATCGAAGATAACCCAGAGTGCTACAAATCATATGTTGAACGCATTTCTAGAAAACCAACCTATAAGTCGCAGAATTCGAAATAACAGAGGGTGACGGATTTTGTGACATATAAATTTTACAGCTTGCGCGGCTTTACAATAAAAATCATATATCCCTCAATTCTTATCAGAAAATTACAAATTTGCTATCGAATCTAAGATAACAAAGAATGCTACAAATCATATGTTGAACACATTTTCCGAAAACCAAACTATAAGTCGCAGAATTTGAAATAACAGAGGGTGACGAGTTTTGTGACACAAATATTTCATAGCTTGCGCGGCTTTACAACAAAAGTCATATCTCCCTCGTTTCTTATCATAAAATTACGAATTTTCTATTGCATCTAAGATAACAAAGGGTTATACAAATCATAGGTTGAACACATTTTCAGAAAACCAACCTATAAGTCGCAGAATTTGAAATAACAGAGGGTGATGGTTTTTGAGACACAAAAATTCCACAGCTTGAGCAACTTAACGATAAAAATCATACCTCCCTCGTTTCGTATCAAAAAATTACAAATTTACTATCGAATCGTAGATAACAGAAAGTGATATAAATCATATGTTGAACACAATGCCAGAAAACCAACGTATAATTCACAAAATTCAAAATAACAGTGGGTGACGGGTTTTATGACACAGAAATTTCACCCGAAGACTCAAGATATTGATCGGCCCTCTCCTAAAACCCACAAAATTTGACTCTAGCCTTATGTCCCCCTCTTACTCGACGTGTACAGCCCTTAGCAATATAAAATTGGAAGCCCTTCGCACCAAAGCAAGAAACCGGGAGATTTATGCAAAGAAGTTCAAGTTTCATATCGAAGTTTTCGCATAAACGTAAACACGAGCAAGATCGAAGGATGAACATGCAAATACATATATTTCAGCATATTTATGGCGTGAATGAATAGAAAACGAGATACAAGTGTGCCTTGAAGTGTAGATGTTCGAAAACTCGAAGAATCGCGCGTCGAGGAAGCACCGGAGAAGAAGGGAGGAGAGTTGCTTGAAAATGGAGGAAGAAAAGTGACTTGCTGCTGGTTTTTCTTTGAAAATGCCGAAGGAGAGGCTGCTGAAATGAATTGGGCAGCTGCTGATGGTTGGGGTTAGGTTTAGGTGGCTTAATGGGGCTTTTAAAAATGATTAATTAATCACTAATGGGCCCTAGTATGAAAATTAAAGGATAAAAAAATTTTGAGCTCATTAAGCTTAAAAATAAACCCATCAAGCCCAATAACACTCCCGAAAAATATTTCGTTTAGGTATGTTAAAATTATTGATCGAACCTTCAAAAAGTCCCCTAATTCAATAAAATTTGCGTACCAGATAAAAATAAAATCATGCGGGTAAAAATACTCAATAAAACCCATTTTTTAAAAAATACACTTAAAAATACTCCATATTGATTAATAAATATTAAACATGTAATTAAAATAATTTTGCTTGATAATTCCTCGGTCTTCATTCCTCGTTCGAGCACGAAATGCAGATTAAAATCCTAATCCATGAAAATTTAAATAAATCATGAATTAAAACACAAATTAATGAAATAAACAGTATTTAATGATTTAAAACAATTTAATAAAATACCAAAGAAATTTAAAACTTTCATAGATGTGGTTCACGTGGACCTTCAAATTTTCGGGACGTTACAGTAATCTTCTGTAAAGGATGATGAACTTGTTTAGCTACTTATCGTAGTGGGAAATACAATACATATAAACTAGATAGAGAAATATTACAAATTTATTTGAAAGAAAATTGAAGAAATAGTCCATGACTTCAACTTCCTTATATCCTTTATTTATTGAAGTTTATCTGGATCTAAAACTCAGACTCCGACACTTGTAGATAAGTTTTGAATTATTCGTTGTCATTTGGTGATGACAGTGTCTTGTCGTGGGTGATTGTGTGGTCCATTCTTCCACTAGATAATGGTCCAATATATCATTAATCAGTGGTGAGTCACATCCCACGTGTTTTTTTTTTATTTTTGAGGTCCTCGAGGAAATTTTTTTTGTGTGGTCCCTCGCCACCTGGTCATATCTCTTCAAGATGCTTTTGGTCAGTTCTTGGTCTAAAGCCTTTACTGAATTCTGGCTCCTTTTGGTTCTGGCACTATGGGTAGATT
The DNA here is from genome assembly GCF_022965805.1 of Primulina eburnea. Taxonomy (NCBI): domain Eukaryota; kingdom Viridiplantae; phylum Streptophyta; class Magnoliopsida; order Lamiales; family Gesneriaceae; genus Primulina; species Primulina eburnea. Next base: position 11,030,544 of record NC_133111.1, read on the forward strand.
CTTTCCGATCATCTTCCACTTGAGTCATACTGTTAAATTTCTGGAGAGTTTCTTTGCTCCCCGATAACTTCTTGTACACAGATGATTTCTTTTCTTTTCGAATACGTCTTCTGCAAACTTATGATTTTTCCTGTAATAGTATTCAACAGTACAAAATCTTGATAAAACTTAAATAAAATAAAACTTACATGGAAACTTGACTTTGTCCATCTTTGTGAGACATACGCGTTATCCTCATACTCTTCGAGTGGAGATGTCATCTTCATTAAGTGATAAAACGAGATGAGTTTCAATATCTGACAGATCCTATATGAACTTCAAAATGTTCATGTTTGGTCTCTTAGCTTGATGAAATAAAAGGCTTCGTGTGATCTTTTTCCAGATGGTTCTGATGCTGCACTAAAAAAGTATAGTTCCAGAATACTCCCTTGGACAAATAATCATTATTTGTCTATGTTTCGTGAACAACTTTCTAGATCTACTTAGGTAATGCTGAAATCTCTTGGAAACTATGTGATATAGTGTAAATCAAGGCAAGAGCCCCAAATTCATACCAAGTTTTGACTTCCTTATGATAGGAATTTGGTTTCATCCATATCCTAGAATACTTTCCTACTATATCAACTCGGATTATGACTGCGTTGTTATCTAATCTTGTTTTCAATTTCTCCCAGTGCTGTTGATATACCTTAAATGGATAAATTATGAGATCTAAGGTTGATCTTTTCCTCTTATATCCTCGAGGTGAAATGTTGACTTGAAGGCTCGAGATAAGAATCTGAAGCTTCAAATTTTGCTTGGGCCGACTCATCTAAGAATGATCCCGACTTAACACTTGGGCTAAGGTTACTTGAATCCATTGCTACAGGTATAGAGCCCTGTGATAAAAAAAATTTCCTTTCGAGAAGCTAATGGTTTCTAAATATCTTTGATGATAGGCTTTTGTATTATAGATCATAACTAAATATAAACATGTAAACAACCTGTAATTTTATATGAGACAACTCTTATCATCTTGTTGTAGCATATCCACAATTTCTACATTAAGTGCAAGCTTGTTGAACTCAGTTTTGGAGCATTCCCCAAATGCTTCTATATTTTCATAATGGAATCAACATCAACATTTACATCTCTTGTTAAAAAATTTGAAAGAATATTTTCATTAGATTTAATAATAACAATATCAAAAATATAATTTTGATATAAATCTTGTCATCTTAATAATATTATCTTCTCGGGTTTAGATTCAATTCTATTTTTGAAAAAAGCTTCTACATGTGTATTATCAACTTTCATAGTGAATTTTCTAGAATGTAAAAAATTGGTAATTTCTCAAAAGCCTTTTTTACATCATAGAATTTTTTCGTTGATATGTCATCTTATGGCTTTTGAATAAGAGAATAATCCACTGTAATATCTGAATGGTTGTTTTTTTTTCTGGTGTGATCTTTGTAAGAACTGTTGTCCATCAATTATTACTAGCATCTGTGTATAATACTAGATCATCTTCATATTGTGGAATAGCCATTTTTGGGGATTTCTGCAAATCTCTTATAGTTGGCTAGGTCTAATCGTGTGTCTGTCCATATAAATCTTGGATATTTTTTTAATGGACTGAACACTTGCCTCTGATTTGCTAGGTTCTTAATGAACATTCTAACAAAGTTAACTACTCCTAAAAAAAATTTTAATTGTTTTTTGTTTTCCAATTTATCTAGAAAATTATGCACTTTTTTACAATGTGTTCTTGCAGAATTATTCCTGACTCATCTATTTCTATTCCAAGAAATTCAATCTTATTTGTTGTAATGGCTGACTTTTTTTGTTCCCCAGATAAGACTAGTCTTTCTTTTTACAGACTTTAGAAAAAATCTCTGAATGTTTAATATATTCATCCATATTCTTAGATGCTATTAAAACATCATTTTTGGATCTGGAAAATCCTCTAAAAACGTGATGAGCTGCAATAGCTCGTGTTCTAAGAATGTTTACACTGATGAATTAGATCGAGTTTGAAATAAAATCAAGCAGAATATACTCGAAATAATCCTTCGTTAAGAAAACACTGATATATTTTATATATCATGTGCTACAGAATAACTGAAAATTACATGAGATCAGTTCTCGCTTATATCAGTTCGGTTATGGATAGAACTGACCTGATATCAGTTGGACTGATCAAATCAGTTAAGAAAAAAAACAAGCAGTTAAACAGAAATAACACAAGATATGTTTATGGATGTTCGGAGACTTCAACTGCTCCTACGTCACCCCTTCTACCACCTCGGGTAGGATCCACTAGAAGACTTTGATTAATTACATCAACTGTAATAACCCATCTAGCTTAGGACTTACCCACTGCCTAACTGAACTCCTAGACTACACTAAAGGCATCACCTTCCAGTCAACACTTGTTTAACGTCTGTGTATCAAAGACTACATACACATGTACATCTGTGTACAAGATGGGATTTGAGTGGTGGTGTGTGTGTGAGAACTGATCTCTAAAAACTACCCCAAAGGTGTTCTCACACACTGAGGTAAATAGACTTCTAATCTAAGCTGATAACACGTTGAAGTGTTCCCTCACTGCTGATTGCTTCTTCAAAGCTGATAAGCATTATGCTTGCCATCCTTCTTTCTAATGAACACACTATGTGTATATATTACGTGTATATCATGTGTGTATGACCATCTCTATCTTCACTGATCTTCATCTTCTATTTATAGCGAGTGGCTGATCGTACGGTGAGACTCAATGATTGTATCCATTGTAGTTTGAATTTGTTCCCCCAAATAGATATCTGGAACAATTGGCTTTAAGCACTGCTACAACGTCTCTTATTGTACTAGGATCGTACAAAGCTTTTGTACATTTGTGCACAGCTGGATTAAGCTTGTCGTATCTGCAAACTGGTGAGCTCCTAACTGTTGTTTTGAATTGGTCAGTTGGGCTCTTCATCAGTTGAAGATTTCATCAGTTGGCTGGGCTTCTGAAGATTTTCTGCTGAACCACCTATCAACTGGACAATCATTTGAACTGCTCTTGATACTTCAGTTGAACTAGTTCAGTTCGATCATGCAGTTGGCACTTTTAGTTTGCGTCTTGATAGATTCAGTTTAAGCTTGGTAACTGATCAGTTTGTAGCATGCTCAGTTTCAGTTTCTGCGCACTTAGGTAAACTCATTATAAACAAATAAACAAGTTTTGTTAACATAAAAATTAAGATTGCGAACATGAAATGTTCCAACAATCATCAATATAAGCAAACATACATATAAAATAATATTTTGATATATTATCTATCTTTCTTTAAAATATCTGAGGTTTATTAACGAATCTCATTGATAATACTTCCCAAATGTAGTGACCTCGTAGTGTTGAGAAAGCTGCAAATTGTTTGCTTTCTTCCTTCATCCGAATTTGATAGAATCCGGACTTACAATCGAATTTAAAGAAAATCTCAGTGTTGCGTATAAAACTAATCAAATGACCTCTGTTATGTATAAAATACCCATAAAACTTTAAAATTTTATTAATCTCTTGATAATCAATACCTAATATGGGTTTTTTCTTTTGATTTCACTATAATTTTTACCAGAAAACCTAGACTAATGTATGGTGATATTTCTGCTTTGATTAAACCAAGTTTTAAATGTTCATCTATAATAATTTTCGTATATTTTTTATCATTTATATTTATCGGGATATGTTTGCATCTAAAGAATTCATATTCTTTATCTTCCTTAATTTAAGGTTGGCTTGGAGTTGATTATTTTCCCACCATGCCAAAAGATTTTCAGTGTAATTCTCTTTGATCATTTTCTTCAAATCTTCTAGAGACTTTTGATTCAAACTCTACATCTTTCTAGTGTAGAGCTATTTTTAGGAATTTTATTTATTCTGGTTGGAGGTTTTGATAATGCTTTTAATTAGAGCATTGTTTCTCCAAACCATCTAGAACCCTTTATTTTTTGTTTTAGATAATGCTTTTAATTGTGATTACATGGTGTTGTGACACTAATTTTCTAGTATCATTTTCTTGTGTATAAGATTTGAACATTTGTAATAAATTATTTCCTAACATTATGCCAGCTCTTGTATCGTGAAAATAAATCGATGGTGTTTTTACATTGTACCAAGGTGTTTGTCCCGCACATCTTATTAGGATTTCTGCTTTCTTAATTTCTTTACATAATATTATGTTTCTTGAGAAATCTCATCAAGCTATCCGAGATAATTCTTCCTCCAATTCATTGGGAAGGACTCATCGTTTTGATGTAAAGATTTCATCTCCAAAATCAATATAAACAGCAAAATACTTTGTCTTATATTGTTCGTATAACATCCCTACTGAGATGTATATTGAGAATGGACTTGTGGTCATTGGATTTTCCACATTCGTTCATCTGCCATAAATTCCATTATGTTTTCTAATTGTTTTCAAGGTTTGTGTTTCTTGAGAAACTCTCGTACCATAACCTATTGATCTGGTTCTTTTCCTGAAATTCATTTAATTTGAACTTCCAATTCACCGATATTTATGATTCCTTGGTAAGTTTTTATCATTGGTTAGTTCAAATAGTATATGATATTTCAAGGAAATTGATTTTCTATTGTTGAAAAGTTTTTTGTTGTCAGTTGAATTTCTTGTACAAGTGTTTTTCCACACATGTGACTTGTGATCTTATCTCCTTGAAAAGATAGTATCTTTGGTTATAGTGTAATATTTTGATTTCTAGATATATGTTTCCTGCATTTAGGGAAACTCGATTATTTCTAGATAAATTGTTTGAGCAATTTTTTCAAATATTTATGATATTTCAAAAAACTCACTTTTAATAAATAATTATGAATTGTGTGCATTAGACAGAACGTGTGAAGTATGATAGGTAATAGAATATGGTCTGTTACCTTCTTTTGTTAGCTATTTTCCTTTGAAGTTTTGATGTAACGTCAAAGCTCGACTAAAATATCGATCTGCCAAGTTGTAGGCAATTCTTGGATAATTACTCCTACAATTTTTCCTACACACAGATTCCCAGAGATAGTTCCCAGTATTGAATTTTGAAGATTACCCATTCGTTTATCGCATATATCATTGTCAATGGGTGAATCTATCTCTTCTTTGAAAGTATCATTTATCCTAATCTGGATTGTCCAAATGTGAATATAAGACATAGTTTGTGCTACTTCTATCTTGAGTTTTTTAATTACTCTATTTCTTCAGAAGGAATTAATTGCATCTTCATTCGGTTTCCGTAAGTTCTATTGGGATTAGATGATGTTTTTTGTTTCTTAAGCCAAGATTTTGTGAAAAATTTTCTACCTGTCATGCAGAGAATCTTTGATATCTCTGAAGACTATGATTTTTCCTCATGATCTTTTGGACTATGTTATTTGATATATTAATCTGGATAAAGGAACAAGAAAAAACTTCATGTTTTTCATGTCAAAACCATTCGTATTCAGTTAGATTCTGATTTTGTTCCATCATATTCTTCTTGAATAGAGACTTCTTCTTCTTCTTCATATATACTTTAGTCTGAGGCATTATCCTTAATTGATATACTTGAACATGATCTTGGTAATAAAATGCTTCTTAAATTTCCGGAGTTGGTTCGAAGCGTTTTATTTGCTTCATATCATTTTCTGGATAGTTGGTCGAAATGTGACAACTTGTTCCACAGGTCCAGTGATTTCAATTTTTAAAACTTTCATTAGCTTGGGTCTGAGCTCTTCTGAAATTTTTCTTTGTGGTTGTACGTCCTGTGCTTCGAGTTGAGTTCGATGCTTGGGATGACATTATACTTCTTAATGGTCCACTTCTTTTATACAGATTTGTAAGATCTGGCTTTTTGTCTAGACCATATTGTTCTTGGTTTCCAAGAACTACTTCTACTTCCTCCACTTCTGCCATAAAGATGAGGTGTAAAACTCTTCATTTTTTTCCTTTGTGACTTACATCTAATGATAGTTAAAAGTTCATTTTATTTATCATTTTTTTTCCTTTGTGACTTACATCTAATGATAGTTGAAAGGTCATTTTATTTACAACATAAAAGATTACATTTATTAATACCATTTAATCGTTTGAAATTATTTTGTAATGTTGTCATATAACATCATTTTACCAATTTTTCTTTAAGAAAAAAGGCTCGTCTAGCCAGAGTATCTAGATTGACATGGATATATTCCTTATTTGCATTTTTCTCCAGAGACTTGACATTTTAGTGAAGAACCTGAATAACATAATGTATTCATCTACTAAACATATGTCATGTAATTCAAGAAATATAAAAATATATAGATCTTGAGTATATTTCTTTTTATTCTCTGTATCTTTACTGTTGATATAATATACCCCTATAAATTGTGATTTATATAGTAGCCTTTCTTTCGACTATCTCCTAAGGGATTTTCCGGCTAGGATTGACTCTTTGACTTTTACCGAATTCATGTCTCAGAAAATTTTAACTGATCTCATAAAACTCGTTTCTAAAAGTTTAGCGAGTCTTCTCTATTGAGATCAATATTACTTATGTGATTTTCATAGGCGATATCCAATCATTAATGAGATCTTCTATGTTTTTTAAGTCCAGTATATCAAGGCTAAGTATAACCCAATAAAGATGTATCAGTTCTAAAATAGACTTCTCATATGGTGGTGTTTGGTGCAAGGAACTTGATTTCTCCTTGACCTTATTCTCTCTGGGTTTGTTTCTCCACCAAACTGGATGAGGTCCTCCCATGTTTGTATGATAGGATCCCACAATTTCCCTATGTGGTTCTTGTATTCTACTAACTAAAGTTGTTCACCCCCAGTTGTATTTATTTTCAGATCTACGACATTGAGATTCGTAAAAGATTTTGCAAGGTCTTGTTGATAATCTAGACAATCCTTTCTATAATTGTCATCAGATTATTTTATTTTCTGAGACAATTTTGATAAGGTTGATCATTTTTTCTTCGTCAATTAATTTTTTTTTACCACTTTGGCTTTCTCTCCTTCAATCCCGAAGGATAGTGACAACCTTCCTTCCAAAATCCTCTTATTAGAACTGAGTTGTTGTTCTAGAGTTTGAATTCTTGTTTGAATATCATTTAATGTTCCAACAATTTTTTTTTCAAATATTTCTTCAATTTTTGTGGTACACAATTTAGCTGATTGCCATAATTTTATACCGTATTTTGGATCTCTCTAAGATCTCAGAAATTTTAGAGGAATAAGAAAATATTTCTATGGAATCATTACCATAAATTATAAGTTTACATTATGATTCTAATGTGTTCCTATTTGCCCATGATGTCCAACATTGGTTAGATTTTCTTGTAAATATTTCGAAGTATTGAAATAACTCAAGTAAATATTTAATCTTGAACTTATGTTCGAATCCATAATTTTTGAGAAAATCTTCTTATCAAACATTTAATTACAAAATAATAATAATTTGTAGGCTTAAAATAATTTTACGTATGCTCTGATAAAATTTTCATGGCCCAATATAATAATTCTTTAATAAAATAGAATCAAGAGTAGTTTGTGTTGAAAATTAATATTTAAAATAGGTGTATTGAATATTTTTAATGTTGAAACTAAGAGTTGTAAAAATTAGAAATTTGTGTGTGATGATGAAGTAATGATGTAATTTATTTTTTGGATTATTACCAAAGAAATTTTATAAATAGCCTCACCATTTGTGAAAAATTCACAATTGAACTGAGAGAAAATATTTATAAAGTGTGTAGTTTGATACTTTTGAGAGTTTGATATTTTTACTTTTTCTTAACACGTATCAGCACGAAACTCTAAAAGTCCTCCATATTTTTCCAATCTCCAAAACAGAAGAAAAATATAACAAAAGTAATAATATTTATTTTACTATTTATTTATTTATTGTGTATAATATATAACATAACGTTATTATATAATAAAGATCAGAAATAATAAAAATAAATTTTTCAAAAAACTTGTTATAAATCTTGGGAGGATGTTAAGACGACATCCCACACTCCCGGTTAGGGATACGACGAGTATAAAAGCCTATAAAGTTTTTAAACAAAATACCTTATGACACCTCATTATAAAAATTTGATATGATATACATAATTATTTAAACATGACTAATATAATATACATCATATTATTACCATAAAATTATACAAATACATACATTTTTTTTGTACACCAATGGTTATAAACGGTAATAAAACGGCTAGTTTTTTTTCTATAAATATGATCTCACAAACACATTCAATCACTTCAACTTTCTCTTCTTCTCTAAACAATTATTATTCGTCAAATTTTCGAAGAAAAAAGAAGATGGCTTTCTCAAAGTTATTTTTAATTATTTTAGTTATCATACTTACGAGTCTTGTATTTATCGGAGAATATCTTCCTCGTGTGTTTTCTTTATTTTTACGAATGCTTGTACTTGTTGTTTATTCATTATTTTGTATTGCAATATTCATTAACTAATAAAATGCATCGTAATTTTTTTTAGTACTACCATGTCAAACTTGGCAAAGCGCGAATTCATTCTTTTGATATTACGAGGAAAAATTATATGCCATGGACTTTAGATGTAGAAATGCATCTTGCGTTATTGGGTCTAAATTAGACCATAAAAGAAAATGACATATCCACATCACAAGAAAAGGCAAAAGCCATGATATTTTTGCGTCGACGTCTCGACGAGGGATTAAAATGTGAATATCTAATTGAAAAAGATCTCATGGCTTTGTGGAAAAGATTAAAAGAAAGATTCTAACATATAAGGGAAGTTATACTTCTGACCGTCCGGGATGAATGGAATACGTTGAGATTTCAAGATTTTAAAAAAGTCAGTGATTACAACTCGGCGATGTATAGAATAATCTCGCAATTTTTGTGGGCACGAGATTAATGAATTAAAAATGCGACAAAAAACATTTTCCACTTTTCATGCATCGAATATAACTCTACAACAATAATATAGAGTACGTGGATTTTCAAGATATTCTGAACTTATCGCCTATCTGCTTGTGGCGGAAAAAAATAACGAGCTGTTAATTAGAAATCATCAGGCACGGCCCACTAATTCAATGGCATTTCCTGAAAGAAATGTCGTAAGCAAAAATGAATTTAACTGGAAGACAAAATCTAAGTTATAGACAAGATTTTGGTCGAGGACGAAATCGAGGTCGTGGTTGTGGACGTGAAAGTGGTCATGGTCGTGAACACGGCCGTGGTTTTGAAAATAATCGAGATAGTTACTTCTATAACGCATCTCAAAAGAGCGTCCCAAACCATCCTCTGAAAAGGCATCATGAGAATTTGAGTGTTAATAAAATCACTCAAAAAGATTTGAAAGTTCTTGTTTTAGATGTGCTACTCCAGGACATTGGTCCCGTATTTGTCGAGCCCATGAGCACTTTTGTAAACTTTGTAAAGAATCAATAAAGGAGAAAGAAAAGGAGACCAACTTCACTGAACACAGAGAACCTTTGAGTAATTCAACTCATTTTGATGATGGAGATTTTCTGATTGATTTCTAGGTCAATGATCAATTTGCTGGTGGAAGAGATATGTAAAATATTTCATTTTTCCATGTACTCGTATTATAATGTTTTATCGTGTGTTCTATTTTTACATATGTATTGTATTGTATTTTATTTTTATAAATATATTGTCAGTAATTATATTTCATTGCATATTTTTTTTGAAGTTCAAATATGAAAAATTCTATGAACAAAGCTGAAGTTTGCATACCTGATAGTGGTACAACGCACACTATCCTCCGAGATAAAAGATATTTTTTGGAACTAAAACCAACAAAAACAATGGTGAATACAATATCAGGTCCTATAGACTTGATTAAATATTGTGGTAAAGCACAATTTTTGTTACCTAATGGTACAAATTTTTTTATCATTGATACTTTGTATTCACCACAATCGAAAATAAATTTGTTGAGTTTTAATGATTTATATTTCCATGAATATGATACTCAAACAATGAATGAAGGAAATGAGAAATATATGTGTCTTACCACATATAGATCAGGAAAGAAATATGTTATTGAAAAACTACCAATGCTCCCTACTGGATTGCATTATACACATACAAGTCCCATTGAATCAAACATGGTTGTTGATAATTCTTCAATATTAACCAATTGGCATGATCGATTAGGACATCCTGGTTCAACAATGATGCGAAGAATTATAGAAAATACACATGGTCATCCGCTGAAAGACCAGAAAATCTTTAAGAATAATAAGTTTCAATGTAAAACATGTTCTCTTGGAAAACTTATTATAAGATCATCACCAGCCAAAATCCAAACTGAATCACCAATGTTTCTTGAATGTATTCAGGGTGATATTTGTGAACCAATTCATCCACCATGTGGACCATTTAGATACTTTATGGTATTGATTGATGCCTCCAGCAGATGGTCACATGTATGTTTATTGTCAACTCGAAATATTGCATTTGCAAGACTACTTGCTCAAATAATAAAATCGAGAAATCAATTTCCTGATTATACAATCAAGAAAATTAGACTTGATAATGCTGGTGAATTCACTTCCCAAGCTTTCAATGATTATTGTATGTCTATGGGAATCACTGTTGAGCATCATGTTTCTCATGTGCATACACAGAATAGATTGACTGAATTATTGATTAAATGTCTGCAACTGATTGCTAGACCAATGATTATGAAAACAAATCTACCTATTTCTATATGGAGACATGCAACTTTACATGCCTCTGTATTAATTCACATCAGACCAAGTGCATATCATAAATACTCCCCATTGCAGTTTGGATTTGGTAAAGAACCAGACATTTCTCATCTGAGAATTTTTATATGTATGGTGTATGTGCATATTGCACCACCTCAACGAAAGAAAATTGGATCTAAAAGAAAGATTGTATTTATATCAGTTATGATAGTCCATCAATCATTCGATATCTTGAACCTCAAACAGGCGACGTGTTCACAGCACGTTTTGCTGATTTTCATTTTAATGAGGAAATCTTCCTAATGTTAGGGGGAGAAAAGAAACATACCGAAAAGAAAATTACATGGTATGTGTTGAAAACTTAATTCCGGTTCTTTGACAAAAAGACTTACCAACTGAACTTACCAACTGAACTTAGCAACTGAACTGCTCAACAACTGAACACGTCATCTGCTGAACTCAGTCAACTGTTCTACAACTGAAGTTTATTTTCGGCAACTGATTCATTACCAGCTGACCTCTCAGCTGTACACGTCATCAGTTGAAAGCGACAACAGACAAAATAGTACATATACCTGCAACTGGTAGTGGAACGCCGCATTGCAGAATAAACAGTGTACGATTGTCAGAATATATCGACGTGGCAATCAACGGTTAGAATATTCAAACATTCTTTAAAGTTACCGTTGAGAGGAGAGCCTATATATAGTCGAAGAACAGCAACTGAAGAACCCCCGACTTTCAGTTATCCTATTCTACTTGCTGTTACGCTGTAAAAATATCTACTCGTAATCAGAAATCAAAGCTCACGCTTATTAGTCTTATCAGTAGTATTCAAGACTACATTCTCGAGCTTATTTAGCACTTTGTAATCTTTATAGATTTTCTAAGTTGTGCTAAGATCAGTTACGATCTATAAAAGTGTTGTAAGCTAAGAGTTTCAATTTTGGCAAAGTGATAAGTCCAAACTGAAGTGGGTCAGTACAGTGTCGTGTATTTGATCAAAGTCTTTTAGTGGATATCCTATCTTCGTGATAGAAGGGGTGACGTAGGAGTTATTCAATTCTCCGAACATCCAGAAACTTACTATGTCATTATTTCAGTTACCATTTTCAGTTAGATAATCTATCTTTCAGTCAGTTAGTTTTCCGCAACTGTTTTATTCAGTTTAACTGATTGTTGTTGACCGACGGGATATTTAGGTTCAGTTTGTATTAGAACTGAACTCATATTGTCGAAGAATATTTTAAATTCGAGCAGTGTTTATTTAACCCCCCTTCTAAACACTCTTTACTCGATTAACTGATCCTATCAGTATGTATCATCATTGTTACATTTGGATCCAAGAGCAAAACAATGTGAAAAAGATGTACAACAAATTGTGCACTTGCAAATAATAGAAAATCAAATACCAGATGCATTTACAGATGCAAAAGGGGTAACTAAATCATATATACATGCTGTAAATGCTCCTGCTCGAATTGAAATTCCAAAGAAACAAATTGAAAAAGCTCATGATGTCATAAAACACCTGAATCGTGGAAGGCCGTCGGTTCTTAGGATAAAAATCTTCGAAAACGAAAATTCATAGGGAAACACGATGATCATAAAATAGAGAATGATGTTCCTGAAGAAACACATGATGATCACAAAATAGAGAATGATGTTCTTGAAGAAACACATGATGATCACAAAATAGAGAATGATGTTCTTGAAGAAACAAATGATGATGAAAATATTCTGTCAGAACCATAAACTTACGAGAATCGTGAAATCTCTCCTTACACCTAAAGGTGTAAAACCTGTTGGATACAAATTGATTTTTATTCGAAAGCGAAATGAGAAAAATGAAATAATAAGATATAAAGCTCGACTTGTTACACAAGGTTTTTCTCAAAGTCCTGGAATTGATTATGAAGAAACGTATTCTCCCGTGATGGATGCAATTACGTTTCGGTATTTGATTAGCTTGGCGGTACTGAAAATTTAGAAATGCATCTTATGGATGTTGTTACAGCTAACTTATATAGATCCTTGATAGTAATATATATATATATATATATATATATATATATCCCTGAAAGATTTAAGATGCCTGAAGCACAAAGTTCGAAACCCAGATATTGTTATTCTGTGAAATTACAAAGATCATTATATGAGTTAAAGCAATCCGGCCGAATGTGATATAATCGGCTAAGTGATCACTTGATGAAAAAGAGATATGTAAATAATTCAATATGTCCTTGTGTTTTCATTAAGAAAAAAACATCCAGATGTGTGATTATTGTTGTATATGTTGATGATTTAACATCATTGGAACAAATAAGGAAATTCAAGAAGTTGTGTCATACTTAAAGTAAGAATTTGAAATGAAGGATCTTGAAAAACCCCAGTATTATCTGGGTTTGCAAATTAAACAAAAAGAATGTAGAATATTTGTTCACCAGAAAAATTATACAGAAAAGATCCTTAAATGTTATAATATGTATAAATCAAATCCTTTAAGTACTCCAACGGTTGTTGGATCATTAAACATAGAAAAAGATTCATTCCATCCATATGAAGACGATGAAGATATTCTTGGTCCAGAAGTACCATATCTAAGTGCTATCGGTGTCCCTTATGTATCTTACAAGTTGTACAAAACCTGATATATCTTTTTTTGTAAATTTATTGGTAAGATTTAGCACATATCCAACAAAGAGACACTAGAACGGAATTAAACATATATTCCGTTATCTACGAGGAACGATAGACTTAGGATTTTTGTGTTCAAAAGATGCTAATCCAAGTACAATTGGTTATGCCGATGTTGGATACTTATCTGATCCACGCAAGGCACGTTCTCAAACTGGATATGTATTTACTCGTGGATGCACTGTAATTTTTTGGTGTTCACATAAGCAAACACTTGTAACAACTTCATCAAATCATGCCGAGATTATTGCACTACATGAAGCAAGCTGTTAATGTGTGTGGTTAAAATCAATGACCTAACATATCCAAATCTCATGCTGATTATCATTCGACGAGAAGCCTGTGATACTATATGAAGATAATGCTGCATGTGTTGCTCAAATGAAAGAAGGATACATAAAAAACGGCAGAACTAAACATATTCCTTCTAAGTTCTTCGCATTCAGCAAGGAGCTTGAGAAGAATAAATATATTGATGTTCCTCACATTCAGTCAAATGAAAACTCATCAGATCTCATCACAAAAAGCACTTCCTACGACAATATTCAGAAAACACATATATAATATTGGGATGCGCAATCTACGAAATTTGTGAAGAATTGTTCGTGCCAACATGAGGGGGAGTTTACGTGACTGCACTCTTTTTCTCTTACTATGGCTTGTATCCCAATGAGTTTTTCCTAGTAAGGTTTTTAACAAAGCAGTATAAAAACATACAACGAAGACCATCATTATGATTATCATCACAAGGGGGAATGTTGAAAATTAATATTCAAAATAGGTATATTGAATATTTGAATGTTGAATGTTGAAAATAAGAGTTCTAAAAATTAGAAATTTGTGTGTGATGATGAATGTAATGATGTAATTTATTTTTGGATTATTACCAAAGAAATTCTATAAATAGCCTCACCATTTGTGAAGAAATTCATAATTGAGTTGAGAGAAAAATATTATAAATTGTGTAGTTTGATAATTTTGAGAGTTTAATATTTTTACTTTTTTACCATAAATTTTATTTTTTCATAACAGTTTGAGTATATATTGAAAATATTTATCCTTTAAGGATAATTTAGGCAAATTTCTTGAAACGTAAAAGACTAATTTGAGACGGGTGAAAGAAAAAAGATTGAATTAAGAATTTGTTGGAAACCAAATTTCGGAGTTTGAAAAACTGAAGAAACTACTGAATTATGAAGACAACTGAATAATTAGAACCAGCTGAACAAATGAAGAAAACTGATCAGTTGGAAACCGATCAGTTAATATACTCAGCCGCATAAGTTTCAGTCAAAACTGATCTCAACTGAATGCTTCTCGGGAAAGAACATTCAACCGACAAAATAACATAGTAAACAGCAAGTGAATATGGAAAGCCGCACCTCAATCATTACAGCATAGAACAACGTATTTCGGCTACTGCAATTAAGACGCCGTATTACAATCAATGAAGAGAACATTGCCCAACAAATGATGAAGTGGCATTCAACGGATACTAGAATTCAAATGCATATCAAAGTTACCGTTGAAAGCGAAGTATAAATATGACTGAAGAACATCAGAAGAAAAGAGGAGACGATCATTCAATCTTAAGCTTGCTGTTATTCTGTCAAAATCTCAGCTCACTTTCATTTGAATTACTCGTAGCAATCAAGGCTACAATCTGAGCTTATTAGCACTCTTTAAAAGTTGTTAAATTCAATGGTACTAATATCAGTTACGTATTAAGAATATTGTGTAGAACTAAGAGTTTCAGTTTTGGCAGTTATAAGTCCAAACTGAAGTGGGTCTATACAAGTGTTGTACTTGATCAAATCCTTTTAGTGAATATCCTATCCTTGTGATAGAAGGGGTGACGTAGGAGTAATTTAATTCTCCGAACATTCAGAAACAACTCTTGCATATTTCTTTCAGTTTCGTATTCTATCTTTAAGTCAGTTATTTTCCGCAACTACTCTAGTTTAGCTGATTGTTATTGTAAAGGCCCGAAAATATTTGCTTGAAACTTTGCGGAAAATTCAAATTTTCTTTTTAAAAGAACTTAAAGGCCTCATTCATAAAATCAACTGATAAACCCAGTTCAAAGTTTAAAATAATAGCAGCGGAAGAAAATAAAGTTTCGCCAACAATAACAATTTGAAAATTATCCATTGACTGATAAAAAAATTGTTTGCGGAATAAAATAACAAATGCTGCAACTGAGGTCCTCAGGTGCCACTACTGCCGACCCAAGATGGCTCACTGGTCCCCGCCCTCGGCCCTGGCCTCATCAGTACCTACAACAATCAAGTCTAGTGAGCCTAAAGACTCAGCATGCATATATCGCAGGTAACGAGTAAAATCTGAAGTAAAATATGCATGAGATAAAATATCATGTCATGAGGCATGCTGAAAATAATCTGTACTGAGCAATTATAATACGTGCATAACTGAACTGAAAATCACAGTAAAAATATTTGCTCCTTGGAGCCCTGTACTGAAATAACTGATAAAATTTTCTGTTGAGATTATGTTTTACGCCTGTGGCCACTGCACTAAGCTGAACTGATCGGTAACTGGCTACCGGGGAGTCTGAAACTGAACTGAGCTGGCCGGTCACTGGCGACCGGGTGGTACCAAACTGAACTGAGCGGTCACTGGCGATCGTATAAAATAATACTCCCACATAGTGAATGAACCACAAGCCATATCGCATAAATCTCAAAAATAATCATTTTCTATTTAATGCACGTAAAATAATTAACTGGCATAATGAAAATTCCTGTATATGTTACCAACTGGATTGGATCGTCCCCAGGCTCGCTGCAACCTAAATATGCCATGAAAATATGCAATGGATTTTCTTGGGCAAACTTATGCCATTAAATTTTTTAAAATGCGACAGAAACGTCTAACAACCTCGTACTTTAATCATGACTTTGAACCAACCCGAACCAACACTGAACCAACGTGACGTCATGATTAAAATACACTTAAAATTATGAATTGATGCTCCTAAAGTTATGAGGGTCGAAACCTAGGTGAAATGGAGGCCAAAACAAGAAACGCTCTTTCGAGAGTCAATTTGGCACATCGCACCGTAAATTCTCGTACGACCTCAAAAATGATCCGAATCACGAACGGTCAAAAATGTGACCTTCCTAACTCGATGAGGCACTGTCCAGTCCAAGGCCATAGGCTAAAAGCCAACCATGAACTCGAACGAGCCTTCGCACCGTCACAGCAACTTGCTGTAAATTTCCAGCAGCTGCGCAATTACAAGACTTGCGTTGGTTTCGAGAGTATCAGCCATTAGGGGCGTGAACCACCGACCAGAGACTCTTACCAACGTCCCAAGGAATGATTTGAACCATGGCTAAGGGCACAAGACCAGCCACAATTCGCCTCATTCCAGCGACCAACCGAAAGATTCACCCAAGAGCACCTTTGCGCGCGTGTGGGGTGTTTCGCTTTGTTTGTTGTCTCGTGTTGTTCCAGTGGCCATTTCCTTGACCATGGCACGATCTAGACATCCTTGGGTATGATATGAACCGTGGCTAAGGGCCCTAGGCCAACCAAGATTCACACCATCCCTTAAAAATCAAAACCACACTAGCTGTCAAATGGAAGAGCCGAAGTGGGGAGGGGGCTGTTCTTGCTTTCTATTTTAAAATCGATGCACCATGGACCAAGCCACCAAAAGTGCGACTTAGTCACGTCTTAGACATGCTAGGGAAGCGATCTAACCATGTCTATAGGCCCTTGGGGCAGCCAAGATCAGATCCTTTCTCCTTGACAGCATAACAGAATTTTCGAACCACATTTCAGCACCTGAGGAAGGTTGCTGTCATTACCGAATTCCAGCAAGCATGGGGACTGAAATAATGGACTAAAGTGATCCTAATCCATCCTAGAACATGTCTAGATGTTGCCTTGGGAGCCTGGAACCTGATCTATCTACCTGAAACCACAACATCAAGAAAAACGTGAAGCTTGAAAAGAAAGGGGGCCGAAATCTGCATGTTGTTCCTTTGAAAATCTATGATGTATTTCGGTTTTCTGGTATAAATTCATGTACAAGTGATGTTTAAAAATCATAGTAGGACTTGATTGAGGTTTGAAAGAAATAAATACATGCCTTTGTTTCGTTTGAACGAAAAACGAAAAGGATAGACGATACGACGCGGAGGAGACGGAGTTGCTTCTCTTGTTTTATTTCTTGTTTTTCTTCCTTACTTTTACCTTAGCCTCTCACGATTATTCTCTCTGGTTTAGGCTCTGGAAATCTTGAAATAATGGAGGGGAGAATGGTTGGGAGAGGTGAAGGAAAGATTGCAAGATAAAGGAAGAAATATTCTTGCTATCTAGGAGTTTGTGGGATAAGGAAAATAACCTTGATATCAAAAGATTTTGAGGGGATATTGGGGGTGCACTTGGTCGACCAATGAGTCTAGGAACAAGAAAATAGTTTAATTAATTTATTTGGTAGTGATTTAAAAGTTGGGGAAGATATCTATCTAGAAAAGTTAAGGGAAGATAATTAAAGAATACTTTGCCCAACTAATAAAGTCTTTTAAAATAAAAAGGAGTGGGGCCGATTTTATTAATAAAATGAGGGGAACATTTCTTAGATATTGTATTTTAAATATTTATTGTTTTATCTACCAATTAAATATTTTAGGGAATTAAGAAATTAATTATTGAACTTTATCTACTAATTATCTCAACTTATTTAAATAATTCCCTAAACCTTCTTTTACAATAAATTTACTCATTATTTATCTTAAATAAATTTTAGAAATGTTTTCTTACTAGTAAATTTTATCTCATTACTCCAACTCCGGTCCGGCCTCACCGAATTGACTGAAAAGAATAAAAAATCAAACTACTGAACTGAAATAATGAATAATTAACTTCAAATAAATGCATTTAAAATAATCATGCAATGAAGTCAATTAAATTTAAAATACTAGAATTATGCATGGCTTATACGTAGACTGATTTACGGGTTCTATAATCCTTCCCCCCTTAAAAGAAATTTTGTCCTCGAAATTAGAACTCACCGAATAACTCGGGGTAACGCTCTCTCATCTCTGACTCAGACTCCCACGTAGCTTCCTCCTCTGAATGGTTGAGCCATCTGACTTTGACTCGCTTAACCAGTTTGTTCCGAAGCTTCTTCTCCTGTCTGTCTAGGATCTGCACGGGTCTCTCCTCATAAGATAAGTTCGGAGTAAGCTGCAGCGGCTCAAAATTTAGCACATGCGAAGGATTTGCCATATACATTCCTCAGCATCGAGACGTGGAACACATTGTGTACTCCGGCCAGATTCGGCGGAAGAGCCACACGATAAGCTAGCGTCCCAACTCTGTCGAGGATCTCAAACGGTCCAATGAATCTCGGACTGAGCTTCCCTTTCTTCCCAAATCTCATGACACCCTTCATAGGTGCCACCTTCACAAAGACATGGTCGCCCACTGCAAACTCTAGGTCTCTCCTTCTCTGATCTGCATAGCTTTTCTGTCGACTCTGAGCAGTCCTCATCCGATCACGGATCTTGACTACTACATCTGCAGCCTGCTGAACAATTTCTGGACCCAACTCTGCTCTCTCTCCTACTTCATCCCAATGAACATGAGATCTACACTTACGGCCATACAAAGCTTCATACGGTGCCATATCAATAGAAGACTGGAAGCTGTTGTTATAGGTGAACTCAACCAATGGTAAGTTCGACTCCCAACTCCCAGAGAAATCAATGACGCAAGCACGAAGAAGATCCTCCAAAATCTGAATAACTCGCTCTGACTGCCCATCTGTCTGCGGATGGAAAGCTGTGCTAAACAGCAACTTAGTACCCAAAGTCGAATGCAAACTCTTCCAAAAGGAGGAAGTCAATCTAGGGTCTCTGTCAGATACGATCGAAACTGGAATACCATGAAGTCGGACTATCTCCCGGTTATACAACTCTGCATACTGAACCATGGTGAAAGTCGTCTTAATAGGCAAGAAGTGCGCTGATTTGGTAAGACGATCTACAATCACCCAGATGGCATTTGATCCTCTGGCTGACTTCGGCAAACCGGTCACAAAATCCATGGTAATGTTCTCCCACTTCCACTCGGGGATAGGAAGAGGCTTGAGCAAACCTGCTGGTCTCTGATGCTTGGCCTTCACTAACTGGCAAGTCAGGCACTCGGATACAAAACGCCTGATGTCCTTCTTCATCCCTGGCCACCAATACAATAGCTGCAGATCTTTGTACATCTTCGTACTCCCAGGGTGAATGGAGTACGGGGACATATGGGCCTCTGATAAGATGTCTGCTCGGATAGAATCACTGCTAGGAACCCATATCCTGTCTCGGTATCTCACAATACCGTCGGTGACTGTATACAAGACACTGCCCTTGGCTTCATCCCTCTTCTTCCACTGTGCCAATTGCTCATCTGCTGACTGACCACTGCGAATACGGTCAAGAAGGGAAGACTGAATGGTCAAGGTAGATAGGCGGGGAACTCTACATCGAGGATAAGTCTCGAGATCAAACCTCTGCATCTCAGTCTGAAGGGGTCTCTGAATTGTCAAGTGAGCCATCACTGCGACTTTCCTGCTCAGTGCATCTGCAACTACATTAGCCTTACCCGGGTGGTAGCTAATGTCACAGTCGTAATCTTTCACAAGCTCCAACCAACGCCTCTGACGCATGTTCAGCTCCTTCTGCATAAAGAAATACTTGAGGCTCTTGTGGTCGGTAAAGATCTGGCACTTCTTTCCATACAAAATAATGCCTCCAAATCTTCAATGCAAAAAACTACGGCGGCCAACTCTAGATCATGGGTAGGGTAATTCTTCTCGTGGATTTTCAGCTGTCGAGAAGCAAAAGCTATCACTCTCCCATGCTGCATCAATACTGCGCCAAGACCGAGCTTCGAAGCATCGGTATACAGAACAAACTCGCCGGGTCCTGAAGGTGTGGCCAAAACTGGTGCTGAAATAAGAGCTTGCTTCAAAGTATCGAAGCTCTTCTGGCACTCATCGCTCCACACAAACTTCACATTTTTCTTGGTCAGTGCTGTGAGTGGAACGGCAATGGAGGAGAATCCCTGAATGAATTTCCTGTAATATCCTGCTAGCCCAAGAAAACTGCGGATCTCGGATGCATTCTGCGGCACAACCCAATCTCTGAGTGCAGCGACTTTCGCCGGGTCTACCTCAATGCCACTGCTAGAAACAATGTGGCCCAAGAATGCCACCTTCTCTAACCAGAATTCGCACTTACTGAACTTTGCGAATAATTTGTGCTTCTGCAAGGTCTGCAGCACTGTGGTCAGATGTCTGCTGTGATCCTCCCGACTCTTGGAGTAGACGAGAATTTCATCTATGAACACTATCACAAACTGGTCGAGGTACGGCTGAAATACGCGATTCATGAGATCCATGAAGATCGCTGGCGCATTCGTCAGACCGAACGGCATCACAAGGAACTCGTAGTGACCATAACGAGTCCTGAAAGCTGTCTTCGAAGACATCAGCATCTCTCACTCTCAACTGATGATAACCAGAACGCAGATCAATCTTGGAGAAAATCGAAGCTCCCTGCAACTGGTCAAACAGATCCTCAATCCTCAGCAGTGGGTATTTGTTCTTCACTGTAACCCTGTTCAACTCCCGATAGTCAATGCAAAGCCTCATCGAGCCATCCTTCTTCTTCACAAATAAGACCGGCGCGGCCCATGGAGAAAAGCTCGGGCGAATGAACTCCTTGTCCAGAAGTTCCTGAATCTGCTTCTTAAGCTCTGCCATCTCGGTCGGTGCTAGTCGATACGGCGCTTTGGATATCGGAGTCGTACCTGGCATAAGCTCAATGGAGAACTCCACATCTCTCTCAGGTGGCATACCAGAGACGTCTTCGGGAAAAACGTCTAAGAAATCTTTGACAATCGGAACATCTGAGGCTGACTGGCTGGGTTCCTCGGGGACAGATAAAAAGGTCGCTAGAAATGCCCGACACCCTCTATGCATGAGCTTCCTAGCCTGAACATATGGAATAATTCGCGGTAAAGGAAAGTACCTGTCCGGCTCAAATAAGAATTGCTCCATCCCAGGCGGTCGGACAAGAACAGATCTCCGCTGGAAGTCTATCAACACTCTGTTTCTCAATAGCCAGTCCATCCCTAGGATGATGTCGAATTCTGGCATCGGTAGCACGATCAGATCAGCATAAACAAGATTACCGTGATGCTCCATATCTATATCTCGGATAACATTGGTGGCTGCCATCTCCTCGCCTGACGGCAACACTACTGAAAAGGCTATGTCTAGCCCAATGGTCTTGATCTTGAGAAAGTTTGCAAAGACCTCCAAAATAAACGAGTGAGTGGCCCCTGAATCTATTAAGGCCTTGGTAGCGGAACCAGATATAAAAATCCTCCCTGAAAGATCGGAACTCTAAGTTGAATCCCACTACAAGATCTAAACTTATAGACATGCAAAGGTCAAGGTTCTTCTAGCGTAATTCCCCCGAAATAAATCTGAGTAGAGCATGCAATCCTATAACAGTTCTAAGTTCAAAAATCTAAATCCCGATTCCCAAAACGATGAAATTCGAATAATAACTCAATGCTTAAAGGTACATGTCAACAACATAGTTTCCGGGTTTGTTTCCGCTACATGGAGAACAAAAACTCTGCCTTGAGTAGGCAGATGTCTCTGAGGGCACTGCAGTAACACGTGGTCTGGACTGCCACACTTAAAACACTTTCTTGAGCCAGCCATACACGCTCCAGGATGGCGGCGTGAGCACCTGGGACAGACTGGGTGCTCAAAAGTCCTCGGGGCTGGGCGCCCCTGCTGCTGCTGCTGCGGCTGCTGGCCTCTGATTCTAGGCGGCCCATGAAATGACCTCTTATTCTGCTGCTGATGCTGATGAGGAGGAGGGCGGTGTGGTACTTGGACGGGGAGCTTGCCCTGGCGATCCCTCTCGATGTCCCGCAGATCCTGCTCTGCGGCTAGGGCCTTGGAGACGGCAATCTCATAAGTAGCAGGGTCAGAAACCCTAACATCCCGGCGCAAGATCGGCCGTAAAACCACCAGGAAGTGCATCAATTTGGCTCTGGCATCATTCGCTATCAGGGGCACAAAGTGACAGCCCCTCTCGAACTTACGGATGAACTCCGTAACCGTCATATCACCCTGTCGCAGGCTCATGAACTCGGTGTTCAGCCTGGTGCGAACCTCCTCAGCAAAATACTTGGAGTAGAAAACCTCCGTAAAGCGGGTCCATGACAGTGTAGCCAAGGTCAGGGCTACCGACGCTCCTTCCCACCATAAGCGGGCGTCTCCAGTGAACAGATAGGTGGCGCATCTGACTCTGTCGGCATCTCCCAGCTCCATAAACTCGAAGATGACCTCGAGGGATTTGATCCTATCCCTCAGCAATCATGGGGTCAGACGTCCCAGAAAACTCCTTCGGACGCATCTTCATAAACCTCTCATAAACAGCCTCGGGCCCTGTCGGCCTGGCTGCGGCTGCGGCTACGGCATTGTTCCCCGCAAACTGTGCGAAGAACTGCGTCATCCTAGCTAGAATCTAGGCATTCATGTCCGTGGAGGTGGAGGTGGAGGTGGAGGTGGAGGAGGAGGAGGTGTCTGCCTCTCTTGTCTCTGATCGTCATCGTCCTCGCGACGGTGCTCGCCACCACCTCTCGGGCGTCCTACTTGGCGTCTAGGGGGCATACTGTTCCAACATAATCCATACGTAACTAACATGCATAATTCCATAATTTAATTGAAATGAACACTGAAATACTGGAAATTTGGTCGAAATTATTTCATGGAAGCATGCTGAAAAAAATAATTCATGCTTTAAATAAAATGCTGAAAAGTAACACTTACAGACTGAAGGCAGTGACTTCGTGAGCTTCTCGTGGTCAGTAGTAGTGTAACCCTTTACAAGAACATAGGCTCTGATACCAAGTGTAAAGGCCCGAAAATATTTGCTTGAAACTTTGCGGAAAATTCAAATTTTCTTTTTAAAAGAACTTAAATGGCCTCATTCATAAAATCAACTGATAAACCCAGTTCAAAGTTTAAAATAATAGCAGCGGAAGAAAATAAAGTTTCGCCAACAATAACAATTTGAAAATTATCCATTGACTGATAAAAAAATTGTTTGCGGAATAAAATAACAACTGCTGCAATGAGGTCCTCGGGTGCCACTACTGCCGACCCAAGCTGGCTCACTGGTCCCCGCCCTCGGCCCTGGCCTCATCAGTACCTACAACAATCAAGTCTAGTGAGCCTAAAGACTCAGCATGCATATATCGCAGGTAACGAGTAAAATCTGAAGTAAAATATGCATGAGATAAAATATCATGTCATGAGGCATGCTGAAAATAATCTGTACTGAGCAATTATAATACGTGCATAACTGAACTGAAAATCACAGTAAAAATATTTGCTCCTTGGAGCCCTGTACTGAAATAACTGGTCAAATTTTCTGTTGAGATTATGTTTTACGCCTGTGGCCACTGCACTAAGCTGAACTGATCGGTAACTGGCTACCGGGGAGTCTGAAACTGAACTGAGCTGGCCGGTCACTGGCGACCGGGTGGTACCAAACTGAACTGAGCGGTCACTGGCGACCGTATAAAATAATACTCCCACATAGTGAATGAACCACAAGCCATATCGCATAAATCTCAAAAATAATCATTTTCTATTTAATGCACGTAAAATAATTAACTGGCATAATGAAAATTCCTGTATATGTTACCAACTGGATTGGATCGTACCCAGGCTCGCTGCAACCTAAATATGCCATGAAAATATGCAATGGCTTTTCTTGGGCAAACTTATGCCATTAAATTTTTGAAAATGCGACAGAAACGTCTAACGACCTCGTACTTTAATCATGACTTTGAACCAACCCGAACCAACACTGAACCAACGTGACGTCATGATTAAAATACACTTAAAATTATGAATTTATGCTCCTAAAATTATGAGGGTCGAAACCTAGGTGAAATGGAGGCCAAAACAAGAAACGCTCTTTCGAGAGTCAATTTGGCACATCGCACCGTAAATTCTCGTACGACCTCAAAAATGATCCGAATCACAAACGGTCAAAAATGTGACCTTCCTAACTCGATGAGGCACTGTCCAGTCCAAGGCCATAGGCTAAAAGCCAACCAAGAACTCGAACGAGCCTTCGCACCGTCACAGCAACTTGCTGTAAATTTCCAGCAGCTGCGCAATTACAAGACTTGCGTTGGTTTCGAGACTATCGGCCATTAGGGGCGTGAACCACCGACCAGAGACTCTTACCAACGTCCCAAGGAATGATTTGAACCATGGCTAAGGGCACAAGACCAGCCACAATTCGCCTCATTCCAGCGACCAACCGAAAGATTCACCCAAGAGCACCTTTGCACGCGTGAGGGGTGTTTCGCTTTGTTTGTTGTCTCGAGTCGTTCCAGTGGCCATTTCCTTGACCATGGCACGATCTAGACATCTTGGGTATGATATGAACCGTGGCTAAGGGCCCTAGGCGAACCAAGATTCACACCATCCCTTAAAAATCAAAACCACACTAGCTGTCAAATGGAAGAGCCGAAGTGGGGAGGGGGCTGTTCTTGCTTTCTATTTTAAAATCGATGCACCATGGACCAAACCACCAAAAGGGCGACTTAGTCACGTCTTAGACATGCTAGGGAAGCGATCTAACCATGGCTATAGGCCCTTGGGGCAGCCAAGATCAGATCCTTTCTCCTTGACAGCATAACAGATTTTTCGAATCACATTTCAGCACCTGAGGAAGGTTGCTGTCATTACCGAATTCCAGCAAGCATGGGGACTGAAATAATGGACTAAAGTGATCCTAATCCATCCTAGAACAAGTCTAGATATTGCCTTGGGAGCCTGGAACCGATCTATCCACCTGAAACCACAACATCAAGAAAAACGTGAAGCTTGAAAAGAAAGGGGGCCGAAATCTGCATGTTGTTCCTTTGAAAATCTATGATGTATTTCGGTTTTCTGGTATAAATTCATGTACAAGTGATGTTTAAAAATCATAGTAGGACTTGATTGAGGTTTGAAAGAAATAAATACATGCCTTTGTTTCGTTTGAACGAAAAACGAAAAGGATAGACGATACGGCGCGGAGGAGACGGAGTTGCTTCTCTTGTTTTCTTTCTTGTTTTTCTTCCTTACTTTTACCTTAGCCTCTCACGATTATTCTCTCTGGTTTAGGCTCTAGAAATCTTGAAATAATGGAGGAGAGAATGGTTGGGAGAGGTGAAGGAAAGATTGCAAGATAAAGGAAGAAATATTCTTGCTATCTAGGAGTTTGTGGGATAAGGAAAATAACCTTGATATCAAAAGAATTTGAGGGGAGATTGGGGGTGCACTTGGTCGACCAATGGGTCTAGGAACAAGAAAATAGTTTAATTAATTAATTTGGTAGTGATTTAAAAGTTGGGGAAGATATCTATCTAGAAAAGTTAAGGGAAGATAATTAAAGAATACTTTGCCCAACTAATAAAGTTTTTTAAAATAAAAAGGAGGGGGCCGATTTTATTAATAAAATGAGGGGAACATTTCTTAGATATTGTATTTTAAATATTTATTGTTTTATCTATCAATTAAATATTTTAGGGAATTAAGAAATTAATTATTGAACTTTATCTACTAATTATCTCAACTTATTTAAATAATTCCCTAAACCTTCTTTTACAATAAATTTACTCATTATTTATCTTAAATAAATTTTAGAAATGTTTTCTTACTAGTAAATTTTATCTCATTACTCCAACTCTGGTCCGGCCTCACCGAATTGACTGAAAAGAATAAAAAATCAAACTACTGAACTGAAATAATGAATAATTAACTTCAAATAAATGCATTTAAAATAATCATGCAATGAAGTCAATTAAATTTAAAATACTAGAATTATGCATGGCTTATACGTAGACTGATTTACGGGTTCTACAGTTATTGACCAACAAGATTCCGAGATTCAGTTTGTCACCAAACTGAACTCAAATATTCGAAAAGACCAATTTTAATTGTAAGTGTTTATTCAACCCCCTCCCCCTTTCTAAACACTCTTGTTACGATAACCGATCCTATCAAGTGGTATCAGAGCAGTTGAATCTTGTTATTGAATACTTCTGATCTGTAAGTCAACAAGCATGACTTCATTCAATAAAATCCTTATGTTCTCAAGAGAAGATTTCGATGACTGGAAAATCAGAATGCAAGCTCACTTAGCTGCACAAGATGATGACATGTGGTATGTCATAACAGAAGGACCCATGAAAATTCTAAAAGCAAACACAGCAATTGCCATAACTGAAGGGGCACCACAGAGAATTCGAAAGCCAAGAGAAGAGTGGACAACTGAGGACAAAAAGCTAATCTTGACAATGTAGCCAAAGATACTCTATACAAAACACTGGACAAAGCAACCTTCAACAAAGTAAAGATGTGCAAAACAGCAAAAGAAATTTGGGAGAAGTTGATTCAGTTATATGAAGGAAATGACCAAACGAAAGAAAATAAACTCTCAGTTGCTGTTCAGAAATTTGACAATATCAAAATGAAGGTTGGAGAATCAATGAATGAATATGATGAAAGGGTGAGCAGTATTATAAATGAATTAAATGCACTCAGGAAAGTGTATACCAACAAAGAGGTTACACTAAAAGTGATGAGAGATCTTCCAAAGGAATGGGATGTCAAAACTATGGCTATGAGAGAATCAAAAGATTTGAACCAGATCGAACTTCATGAACTATTTGCTGATTTAAAAGCTTATGAATTTGAATTGCAGAACAAAGAAGGAGAATCATCTACTCCTACAACTACAACAGCTTTAGCAGCTGTCAGAACTGAACCAACTAGTTCAGTCGAGAAATCTGCTGATCAGTTAAGCAATGATGCTATGTCACTATTCATCAAAAAGTTCGGGAGGTTCATGACAAAGAACCAAGGAAACTTTCAGAAGCAATACCAGAAAAATAACTCCAAAGAAGAAACAAATTCTTGCTACAATTGTGGCAAAACAGATCATTACATTGCTGACTGTCCTAAACCTAAAAAGGACAGTCAAGGATCAACTGACAGAAGAAAGAAACCATATGAGCATAAGAGAAGACTTAGATATGATAAGAAAACATTCAGAAAGAAACACGAAGTTCTATTAGCTGAAGAGAACAAATCCAAATGGGCAGAAACTGATAGTGACGAATCAGAACCAGAAAGCTCATATAGTTCAAGTGATGAAGAGGAAGTCAAATATCTAATGGCAAATGATACTGAAGCAGAATCTACAAGTCAACAGGTATTTGATTTCAGTTCAACTGATTTTACACGAGAAGAACTCATTTTAACATTGCATCAAATGGTAAGTGAATACCAGAAACTTGCATCATCATTTGAGGAAATAAAGTCAAAGCAAAATGATCTCATGGACAACAAAACCAAAACTGATAAATCAGTTGATAGGTTGAGTCTAGAAAGGGAAATTGCTGAACTAAAAGCAGAGAGAAAGAAAGATCAGTCACTGATCCAGAAATTGATTCTTGAAAATTCAAAACAAACTGAACTCATTCAATCTTGGAATAAGTCGTCTACTGCATTGAATGAGATGCATAATTAACAAAAATCAGTTCCTGATAAAACTGGTTTAGGATTTAGTAATCAAGGAGAAACGTTTTCAAATGTTACTCAACCAAAGCTAACAATGAACAAAGGGAAGTACATTCAATTTTTCAGATCAACAGTAGAACAAGAGAAAGTTGAGCCTAGCAAACTTAATGAAAAACCTATTGAGAATATGTATAAAGCCAGAAGACATGGAGTTGGTTACATTCCAAAAATCTCTACTGACTCAGAAAATCATTCATCAAAGAGATTCAGCAAGAGATATTCAAATTATTATAACTGCAAACCAGTCCAGAAAAGATACAGACTGAACAATCAGTTGAATCAAGCTAAAATACATACTGTATCATCTGTACACTATTCACCAAGCACACAAAGACCGAGAAAAACTATTTGGAATACAGCTACTGGAAAGTCAGTTAGACTAATCCAAGTATGAGTTCCAAAGGGACTTATAAGCTTTGGACCCAAATAGATATGGGTACCAAATCAAATTATGTGTGTGCTTGCAGGTAACAGGTACAAATAAAAGTTCAATATGGTATTTGGACAGCGGTTGCTCACGACATATGACAGGAGATGCAAGTATGCTATCTCAACTAATCAAATATAGTGGTCCAAACATCAGTTTCGGAGATAATTCCAAAGGTAAAACCGTGGGTAAGGGTAATGATTATACATGGTAACTTTACTTTAAAGATGTTTTATTAGTAGAGAATCTGAAGTATAACTTGATTAGTATCAGTCAGTTTTGATAAAAACTCATGCTTAGTTAAAACATCAACTGATGAAATTATACTAACTGGCAAACGTTGTGGAAACACATATAAAGTCAGTTGGAATGAACAACCTCATGCACCAGTCTGCTTCATTGCTTCAAAAGCATCTCAAAACTGGTTGTGGCATAAAAGGTTAAATCATTTAAACTTTAAATCCATCGCTTATCTGAGTAAACATGAACTTGTAACTGGTTTGCCCAAAATAAATTTTTCAAAAGAAAAACTTTGCTCAGCATGTCAGTATGGAAAACAAGTACGATCCTCTTTCAAAAACAAGGGCTGTAAATCTTCATCCCGATTCTTAAAACTATTGCACATGGATCTCTTCGGTCCAATACCAGTCATGAGCTTAGGGGGAATGAAATACACCTTGGTGGTCGTAGATGATTTTTCAAGATTTACTTGGGTCATATTTCTTAAATCCAAAGACCATACGGCTGCACAACTGATTAAACTCTTCAAAAGACTTTTAAATGAAAAATCAGTTGGGATTGATCGAATCAGATCTGATCGAGGAACTGAATTCATCAATCAAACACTTTCAAGCTTTCTATAAAATGCTAGAATCAAGCATGAGCTCTCAGCAGTAAGAACTCCTCAGCAAAACGGTGTAGCTGAGAGAAGAAATCGAACCCTTAAAGAAGCTGCTAGAACAATGCTTGCTGATTCTGGCATTTCTCAAAAATTTTGGGCAGAGGCAGTAAACACTGCATGTTATACTCAGAACAGATCAATGATTAATAAGAATCATATGAAAACACCATATGAGATCTGGCATGGAAGAAAAAGTATAATTACTTACTTCAAAATATTCGACTGTAGATGTTTTATTCATGATAATGGTAAAAATTACTTAAAAGCATTTGATGCCAAATCTGCAGAATGAATATTCCTTGGATATTCATCAGTTAGCATAGCTTATAGAGTCTTTAATAAGAAAACCTTAAATGTTGAAGAATCTGCGCATGTTGATTTTGATGAAACTGTACTAACTGATAAGCCAACTGATCAAGTTGAGCTAGCTGATCGATTTACAGATATCAGTTTGGAGGATGATGACAAAGATGAAAGCTATAACAATCAAGATATCCTTCAAACACCAGAACCAGGGATCAACATATGTACTCTGAGACTGAACTGACCTTCGCCAATATTGATGAAATCATTCAGTCAGTTGCTCAGGAAGCTCAAATTGAAGCACATAATTTTGAATCTGTAGATCTTCTGATTGAACAAACAGAACAAGAAGTTCTAGTTACATCTGAAGACCCAGTTCAAACTTTTATTGCTGAAAAACATTTTCAATCTCCAGTTGATAAAGATCATACTCAACTCTCAGTTAATGCAGAACAATATCAATTTCTTATAGCTCCAGAAACAGTTCAACTCGCAACATCTGAAACAGAAGAGCAAACTGAAGTGCTTACTCAGAATCAAGAGGAAACACTCCCTGAATCTATGGAAGAACAGTTGCCCAATGTTGGAAATCTTCAAACTGAAGAACCACCACAAGTTTCAGTTGATAATCAAACAGAAGAACAAATCCATGATTCTCCAATAGCAGTTACCACAGATAACCCAGTTATTCTAGAACAAAGTGTCTCTGTTGCTCAGAACCAACCTTCCTCATCTCAAGGTCAAGAAGAGACAGTTGATCGCACTATGATAATTTTTACTCCACAAGCACAAGTTCCAAATCAGGAAGATATAGGAGTCATGTCTCCTGAAATCTCAAATTCAGAAGCATTGTTCGAAGAAATCAACACCATCAAAACAAATGTGAATCAAATAATGGATGCCATCAAATCCATTCAGTCCACCCAATACTATCATTCTGTCAAGTTGAATGGATCTGAAGATTTTGTTTTTGGAAAGCTGAAGAATATTCAAGAAGTTGTGACTGATCTTTCAGTTGCCATCGAACACAAGCCGAACAAAGCTACAACTGCTGCTCTTTTCGTTGCTCAAGATGTAATCAACCAACGAGTAGAAAGACTAGAAACCTCTGTTGCAAACAAAATATACTCACTGCAAACCTCAGTCCTAACTGCCATCTCCAGTATTTCATTCGATGTCGGCATTCTATCTACTGAAGTTCGACAATTGTCTATCAACATGGCTCAGTTTGACAAAAAGGGGGAAGTTAGTATGACTCAGAAAAAGCATTGAAGAGCAGTTAGCAGCAGAAAAAACATTGAAGAGCAGTTAGCAGTTTAGAAGTTTATTTTGAGACGATTTTAATTAAGAAGCAGTCTATAAGAGTTCAATTCTTCAGTTAATAAATGCTTAGTTTTGTCAAACACCAAAAAGGGTGAAATTGTTGGAAACCAAATTTCAGAGTTTGACAAACAGAAGAAACTAACTGAATTATGAAGACAACTGAATAATTAGAACCAGCTGAACAAATGACGAAAACTGATCAGTTGGAAACCGATCAGTTAATATACTCAGCCGCATAAGTTTCAGTCAAAACTGATCTCAACTGAATGCTTCTCGGGAAAGAACATTCAACCGACAAAATAACATAGTAAACAGCAAGTGAATATGGAAAGCCGCACCTCAATCATTACAGCATAGAACAACGTATTTCGGCTACTGCAATTAAGACGCCGTATTACAATCAATGAAGAGAACATTGCCCAACAAATGATGAAGTGGCATTCAACGGATACTAGAATTCAAATGCATATCAAAGTTACCGTTGAAAGCGAAGTATAAATATGACTGAAGAACATCAGAAGAAAAGAGGAGACGATCATTCAATCTTAAGCTTGCTGTTATTCTGTCAAAATCTCAGCTCACTTTCATTTGAATTACTCGTAGCAATCAAGGCTACAATCTGAGCTTATTAGCACTCTTTAAAAGTTGTTAAATTCAACGGTGCTAATATTAGTTACGTATTAAGAATATTGTGTAGAACTAAGAGTTTCAGTTTTGGCAGTTGTAAGTCCAAACTGAAGTGGGTCTGTACAAGTGTTGTACTTGATCAAAGCCTTTTAGTGAATATCATATCTTTGTGATAGAAGGGGTGACGTAGGAGTAATTTAATTCTCCGAACATCCAGAAACAACTCTTGCATATTTCTTTCCGTTTCGTATTCTATCTTTCAGTCAGTTATTTTCCGCAACTACTCTAGTTTAACTGATTGTTATTGACCAACAAGATTCCGAGATTCAGTTTGTCACCAAACTGAACTCAAATATTCGAAAAGACCAATTTTAATTGTAAGTGTTTATTCAACTCCTTTTAAACACTCTTGTTACGATAACCGATCCTATCAGATTTTGTTTTCTAGAAAGAGATTATGTGACTGAGATCAAATTGGGGTTTTGTCCCGTTCTCCAAAGAAGCTTCCTTACGAGCATCAGTTACTGAAAATAAATTTAAGGGAAAAAAATATTTAAGAACTCATCAATAAAAACATACGTTTTATCCACACAAAAAATTCTCTAATTGTGTGTAATAACATATTGTATTCAAATTTCAATAAAAGTAAATCAAGTGTATGGAATTTTTTTCATTTCTTCATAAAACTTCGATAATATTATTTTTAATTAGTAAGACAAATATGAATAATTTTTTTGTGTAAATAAATATGCAAATAATATATTAATCTCGAATATGCAAGGGGTGGTTCAGAGAAAGTCAGTCAAATTTTATTAAATTGAGTTTATAGGTGCTCGAAATTAGAGAATGGATTTTATTGGAGAAAATACAAGGATTTTTATGATAAGTTTTAAATTTGCTTTGTGATTTTTTAATGCTAGTGCAA
This sequence comes from Primulina eburnea, assembly GCF_022965805.1. Lineage (NCBI taxonomy): Eukaryota > Viridiplantae > Streptophyta > Magnoliopsida > Lamiales > Gesneriaceae > Primulina > Primulina eburnea. The sequence goes on from NC_133111.1 coordinate 11,063,174, forward strand.
GTGTGCCTGTTGGACCAGCCATACCTCATCCAGCCGGGGTTCTTGGTCAAGGGATATTAATTTCTTCTCAGCTGCCCTCTCATTATTATATGTATATCTTCATCTCTCGACTCCAGCAACTAGAAATAATGTCAATTTTTTGGACCATTTGGCTTCACATCGCTGATCCCACTTCCCTGTTTCAAAATCTGGTTTCTTGGCTTTCTCCTATGATAGTTTTGTTACTTTGGAACCATGGGAGGAGGCATTCGTTTCATTATTCTTTTGTTCTTGGTCTTGCTGCAGTTTCTTGATATTTCCGTTGCTCTGCCTCTCTGTACTGATTCAAGTAAGTTTGTGGCTTTAATTTATTGGTCTTTGTTGTGCTTTGTGGTTCTCTCTGGTTAAATTATTTGGTTTGGGCTTATTATGGTTCTTTTTTTCCCTAGAATTTTGGGTTAAATATGATTTCTTTTGCTGAAATTTTGATTTACAGGAGCACCATATGCTCCGAACTATCGTGGGGCGTTTTGTGCTTACAATGAAACCACATGCTGCAACTATGCTAAAAATATGCAATTGAAGCAGAAGCTTTTGTCGATGAATGTTTCGGATACTGACTGTGCTTCTCTTCTCAAATCAATCCTTTGTGCGGTGAGAATTATGTATTTTGTTTCTATATATTCATGTTATTTTATTACACAAGATTCCTGTTGAGACTGTGTGGATATATGTTTGGATTTATGTTTTGGTTTTATTGTAAAGGTTCATTCTTTAATTGTAGATCTTTATATGAGTTTGAAGCTATGCGCGTGTATCACGAGCGGTTCCCTGTAAATGTCTAATTTACTGTTAGTTGTCTATCTTTTTGTTGAGAATGGTATTTGTCTTTTTTGTTTCATGTACTTTTGCATTAGAGATAATAGAATCTCATGTTGAGTATGTTGTATCTCATTATTTACAGAGGTGTGATCCATTTTCGGCCTGAGCTATTTCGAATCGGTTCAGTTCCTCGTGAAGTTCCAGTTCTTTGCAACTCCACTGTTTCACAAGATTCGACACAATCCCTCCAATCTACAAACGACTTTTGTTCAAAAGTATGGAACACTTGTCAAAATGTGTCTATTCTCAATTCACCCTTCTCTGCTTCGTTGCAAGGTCGAGCTGGAATACCCACAAACTCAAGTTCCACCAAACTGACCAATCTCTGGCAATCACAATCTGATTTCTGTGATGCCCTGGGTGGAGCATCTGATGATGGGATGGCTTGCTTTGCTGGTGAACCTGTCACTCTGAATAGTACGGGAATTCCGAGCCCTCCAAACTGGTATGTGCCTTGAGAAAATCGGAAACGGATCGTACATCAACATGGTTGCTCATCCTGATGGCTCCAACCGCGCCCTTTTCTCAAACCAACAAGGTGTCATTTGGTTGGCAACGATCCCAGACGAGGGCTCTGGAGGAATACTCGAGCTGGAAACCAGTCCCTTTCTTGACTTAACGGATGAAGTTCACTTTGATACTGAATTTGGATTGTTGGGAATCGCATTTCACCCAAAATTCATGGAAAATGGCCGGGTTTTTTGCGTCGTTCAGCTGTGACAAAGCAAATGGGCCGAACTGTGATGGAAGATGTGCGTGTAATTCTGATGTGAATTGTGATCCTTCGAAACTAAGTCCCGACAGCGGTGCGGAACCTTGTCGCTATCAAAGCGTTATAGCAGAGTTCACTGTTAATGGCAGTGCTTCCCAGCCTTCAATGGTATATATATGTGTGTGTGTGTGTAGTGAAACTCGTTGTTCTTGATTTTATTTTGTTCATTGTTACAAGTTTCAGGTATCTTTTCTTTTACCAGGCAAGTCGTGCTAACCCTTCTGAAGTTAGAAGGATATTTACAATGGGACTTCCATTTACAGCACACCATGGAGGCCAAATCCTTTTCGGACCCAATTGATGGGTATTTGTACTTTATGATGGGAGATGGTGGGGGGATGTCCGATCCATACAATTTCTCTCAAAACAAGAAATCTTTGCTTGGGAAGATCATGAGGTTTGACATCGATAAAACACCGAGTGAGTTGTTTTAAATACCAAAGTCAGTAAATAATAGAAAATTTGAACTATAAAGCGTTTATGCAAAAATTGATATGCTAATCTTGTAAGTTGCATAATAAAACCTTTTCTTTCTTGTCTTCATGACCTTTTTTGTTTAGGTTCTGATGAAGTTAATGACCTTGATCTGTGGGGAAACTATTCAATTCCAGTGGACAACCCATACGCTAACGTTAAAGGATTAGCCAAAGAAATTTGGGCTATGGGTTTCCGGAATCCTTGGCGTTGCAGTTTCGATTCTATAAGGCCTTCATACTTTTTATGTGCTGATGTTGGGCAGGTATATCGTTGCACTTCAATAACTTTTGTTGGTTACAACACTTGGTTTCTATAAATATACAGATAACCTCAAATGAAACAACTGATAATTCAGTAACTATACGATCTTTTTCCAGTATCGTAGGTATTATGCATTAATTTCTCCTTCTTCTCCCTGGAACCCCCTCCATCGAAATTTCTGCGCCTACATTAGAGGGTGGATTGGTGGGTTGCTGCTAGGTTGTGGTTTTGGTTATGTAGGTTTTGTATGTCACCCCCATGCCAATTGGAACATGCAAATGAGATTCTACATAACGGGTTATTAACTACTATCTTGTATTTGTACTCATTTACGAAAATGATCATCTAACTAATTAGAAGAGTCCATCACATGGGCTTATAAATCCCGTTACACTCTTCCCACAATTCAATGTGAAACTCGGTATTACAGTGCGAGTCTCGGTGATGGCCCTACGGAACTAGGACATCTGTTCAAAGATATTATTGTTTGGTCTTATCTCCATTTCCATATCCAACCCTTCTTGCAAGTGATCTTTATGAGTATTAAAGTGGTCGTAATCCTTTAATAGGATCAGTATGAAGAGGTAGATTTGATCACCAAAGAAGGGAATTACGGATGGCGTGTCTATGAGGGCCCTCACCTCTTTTCTCCTTCTCAGTCACCTGGCGGAAATACTACACCTAGCTCAATAAAGGCAATTTTCCCTGTTATGGGATATAATCGCTCTGATGTTAATACAAACGAAGGTTCAGCATCAATCACCGGTGGCTACTTCTACAGATCCACCACCGATCCTTGTATGTATGGAAAGTAAGTAACTACACTCTTTGAGATGATGCCAAAGCTATATTACATAGAGCTGTTGTATAAAATATCGTACACATCAATGTTGAAAACATGAAGGAAATTTCAAGAAATTTACCCAATGGATACAGATTTTGTCGAGGGGAGTGACTTTTCTGCATTTTAATCTTTTTTGGGTACCCGGTTCCAGGTATCTGTATGCAGATCTTTACGGAGGTGCTATCTGGGTAGGCAGTGAAAATCCCATCAACAGCGGGAAATTTGTGAGTAGCAGGATCTCGTTCAGTTGTGCCCACGACACTCCTATAAACTGCAGTTTTTCTCCTGAAAGTTCACTCCCGGCATTGAGTTACATATTTTCATTTGGGGAAGATAACAATAAGGATGTTTACCTCCTCACGAATAGTGGCGTTTATAGGATCGTTCGAGCAAGTCGTTGCAACTACACGTGCGCTAAGGAGACTACGTCGCCTTCACCAGGTCCTGATTCGTCCCCTCGTTCGGAAGCAGGTTTTTCGAGAGATCCATATTCGACTTTCGTTGTGTTGACCTCTTTGTTCTGCCTGGTTTTTATGAACTATTATGCATTATTATGAAAATTGTTTTAATTTGCATCATTGTATTGAATTACAGCCTTCCATGTTGTATGTCTTTTGCAGTTTCCATCAATCTTCACTTGAAAATAGGCACTTATTCCTTCGGCATGAAGATAGAATTGAGAAGAGAAAATTACAGCAACACCCCTAAAATTAGGTCTAAATATAGAACGATCCCTAAATCTGATTTGTTTTTGTAGTTGGATAGGACTTGGTATATCTTTTGCTAACATCTTTGGTTATACAGACTTTACTACATCAAAGATAATCATCAGATTTCAGAATTAACATTAAATAGTAAGATATCTCCATCTCAAGCCCCATTCTAAACTCAATTCTGAAAGATTTATTTTTGGATTATTATTTATTATGTTTATAATATTTAAATTATTTCAAATATTACTTAATTAAATCATTTATAAAGATAATTTAAATATTCAATTATTTATTTAAAAAGGGTAAATTGAGGTAAAATCCATATGCCAATGTTTAGGTTAGAATTCAGTATCTATGTAATATAGTTTGTGATTTGATACCTGACAACTAGGGATATAATCGAATCGAACTTCAAATAGCTGACAAACGGTTTGGTTCATTTATATATCTACTGAACTTTACAATTTTACTTTTTTGTTACTTAATTATTTATTAAATATAAATCTTCCACCCGTTTACCCTAAATAATTGTATGCTCCCTCAAGCAATTCCAGCAGCCCCTTCCACAAGCTCGTCTATCGTCTCATCTGTCGTATTCTTTTTTGGCATAAAAAAATGCAATTCAATGTCAAGCTCAGCAGTGTAAGATGGCTGTCATCCTCTTTTTTTCCTTAATTTCGAAAGACGCAACTCAAATATCGAATATACTCGGACGATTTTGGATGTGAAATTGTTGAAATATGAAGTTTCTATTTTGAGTTTATACTTCTAGTCTGAGTATGTTTTCCAAATATCGTGTCTTTTATGTGTTTGATTATTTTGAATTTATGCTTCATGTTTAACTATGTTTTACAAATGGCATTCTTTCAAGTGTTTGCTGATTTTTTTTAAGTTGTCACAAGCAAATCTAGATATAAAACTTTTATGTTTTTTTCTTCTTCTTTTTTTTTTGCTTGTCAACTGATTTAAGTTCTTCACAATTTTTTTTTGGTGGCTTCTCTCATTTTGGGACTTGAAATGATATTTTTGTTCATGTTCCCATCTTTTGAATTTGAGAAACTTGGTTCTTTAAGAAAATCGGTTTTCTGGACACCTCAATGGTCTCAAATCTTATTCATCTTGATTTATCCTTCAATGAGTTCTCCGGAAACTATTATTTTTTAAGTTTGATTATGTATATTAGTCAATTAAGTATATTTAAAAACGAATTAGAGTTATATCCAATTATTTGAGGATGTCAAAGTTTATATAATATTGAGTGATATTTGATGATGACTTTCATGGAGTAAAAAATGTGATACCTAAATTAATACATATAAACAAACTAATTCGATTTCACAAATACTTGATTTTATATTTTAAAGACTCAAACTCAATTATTTGAGAATGTCAAAATATATAGTTTAACGTTAATATTGAGTGGTCTTTGATGATGAAATTCGTGAATTAAAAATGTGATAATAAAATTGGTACAAATAATACTTAATTCGATCTCACATATATTTGATTTTATCCTTTTAAGACTCAAATTTGATTACTTTGGGATGTTAAAAATATAGTTTGAAGTACTATTGAGTGACTTTTGATAGTGTCCTTTGTGAAGTTAAAATATGATACCTAAATTGGTAAAAAAAGAGTATATAATTCGAGTCTACAAATACTTGATTTTACTCCCTAAATACTTATATCTGACTATTTGAGGATGCCAAAATTATATAATTTGAAGTTAGTATTGAGTGGTCTTTGATGATGATATTCGTGAATTAAAAATGTGATACCTAAATTAATACAAATAATACCTAATTATAGTCTACAAATACTTTATTTTAGCATTTGAGACACAAATTCGATTATTTAAGGATGTCAAAACATATAATTTGAAGTCAATATTGACTGGCTTTTGATGATGAGATCCGTAAAATAAAAATGTGATACCTAAATTGTTACAAATAATACATAATTAGATTGCACTGATAATTGATTTACTCTTTAAAAACTCAAATTTGATTATTTTGGGATGTCAAAATATCTAGTTTGAAATTGATATTGTTTGGCTTTTAATGGTGTCATTTTTTAAGTAAAAATGTGATACTTAAATTGATATGAATAGTATCTAGTTCGAGTCTACAAATACTTGATTGTACTCCCTAAATGCTCAAATCCAATTATTTGTAGATGTCAAAATATATAGTTTGAAATTAAATTTGAGTGACCTTTGATGATGACATTCGTGAAATAAAAATGTGATATCTAAATTAATACATATACTATCTGATTCAAGTCCACAAATACTTAATTTTACCTTTTAAAAACTCAAATTTGATTATTTGATGATGTCAAAATATATAGTTTGAAGTTAATATCAATTGGCATTTGATGATGATATTCGTGAAGTAAAAATATGATACCTGAATGGGTAAAAATGTGATACTCGAATTTGTTTACATCGTCGAATAATGGAATAAAGGTATTTATAGGGCCAAATCAAGTACATATTGACTCGAATAATGGAATAAAGGTATATACTATTTTGACTTCACAGATGTCACCAACAAAAGTCACTCAAGGTTAACTCCATAATATATTATTTACATTCCCAAATAATGATATAAGGGTATTTACGGGACCAAATCAAGTATCTATTGACTCAAATTAGGTATTTTTTTTTTGTACCTAATTAGAGAATAAAGGTATTTACAAGGCTAAATCAAGTATTATTTATGTACCAAATAAGAGAATAATGGTATTTACAAAGCTAAATTAAGTACATATTGACATGAATTAGATACTTTCTGTACCAATTTAGGTATCTTATTTTGAATTCACGGATGTTTATTTACATCCCCAAATAATTGAATAATTGTATTTATTTATTTACAAGAAGTATCTAGTAACTCGAATTATGTATTTTATGTACCAATTTAGGTATCATATTATGACTTCACGGATATCATCAGGAAGTATTGTAAATGAATATTAATAAGAAATATTAATACTAATGAATATCAACAAGTATTGAGAATGAATATATATTAATAATTATTATAAATGAATGATCATAAGTATAATGAAAGAATATTGATACATATAATGAATGATTCTAAATAAATATTATGAATGAATACTAATAGAATGACATCAAATGAAGTATTTTCTTGTTATTTAATGAATAGCAACAAGTATTAATGTAAATGAATATTGATGATGTTATAAATTAATACTCATAAGTATAAAGAAAAAATACTAATAAATATAATGAATAATTACCAATAGATATTATGGATAAATACTAATAATGATGATAGCAAATGAAGTATTCCTTTGTTATTTAATGAATATTAATGATTATTTTAAATGAACACTCATAAGTATAATGAAATAATACTGATAAGTATAATCAATGATTACCAATAAATATTATGGATTAATACTAATAAAGTATCATCTTGTTATTTCATGATTGTCAAATAAGTCATTCTCAAAAAGTATTGTAAATTAATATTGATGAGTATTTTATAAATCATTAATTTTATAATGACAAAAAGTTTGACGCATGTTAGTATTTAAAGGGACACATTAAATATCACATGATGAAAATTAGGTACTTTATGTACAAATTTAGGTATCCTCATGTTGTTTCATGAACACCAAATAAGTCATTAGATGAATATCAATAATTAATAGTAATGATTATTTTATAAATCATTAATTTTATAAATGCCAATAATTTTGAAAATTTTTAGCATTTAAAAGGTCACATTAAGTATCACCTTGCAAAAATTAGGTATTTTCTTTACCAATATTCTCTTTTTATTTCATGATTGTTAAATAAGTGATTCAATAAATATCAATAAGTATTGTGAATTAATATTAATGAGTATTTTATAATTCATTAATTTCATAAATGACAAAATAATATTGGCAAATTTTGATATTTAAATGGTCATATAAGGTATCACATAACAAAAATTAGGTAGTTTACGTATCAATTTGGGTATCATATTGTTATTTCATGAATGTCAAATAAGTCATCCAATATTAAATTTTAAATGTATTTTTGACATTACAAACAACAGAAATTGAGTATTTAAGGGGCCACATCTAGTATCAGCTTACAAAAATTAAGAACTTGTTATATCACTTTAGGTACCATCTTGTTATTTTATGAAGGTTAAATAAGTCATTTAAGATTAAATTTCAAGTGTATGTTTGACACTGAAAAAATTAATTTTAGTATTAAAAAAGCCACATCAAGTATCACCTGAAAAAAATTAGGTACTTTATATACCATTATCTATTATCTTGTTATTTCATGAACACCAAATAAGTCATTCAAGATTAAATTTCAATTGTATTTTTTACATGAAAAATAAACAAATTTTAGTATTTAATAGCAACATCAAGCATCACATGTAAAAATTAGATACTTGTTGAATGACATGAAATCGAGTTTAAGAAATTTATTATCAATTTATAAAATTAATTTGGTATCACTTGGGGGAAATTAAGTACTGAAAGTCTAAATTTGAGCACTTTTTCAAACCATTCCTAAAAAAAATTTCAAAATGTATTTGTAATTGTAACAAGCCACAACATATATGAAACCAATATTAAACATAATAGTTTAATGATTAATGCATAAATTATTTCATAACGCATCTCCCAATTGCAATTATACAACCAACATCCAAATTTTAATCCAAGAATCGATAGATATGCTTTAAGTGCAAACTTCAAGCTCATTGCCTCCATTAGAACAAATTTCATTGTTGAAAGCAAGATTACATCCCAATTTATTTTGTATACAAAAAATCGAATATGAGTATTTACAGGACCAAATTGTGTACTATTTGAGAAATATTAGGTATTTTTTGTACCAATTCAGGTATCTTCTTCTTAAATATTGAATGTTGAATAATCGAATATGAGTATTTACATGACCAAATTGTGTGCTATTTGAGAAATATTAGGCAGTTTTTGCACCAATTTAGGTTTCATCTTATGTGCTATGATCACAATAGGTATATATTTCCCAAATCCTGATGTCATCCATAAAATGTCTGTGTAATATCTGAAAAATAAAAAATTTATTTTGTCGATTTAAGTGTCAATAACAACGGACATACGAAAGACTAAATGATTCCTACAATTTTTTTTAATTTTTATAACAACATTAACGCACATACGAAAGATCAAATGATTTCTACAATTTTTTTAATTTTTATAACAACATTAAATTCGTATTCAATATCATCTTTTTGAGGAAAAACATTAAAATTCAACAAGGTAAGTATTAAAGTAGGAAATGAATATTATTCACGTTTAGAGGCATGAATTTTGACAATATTATTCAAAACTCATCTACAAACTCTCCTTTGATAGAGTATAATAACATCAATAATTGAGAGAATTGAATTACATAAAGCAAAATCACAATCGAACCAAATCACAATATTTACTCAATCAATATTGAAGCAGAAATTCAAAGTATTCAAATTATATTTCAACAAAATCATCCAAATATTTTGGAACTGATTTTAGAAATTGTCTCCTGCAAATCATCATCTATTACTTCAGCAATTATTTTCAAAATTGTTTGATATAAGGTAAGTGAAGTTACAAAAAATCGTGAAGAAGATAAATCAATTGAGAAGCATAAAAAAGGCATAAGATCGTTCAAATTAACTCAATCCCAAAAAAAAAACTCATAATCAATAAAATCATTATATTAACAAGTGCCAAATGTGATTGAATTTTTGGTGACTGCTCGAAAATCCAGTATTTTTATACATATTTGAGTTCAAATTAATCAATAACGTCATTATAGTGAACACTGCCAACTGTAACTGAATTTTAGTGACTACATGAAAATCTAGTATTTTTATAAATATTTGAGTATTTAAAGGACAAAAGCAAGTATTTGAAAACTCAAATTAGGTATTTTTTAGGTCAAATAAATATTTACTCGAAACAAACTCATAACAATAAAACACATATTGGTTGGTTTGCTTGTTACAACTAAAACAATCATAAAACACATAAAATGCATGACATGTGACCAACAATGGACTCATATTTTTTAAAACATAGATCTGCTATTTTCTTGAGAAGGCTTATAAATAAGTAGGTAGGTTAAACAACAACAATCTCATATTCATGAATCACAAATAAAAACGATAAATGTTGAAAAAAATCAGAATATCATTTTTGTTGGAACATTTCATGTTCGCAATCTTGATTTTGATGTTAACAAAACTTGTTATTGTGTTTCTAACATATTTACTCAAGTGTGATGTTGCAAACACAAGAAGCAAGCTGAAACTGAATTTCTGGCAAGCTTTGTGTTTTGATGATATCTCTCAACTGGATGATCGAAATGACAATCCGCCAATTGGAATGATCATAAAACTCAATTTGGAACAAGTCGTATATCATGTCGGTTGGGCAAATTCGGAAGTTATCATGGTCCAACTAATCGCGGAAATACCAAACTGATTGCATTAAAACAACAATAAGTTGGGTATGAGCAGTTGCGGTATTTTGGTCATATATCTTATCTCGATTATTGAAATGAAGCGATTAAGTATGGGTTGCAAAGATAAGACGATGATCTACAAATCATCTTAGAAGTCAAAGTCTGAATCAAAGCTTAAGATATTGATAAATGACAATGAAGTTACTGGTTCTGCACAAACTGAAATCAGCCTAGCTGATTTCAGCACACCAGCTGAAACTGAACTAAACCAGACAAGCTGAAGACCAATTGAACCAGACCAGCTGAACTGAATCGAACCAGTGAACTGAACCAGACCAACTGAACCATCTGAACTGAACCGAACCAGCAGTTGACCAACTGAATTGAACTGAACCAGCTGCTGACCAGTTGAGTTTACCAGAGTTGACCAGTCGGGAAAATGCCCAGCAAGACGAATTTGACCGTTGCAATTTCAGAAACAGTACAGAAACTTTTCAAATGGTTATATTCTTGTGTCTAACGTATATATAATTGTTGGAGCTTATAAATAAAACATCTTGAAGATCAAACAAGAGCTTTTGAAGTGGATTCAAAGCATGGGCAATGAGCATGAAGAAATTAGCTAGTTGAGAGCACAAGCCCTTGTGTGAGGATACATTTGAGATGTACACTGTAAATGATAAATTCCTCACATACAATCACTCACACATATACAAGAGAGTTGAACTTCAAATTTTAGTTGAGTGAGTCTTGCACAAAGACAATAAACTTGTGTATGTAGTCTTTCCATATGTGACATTAAACAATATGCTGATTGTGAGGTGCTGCCTACAATCTTGAGTGCTAGGAGTTCAGTTTAGGCAGTGGGTAAGTCCTAGCTGAGTGAGTTTGTACAAAAAGTTGTATAATCAAAGTCTTCTAGTGAATATCCTTCCCAAGGGGAAGAAGATGTGACATAGGAGCATTTAAAGTCACTGAACATCCATAAACAAATTTGTGTCTATTTGTTTATTGCATTTATTTATCATTTTCATAGTTTTAAAGAAGCATTGTTGAAGCATTTTATGTGTTCTTCAAATACCAAAATATTGCATAACTAGTGTTTGATAAAATGCTTCAACCAAAATATTTTTACTCATTCAACTTATATATATTTTAAATGGTTTACAAAATATTTAATCGGTTTCTACGAAGGATTATTTCGAGTATTTTTCGCTTGGTTTGAATACCAAACTCAATTTAATTATCGATGTTCTATATTTCAAGAACCGAACTATTTTAGTTCAATGGTGATCCCTCTAAAAGATTCAACAATTTTTCTATAAATTGAATTTCATATATATTTAAACTTTATTTTCAAAATTAATAAAACATAAGGGCAACAATCGACTTACACTAGTTAGCTTGATCTTGAATCGTCCTTTTTGAAGTCAAAAGGGAGACTGATAGGTCGGATAGATGGATTGTTTGTGGATGGCCGATGGATTGGTTGAGAAGAGAAAATTATTTTGGCCGATGCATTTGGTTGAAGGGAAGTAGATTTATATATTTATGTGAATACTTTAAAGGTAAAAACGTAAATTTTATTTTTTTGGAGTCAAAACTATATTGTGGTGATTGTCAGGTAGTAAATTCCAAATTATATTTCATAAGACCTGAATTCTAAAAGAAAGAATGACTTAGAGATTTTACTTTAATTTACCCATTTAAAAATTTCTTAAATAATCATCATCTTTTCTATATATAAACAAATGAAAAAAATGGCGCAGATGAACAAAGCTGTACCAAATTTGGCGCAATATCGTCTGATTTGGCATTGCATTGGAGCATGCACGTGGATGCTGGAGATGCCATTATTCGATATTTAATACATTTATATTGTCTAAATGAATGTATACTTGTCGCGCATTTTATAAATCTGTAATTACAAATATTATTTCTAGATTTTGGAAGTATAAATCTGTAAAAATAATTCCATTTTGAAAGAATTTGAGGGGATTTTATTTTGAAAATTAAAGGAAAAAATCCAAGTCCCACTTATTATCATTATTCTGATTCGTAAATCCAAATTTTATTTTGTTTGCGAGGTCATTGATACTGAATCTCACTGGAAAACATATACCAACTAATGGCAGGAGCAAGACCAATATTGATATGATCAAATCTTATAAAGATTTTAGTGATTTATATTTATAATATTTGTGCTTATATGTAATTGTTATTCCTAATTATGTGCTTATTTGAATTAATATTCATAGATTTGAATAAAAGATGAACAATGCTTAATTTGAGAGATAAAATGATTGTACAAGACTCCAAAGACAACAAAATACCAAAAGAAATGAAATAAAATATTCTTATATACCTTCAGAATATTGAAGTTTCTGAAGAAAATATGTGTATATCTTGATAGAGAGAAAGCTTTACAATCTTATCTACAATTTTTGAACTTGACATAGGTAGGGATGTCAATGGGGCGGGTATGGCTAAACCCAAGACCCGCCCCATGAAGAAAATTTCGACCCATTACCCACCCCACTCCGGTTAAATATTCTTTGGACCCGTCCCACCCCGAATACGAAATGGGGCAGGTTAGACCCATGAGACTCATTAGACCCGAATTTTTTTAAAATTAAAACATTAATCTTCTTTGAGAGATACCTTGAGGCTCGAACCACTAGAATTAGCGTATAGTTATGGTGGTGCAGACACAGTAGGGCTTTATTTATAATTGGTCTACTTATTTGGATAATAAACTAAAGCTCAACCCAAAACAGAATCACACATGTCAATGATTGACCTTGAGTGATACTAAAAAAATAAAAATTAATAAAACTAAATCTTAGAATATTTATATCCACATATATGGGACGGGTATTATAGGACCCATGACCCGCCCCATACCCATACGGGTTTGAAAAACTGGACTCGAGATGAAACGTCTACTCATTTAAAAGTGTGGAAATAATTTTTTTTTTATTTTAAGGCTCACTACTACAAAATAACATTTAGAATAATCATATTAGTTTTTCCAATAAAAATGAAGCAGTTTTAGAAATAATCAACATCCTCCAAAAACCTACGTAAACAAGAACTAGCAAAAATCGTTTTGCCACCAACATATAGAAATGTTCAACTCCTCTCAAAAACTCATAAATAAATGTGCGGAAAGTCATAGGTCTTCGGGTCGTGTCGCCCACCAGGTCCGCTGACTCAGAGTCTAGCACCTCCAGTCTCCTCGCCATCGAACTCACCTGCATCACTCACGCCTAGTGAGTCTAAAGACTCAACACACATGTATCGTTAATAAGAAGTACATATACATGGCACACAACAGTGAAAAATATCATACTCAACATATCTTTCATGAACTTAAAAGCATAACGTAAACGTGTCGTATAAAATCATGTCGTGTCAACTCATGTCACCTCATATCATCATATACGTGTCAAAACAGCTCATCGTGTCATCATAAACTTAAACATTTTCTTATAATTGAATTCAGTTTATTAGTTGTGACTTCGTATCAGCTCTATCGTATCAGCTCTATCGATGGATCCATCTATAAAAACCGCGGTTACCCAGCGGCGGGGGACATCAGCAATGGCATTACCCGCCCACTGAGCCCGAGCCTCAGCTCATCATATCTCATCTCATCGTATACATATACATCGTCAGTCACAACCAATCACATCCTTAAAAAATATCATCATTTTCATCACTTAATAAAATCATGCATATGCGTAACTTTTCCTTTAAACCAAGCATACAACGTATTTATCATAATTCTTAAAATCGTAAAGATGATGCATAATTATTTAAAATATTATATATATGTGCTCAGGGCGCTGTCAGGACCAAAATCTCACTCCGGGTGCAAAATGACTATTTTGTCCCTGAAAATCCAAAAATTATCGTTTCACCCCTGGACCTCTAAAATTGACCCGAAACTTACCAAACTCCTTAAAATGTCTCAAAACATAATTATAAACATTCTTAGACATAAACTCGAGGCAAAATCACAGCTTATCTAATTTGTTTTAAAACTCGGATCGTGGTTCTGGTTTTTAATCCGAATAAATCCAAAATTTACCCAACTCTTCTACAACTTTTACCATATCTTAAAAACACTAAATAGTACCTAAACCAATATCATTAGGCCCCTAAACCCACGGTGGAAATTCTCAAAACTTGGCAAAATCTCGGTCCTCTCATGTTTCACCACCTTAAAACTCACCATTAGGCCCCTTAATAACCCCTCTAAACTATACCAACCCACACAAATGGCCGCTGCACTACCTTGCGAAGAAAACCAACTGAGAATACCTCACATCACCTTCGACTCGGACTCTCCCTAGCAGTATCCCACAACCAAACTAAATGCCAATTTCACTCCATTATCTAATCACCGATGCACCAGCTCATAACCCACCTAACATGGACCGAGATTAGACTCTAACGAACCTATCTTAACCACACAATCGGCCCCATGCAACCTCCACTAACAGCTAACCCGCTAGACACCAAAAGTGACTCCACCGTCTCTCCTTGCATTCGGTTCCATTGTCTCACTCAAAGGTTCGATCCAGCAGCCACCCTAGACCCCAAAGCAGTACTTATACACTACGAATTACCCCTAAACGACCGAGTACAGCAGC
Source organism: Primulina eburnea (assembly GCF_022965805.1). Classification (NCBI taxonomy): domain Eukaryota; kingdom Viridiplantae; phylum Streptophyta; class Magnoliopsida; order Lamiales; family Gesneriaceae; genus Primulina; species Primulina eburnea. The sequence continues at coordinate 11,078,235 of NC_133111.1, forward strand.
CCCTTGCAAGAAAACTCAGAATCCGTGAGTAACAAAAATGAAAATTGAAAGGAAACCCATGTAAAATTGATGACACTTCACGTTCATTTTCAGATCAAGAGATTTCATGCATGTACACATAAACATCAGTAATACACACGTGAGTGATGCAGAAATGAAGATACAATGCGTGCCTTATGATGAATAATCTGGATAAACAATCGAGGAATCACGGCCGAAGTGGTGAGTTTCTTGTTTAAAGTTGAAAAGGGAGTCACCGAATTCTTGCAGCAGTAGAATCACGCGTGTAAATGTGAGTGGAGGGGGTAGCCGATTCCTTCAGCTGCTAAGGTGATGAAATCGAGGGGTGTGTGTGTTGAAAGAAATAGTTGAATATCGGTCATGGGGTTACGGGAGATAAAAGGATTGAATAGAGTTAAATGCCATACTAATTAAAAGATTAATGGGCTCTAATCTTCCTAATTAAAGGTTTATAATAATATTAAAGTCTAATGAGTTTAAAAGTTGGCTCGTTAAATTCAAATATATTTCTGAAAATATTTTGTGTTGGACAGTTCTTTTAAAATAATAGCCGAAACCTCGAAACGCCTCCCGATTCGATAAAATTTGCGTACCGTTTAAAAATAAAAATCATGCGGGTAAAATACCAAAAAATTCCAACTTTTCGACAAATACTCTAAGAATGCTTTATATTAATTTATAAAAATAACTCGTGTAAAAAAATGATTTTCCTGAAAATTCTCCGGTCTTCGATCCTCGTTCGAACGTGAAATACACTTAGAAACCCTAATGCGTGAACTTTTAAAATTTCATGAATTAAATACTATCCTGCATGAATTATGCATAAAATGCGTAAAAATAATTAAACATAAAATAAAAATAAAATCCTAGATTGCATGCAGTCAGGTTACGTGAATTAAATTACTGGACCTTACACGAGACCCACCTCATGACCCATTTAGTATGCCCAAACCCGTCCAGATGGGGCGGGTCCATTGCGGGTCTGGGTCATTGGCATCTCTAGACATGGGCTACAAAGATTTGGAGTATTAAGCTCATTAAGAAAGATAACAGGCGTCGTACGTGAGTAGCAACAGAAGAGAAAGGAGAGAAAAACAGAGAAGAAAAAGAGGTATGAGAACAGAGCAGAGAAGACTAGGAAGGAAGTAGAGAAGAAACGCAACAGAGAACACTACACGTGAACAACAGTGAAAGAGGAGAGAGAACGGAAGGGGGGAGGCAGAAGACTACGCGGAAAACAATAAACAACTTCTCTTAGAACTTGGAGAAAGAAGGAATTTAGAATTTGAGAGATGAGGGAGACAACTTCAAAGAAGAAATCGTGCCAACCACGTTGAGATTTTCTTATTTTTTCATAGATTTTATTCTTATGAATTCAAAATATTGTGTCTTTACTTTGTTTTGATTTTATGGAATAATTTTCGTTATGATAAGACGACAATAGGACCAAACAATATACTTTGTTTGATATTTGATTTATTTTCATTATATTATTTTTCTCGATTTTAATTATTGATTGATGTTGATTTAATATTTCTTGTTAATAATCTCATCAACTATTTCATGTTTGTTGATTAATACGAATCGGAAGATGATTGGTTAAATATAGCAACAAAGACGTCATCAATACGTGGTTAAACTGACTAGAAATAATATTCGATTTCAGTGTGCCGTTTTAGGTTAAAACGGAAACTCCGCAAAGATTTAATGCATTTAAATCTAATTTGAAATAATCGAACTGTTAGATTTAAATAAGTTTATTAACTCGAGTTTAATAAATAAATTGAAGATTTCAACGTGATTGTCATGAATTAAATAATTAACTGAATTTTAACACATGTCAACACAGTAGAGTTTGATATTGTTGTGTGTCTTAGTTCTTTATTTGAAGTTTAATCTCTCATTAATATTTGAATCCGTCAATTTTAATTGAAATTATTTTATTTAATAGTTTAACTTAATAATTCATATATAATCTTTTTATTTATTTTGTCTAGATTAAGTTAAGTAATAAAAATTCTAGTAATTAAATATCAATCTATGTGGAATCTATACTTAGACTCATCATCAATTTACTATAACTTGACTTAATCCGGTTATTAGAATTATTTCCAATCGAAATTGTCGGTCAAATATAAAATATTGATGCAATTACTAGTTGGATCATCCCAATTCACTTGCAAAAATCTTATATAATTTTAATTATAAAACTATAACTGATTTTCCTAAAAATATATATACATAGGAAAGTGTTATAGAAAAATACCAACCCATGATCCAAATATAATATTAAAGGATTCTGCAGTACTAGTGTCACAGGGGGAGAGCCACCGTGCATGATGAAATGTCAAATAGTAGTGGAGTCACACAGAATATAAATTAAAAACGAACCAACAGATTATGTTTTTTTTAATCGTATCAAGTAAGAAAATTTTGATTAAAGAAGAAACAACGTCGAGGTTTTTAGAGTAGGTGTCCAATAAGTCAACTTTTGGCTAGGGTTTGATCGACTCTTGTGTAAAAATAATCTTTATTTTAATAATATTTTATGATTTTATCTAATTATGACATTTATGTTATCATATACTCGTGTAAGTTGCATAGATAAAGTCCTCGAATATACTATAGTAGCATGAGGTCCACAAGTCACGTGGATCATGAAAGTCATTAGAAGTGTGTTGTATATTTAAATATGTTCCTACTCGATTCAGAAACCTAAAATAAGAATTTAGGTCTCTTTAGCTTGAAATAGCATTTGTGATGTTAAAGCCACGTTTCGTTGGTATGTGCATAGAGATGTCTGATCATACAGATGAATTATCTTATGATGATTGTATTGAGCAACCCTCCATCGAACGTTCCAAATGGTTATCACTTATCGAGTGGATTAACTTTTTGGTTATGGTCGTATATTATTAGTCCTTTGACCCGAAACAACATAGAGTCTCTATGTATTAGTATTGTACTTTGACTCATTTACCAATTTCATGAAGGTTCATAGGGTGGCGAGATTGTGTATAGTTTCGACATATGTAAGAGCATATGTATTGTAGTTAATGATCCACCACTCACCTATGTGTATTGATATTATATGTGATATGCTAAGTTAATAGTACAAGTATTATCTGGTTAGAGTATTAGTTATGCTTTAAATAAAAATGTTTTCTTAGTTGCACACAAGACATCGCTATGATTACTCAAAGATACATTACATTGTTATCGAACTCATATACAACTCTCGACATGCTAATGATTGTAAATTTGATCAAAATATAGGAGGTGAAGGGACTATATTGTAAGCTAACCATAATATATTGGTAATTGTAGATACTATCAGTGATATCTAGGGAATCATGAGAAGATGCTACTAGACCCTCTTACCATGATTCAATTGATGTAATAAGAACTAAGTTATGATGTCCTTGTGATCAAGGGGTTGATGCACTGAATGAGGCAAACAAGGTAATCCCATAAAAGAGATAAATATTGTCTCGAATCACATGAGTTATGAACTCACAGATAGCTATATCCATGAATCGTTGAGAGTTGCACAAGTTTTTTTTTTTTTTTTTTTGCGTTCTTATTGAGATAGCTGAATTCAAGGAGTTGAATTTGATGATTAAGTTTGATGGAGATCAAACATATAACTTATAAAGATTTTATAGATCAGTTCCATATTTGAAAGTTGTGATGGTTAACATGACTGCTAAATTTGTTAGGATAATGCAACTGTCTAATTTAGTGAAGGAGTTCCAAAATAGGTAGCATTAAAAAATAATCAGTGGAGATTTTGATCTTTGAAATTTTCACTTTCCGTAATAGAAACGAGTTTTGTACCCTCGTCACATCGACGATGTCTGATCATCAATGGATATTATGATGAAATCACAATCATAGATTGAAATTTAAGCGATTGGGTCGTTTATGCCATAATGTTAGAACATTTCATGTTCTCAATCTTGATTTTGATGTTAACAAAACTTGTTATTGTGTTTCTAACATATTTACTCAAATGTGAAGTTATTAACATATGAAGCAAACTGAAACTGAATTCTGCACAAATTGAATTTTTGGCAAGTTTCGGTATTTTGATGATATCTTTCAACTATATGATTCAAATGACAATCCGCCAACTTGAATGATCAGAAAACTCAATTTGGAACAAGTTGTATATCATGCCAGTTGGGCAAATTCGGATGTTATCAAGGCCTAACTGATCGCTGAATTACCGAACTGACAGTAATCAGTTTGGTATGAGCAGTTGCGGTTCATTATATCTCTCAGCTCGGTTATTAGAATGAAGCGATTCAGTATTCATTGGAAAGATAAGATGATCTAAAAATCATCTTCAGAAGTCAAATGACTATGAAGCTACTGCTTCTGTACAAATCGAAATCAGCTAGGCTGATTTCATGACGCCAACTGAACTGAACCGAACCAGCAGCTGACCAACTGAATTGAACCAGCTGCTGACCAACTGAAACAGTTAAGCTGTACCAGACCATTTGAACTGAACCAGCTGAAACTGAACCAGGCCAGCTGAACTAAACCAGCTGAAACTGAACCAGACCAGTTGAACTGAATCAGACCAGTTGAACTGAACCAGTTGACCAGAGTTGACCACTCGGAAAAATGTTCAGCAAGGCGAATTTGACCATTGCAATTTCAGAAACAATACAAAAACTTTCCAAATGGTCATATTCTTGTGTCTAACATATATATCATTGTTGTGGTTTATAAATAAAACATATTGAAGATCAAACAAGAGCTTTGGAGAGGATCCAAAGCATGAGCAGTTAGCATGAATATATCAGCTAGTTGATAGTACAAGCCCTTATGTTAGGATACATTTGAAATGTACACTGTAAATGATAAATTCCTCACACACAATCACTCACACATATACAAGAGAGTTGAAGTTCAAAGATTAGTTGAGTGAGTCTTTACACAAAGATGTAAAAGCAATGTTTTTGTAGTCTTTACATATGAGACATTAAACAATATGCTGATTGTGAGGTGCTGCCTACAATCTTGAGTGCTAGGAGTTCAGTTAGGTAGTAGCATAAGTCCTAGCTGAATGGGTTTGTACAAGGAGTTGTATAAATCAAAGTCTTATAGTGGATTCTTTCCAAGGAGAAGAAAGGGTGACGTAGGAGCATTTGAAGTCTCCGAACATCCATAAACAAATTTGTGTCTATTTATTTAATGTATTTACTTACAATTTCCATTGTTTTAAAGATGCATTAATGAAGAATTTTATGTGTTCTTCAAATACCAAAATATTGCATACAAAGTGTTTGATAAAATGCTTCAACTAAAATATTTTTACTAATTCAACTTGCATATATTTTAAATGCTTTATAAAATATTTTATCAGTTTCTACGAATGATTATTTTGAGTATCTTCCGCTTGGTTTGAATACCAAACTCGATTTAATTCATCGGTGTTCAATAGTTCAAGAACCAAGCTATTGTAGCCCAACGATGATCCTCATAGTCGATCCTAACAAGTGGTATCCGAGCGGGTTGTTCTTGAAAGAACATTGAAATTGATTTTGATGTTTAAAATTCAAAAATTTCAAATTTTTTTAAATATTTATATGCAAAACTGAATTTTCGTGCATCTTGCAGCGACTGTAGGAAAAACGAAATATCTCCTTGCTCGAGTGTCCAAATGACAAACCGCTTTTTTCTTTACAAACTAGACTCATAGAGGCTTACAGAAGTATAAAATTTGCAGCCTATTTATGCTCGAGAAAAAGCAGCTTTTTCATTGAAGACAATGCATATGTGCTGTGGCAGAAAATGAGCCATGAAGAAAATTAGTTAGTTATCCATCTTCTTTTATAAATTTTAAATTTTCAAAAATGTATGGGGAAACTAAAACTTATTATAATTTTAATGGAGAGATTATTTTTTAATATTGAGGGGAAGAAAATTTTGTACTTAAAATGTTTTGAAAATATGATTTTTTTTTTATTCACACAAAAACAGGGAGAAATATGTTAGTTGAATCGATTGTTTATCAAAGTTTTGTACTCATAAAAAAGAGAGATTGTGGGAATATTTCATATTCGCAATCTTGATTTTGATGTTAACAAACTTGTTATTGTGTTTCTAACATATTTATTCAAGTGTGCAGTTATTAACACAAGAAGCAAACTGAAACTGAATTTTGCACAAACTCAATTTCTGGAAAGTTTCGGTACTTTGATGATATCTCTCAACTGAATGACTCAAATGACAATCCGCAAACTTTAGCTGATCAGAAAACTCAATTTGGAACAAGTCGGATTTCACGTCAGTTGGGCGAATTCGGATGTTATCAAGGCCTAACTGATCGCTGAATTACCGAACTAATTGCACGAAAATAGCAATCAATTGGGTATTAGCAGTTGCGGTATTTTCGTAATATCTCTCAGCTCGTTTATTGGAATGAAGCAATCAGTATGCGTTGGAAATATAAGACAATGATCTACAAATCATCTTCAGAAGTCAAAGTATGAATTGAAGCTTATGATGCTGATAAATGATTATGAAGCTACTGGTTCTGTAGAAACTGAAATCAACTAGGTTGATTTCAGGACACCAACTGAACTGAACCGAACCAGCAGCTGACCAACTGAACTGAACTGAACTGAACCATCTGCTGACCAACTGAAACTGAACCAGTTGAACTAAACCAGCTGAAACTGAACCAGACCAGCTGAATTGAACTAGTCCAGTTCAACTGAACCAGTTGAACACTCGGGAAAATGTTCAGCAAGACAAATTTGACTGTTGCAATTCACCCCCTGGGGGGACGAGGGCCAAGGCTCTGCCTCGGTCCACCACCAGAGGGGATCCCAAAGGGGAGGTTATCTTATTACAAATATGTTCTTTGAGTGTGTCAAAACAAAGATCTGAAAGCTTATCTTCCCTGAGCGTTCACTTTCAAACTGAAGCTTGAAATGCTGCAACAGGTCTGAAAAAGTATCTAAAAATAGAAAATTTAGATATTTGTACCCTGTCGAAGTAAGGAACCATGGCATATATGTTTGAAATTCAGAAATAGTACAAAAATTTTCCAAACTGGTCATATTCTTGTGTCTAACGTATATCATTGTTGGGGCTTATAAATACAACATCTTGAAGATCAAACAAGAGTTTTGGAGAGGATTCAAATAATGGGCAGTTAGCATAAATATATCAGCTTGTTGAAAGCACGAGACTTGTGTGAGGACACATTTGAGATGCACACTGTAAATGATAAATTCCTCACACAGAATCACTCACACATATACAAGAGAGTTGAACTTCAAAGATCAATTGAGTGAGTCTTTACCCAAAGACGTAAAACAATGTGTTTGTAATATTTGCATATGAGACATTAAACAATATGTTCATTGTGAGGTACTGCCTACAATCTTGAGTGCTAGAAGTTCAGTTAGACAGTAGCATAAGTCTTAGTTGAATGGGTTTGAACAAGGAGTTGTATAAATCAAAATCTTCTAGTGGATTCTTCCCAAGGTAAAGAAGGGATGACGTATGAGCATTTGAAGTCTCGGAACATCCATAAACAAATTTGTGTCTATTTATTTATTGCATTTACTTACCATTTCCATTGTTTTAAAGATGCATTTTGTTGAAGCATTTTATGTGTTCTTCAAATAACAAAATATTGCATACAAAATGTTTGATAAAATGCTTCAACTAAAATATTTTTACTAATTCAACTTGCATATATTTTAAATGCTTTACAAAATATTTAATCGGCTTCTACGAATGATTATTTCGAGTATCGTCCGCTTGGTTTGAACACCAAACTCGATTTAATTCATCGTTGTTCAATATTTCAAGAACGAACTATTGCAGCTCAACGATGATCTCCCTAATCGATCCTAACACATAATCAATTTTTATTATCATGTAAAGAAACAACACGTGGGAGCATTAAAATTATCTTCATTTCAGATAACGTTACAAGGTTTTTTTCCTTCTAATCCGGTTAGCATAATATCATAATTTTCAGATTTAACAGTACAAGTGTGTTCATAAAATACAATAGAATAATCATTGTCACATAGTTCACTTATGCTAATCAAATTATAACAAATTTTCTCAACTAATAACACATATTTAATGATTATCTTGTCGTGGATAATCTTTTGATTTCCCATCGTCTTACCCTTAGAATTTTCACTGAATGTGATTCTTGATATTTTCTGACCGATTACTTCAGATAATATCTCGATATCAACGATCATATATATGGAGCATCCATTATCCAGAATCCAGATAGATTATTTAAGAATCTTTTTCTTTAGTACTTGTAATCATTAAAATAAGATTTGGTATCCAATTTATTTGGGTCCTGAACAGATTAACATTTTCAATACTCACACTTGAATTAGCCTAACATGCTTACTAGTATGTGCATCCAAAAGAGTGCGATTATGTGCAAAACCAAGTGATGTTGTGTGCTATGTTCTCTTTCTCACAGTGTTGTTTGGGTCGTTCATATTTCTCATCTATTTTTATTTATTTTGAACCAGCCTGTAATTTTCGTAACAGTTAGATTTTCCCTTCACAAAGTAATGTCTGGTTGTACTTGGCTTTTTATGAGACCATTTCGAGCTGGTGTAATCAAATTGAATCTATCTGTTTTTTAGTCATATCAGGTTAGAATTTGAACTCTCCTGTTCAACATAACCTAAATCACGATGCTTGCCCCTATTATAAAGATTTACATTTCGTATAGGTTGAGCTTCTGAATGATCATGTTCATATATCGTGCTAGACTAGGTAAAGTTTATCATTTTACACTTGCTTTTTTCTAGACACGATTGAGTATTTACCTCGTAAAAACTACATTAATTGTTTCCAAACGTTTATTTCATTAATAGTTGCTTGGAACACTCTTCGGATGCCATAATTCTCAGCCTATATCAGATTGATTTTTATTCTTAGACTGTCAAGCTCCTTTCGCTGCGAGCAGCTAGAGTTGCTTGACTTATCTGTTAGATTTTTGTTTTCAACCTTAGCTTTGAATGATTGAGAAAATCTCTTAAACTCATCTACCATATGATGCAGTGCCATGACAAGATCATCTCTTCTGAAATCATCTGAGTCAAAATTAAATATCATGTCATCGGCAGTTTCCAGCTCAAATTCTGAATTCTCCGACTCAACATCTATCATGAGACACTTGACCTTCTCATCATCTGTAACGATCATGGGCATTTAGGTTGAACCAATATGGGCCTCGGTCCATACCCATGCACCACTACTGGTCATGGGTCGTTAGGATGGTCCAGCATGAGCCTTAGCACATGCTCATGCACTGCCACTCATAGAAAGTGGTTTCTTTCGCCTCCGTCAACACTTGAACACAGTACCTCCAGGCTTAAGTACTTAGATTCCTAAGTGTTGGTACCAGTTAGACTATCTTTTAAATTTAAAATCCTACTACAATTTTTTTTTAATTTGAAACATCCAATGAAAAATAACTCAATATTTCAAAACCCTAATTGCACAAAAATCCATAATCATCAACCACCAAAATCATACGTCAACATTTAAAAATAATCCAAAATTGAACTTCAAAATAATGCATAAATATCTAAATAGAAAATCTTCAAAATATTTTTGTAAACCTTAAACACTAAATAAGAAAATAAATGCGGAAAATCAATATCCCTTGGGAGTGTACTGCTGGACTCGATTCACTCAAGCGTCAGCGCCTCTTTCAATCTCATCCTCACCTACAATCATCCAAACCTAGTGAGTCTAATGACTCAACACGTTCTAACTATGAGTAACGAATAATACATATACAGGCACATGCGTAAAAATCATACTTTTATTTCAAATAGCTAGCGTAGATTTGTAAGCATAAATAAATAATAAATCATTTAATCGTAAAACTTTCCATCATCATATATCATTTTGGGTGAAGTTTGATTCTTGAAAGTAACTAGCTGCAATCATATCATCATGTGGTCGACTGATCAGTCTTAGCTCACCATTTCGCATGGGATGGGCACTAGACACTGTCGTAAATAGAAATACAGTCGTCGGGCTCCCTCTGGGCCTTCTCCTGTAAACGGGCTCCTTCTGGGGTCTTCTGCTTTACTTATATTCCCAATCATATCATATCATGATTGTCACAGTCAATTCACATCCTTCAAAAAAAATTTATTCATAAAATATCGTATCCTTCAAAATTCGTAAAATAGCATTTTTCAAGGAAAAATCGTACAGCTTTAGCATATATCATAAAATTTCATATTTTCATCATAAATGTTTTAAAATATCATTTAGCTTGTATTATGATTCTTTAGGGCACTGCCTAGCCTTTCGTACTACCTAGGACGCAAAATGACCATTTTACCTCTGGACTCCAAAATTCCCTATTTTGACTTTCTCTTACCTTTATTGACTCGAGCTTATCCCATAGTATCATATAAGCTTAAATTTGACCTCTAATGTTTTTCTTAGACGTAAACCCGAGCCTTTCTGTAACGTCTATCGTTTTAAAAGTGCGGAAATATTATTTTTAAAAGCCTGCAATTAAAAAATAACATTTAAAATAATTGTATTCATTTGCCAACAAGAATGACACAGTTTAAAAATAACTAACGTCATCCAAAATCAACGGTAACATAAACGTGTAAAAATAGTAATATCATCAACATATAAATATGTGTAACTCCTCTCAAAAAACATGATTCAGTATGCGGAAAAATAATGGTTCTTGGGTCGTGTCACCGCACATCCCGCCTGCCTACTCAGTCTTCGGCACCTCCGGTCCCTTGATCAAAATGCACACCTGCATCACACATGCCTAGTGAGTCTAAAGACTCAACACAACTTTACCAGTAATAACAGGTACATATACGTAGCACACATCAGTGAAAAATAGCATAATCAACATACATTTCATGAGCTTAAAAACATGAACATATCGCGTCGTGTAAAATCGTAAAGTGTCAAACAATGTCTCATCATGTTATCATATCGTATGCATAACTGTGACCTGTCAAAACATGGTAATAGCATGTATCATTGTATCAGCATATACGTGTTAAAATCTTAACTTGAATTCCGTTCATTATCTGTGACTTTCGTATCATCATGTCAGTCGATGGATCCATCTACGTGTAACCGCGGTACCCGACGGCGAGGGTCATCAGCAACGGCTTTACTCGCCCACTGAGCTCGGGCCTTACATGTCATCGTGTCATCGTGTTAGTCACAACTAAATCACTTCCTCAAAACGTGTCAACATATTCATCACTTAAATAAAAGCATGCATATACACACTTTTTTTCCTTTAAACCAAGCATGCATCATATTTATCATAATATCGTAAAACAAATCGTAACGTGATGCATAAACATTTAAAATATCATGAATTTGTGCTCAGGGCGCTGCCAGACCAAAATCTCACCTCGGGTGCAAAATGACCCAAAAACTTTCGTTTTAACTCTGGACTTCTAAAATTGACCCGAAGCTTACCAAACTCCTTAAAATGTCCCAAAACATTTTTATAAGCATTCCTAGACGTAAACTTGAGCCCATTCCATAGTTGTCAAGGGAGCAAGGCGCACCGAGGCGCACAAGGGCTCTGGAGCTTGAGGCGCAAGCATAGTTGTCAAGGGCGCAAAGCGCACCTAGGCGCACAATTTTTATTTTTTAAAAATATATTTATCTTAGAATAATATATTAAAATATAAAATAATTAAGACACAATGTCACACAAAACAAAAAATAATTAATAAGTCATAAGAATAAGTAACACGATTAAAATTCTTCAATCATCCACACTTTTGTAATTTTGTTGCAGTCTGCACATTTATGCTCTTGTCGCCTTCTGATATTTAATTAGTGAACTGGGCTGCTAGGATTTAAGGTTGGGTTGGGCTTTTTACATTTTAAGTTAATATTAAAAGAAAAAACAGAGAAGTTGCATTTCAAAAATGCACCTTCTCTGTTAGTGAATCTTTTTTTAAAAAAAGGCAATCTCAGGCACACCTAAGGCTCGCCCGAGAGCCCTTCCAAGGAGAGCCCATGCGCAACGCCCACGCCTGGTGGCGCCTCTCGCCTCAAGGCGAGAGGCGCTCGCCTTTGACAACTATGGGCGCAAAGCACAAGGCGCAAGGCGAGGCGCACGCCTTACCGAAGCAAGGCGCACATTTTTAATTTTTTAAAAAATATATTTAGCTTAAATTAAAATATGAAATAATTAAGTCACAATGTCACACAAAACAACAAATAATTAATAAGTTCATAACAATAAGTAACACAATTAAAATTCTTCAATCATCCTGAGAAGTTACGTTTGGGTATGGTTTGGGCTTTTAAATTTTAAGTTATTATTTAAAAAAACTGAGAAGTTGCATTTCCACTGTTACTGACTTTGTTTTTTTTAAAAAGCAATAAAGGCTCGCCTGGTGCCTCTGGCCTCAAGGCGAGAGGCGCTCGCCTTTGACAACTATGGCCCATTCTACAACTTAACCGATTCGTTTTTAAACTTGGACATGGTCCCGGTTTTAACCCGAATCGACTCGAAACTTAACCGAAATTTTCTCAACATTTTACGATATTTTAAAAACACTTAAAAGACCCTAAAAACCCCAAAACCCAGCTTTTAAACATTCGAATTACCCCTCGACAGCTGCTAGAAAAATCCAGCAACTCATCCCTCACCCTTAACCGAGCCACTAGCACACGATCACAAACCCTTCACCAAAGCCGATGGCTCCAGCCCCCCATCAACCTTTCTTGGACCATCCTAGGACTATCCCGAGCCTACTGGACTCATGCAAATCGGCCCATGCACGTAGGAGATTTAAGCTTTTCGACAAGCTCCTCTCAACTCTCGGCCCTTCCCCCTTCCTTGCCACGACTCCCTCGCACTGTCGCGCAGCCTTTGAGTCAAGACCAACGGCGTGCGGGCCTTACCAGATCGTGGCTCAGACTCCTCAGAGGCTAGTCTCCGACCTGTAGTGCCCACGCCCCGTCGGCTTCACTCTTGGTCCCAGCTCCCAACCCGAACAAGACACAATTCGCACATGCCTTCAACTCTTCAGCCTACCACAGACCCTGACCGATCTCAACCCTCAGAAGCCCCCTTGACACAATTCACAATCTCTTACAGACAGCATTCGAAGCCCCGTGCACAAAAGAACAGTAAAAACGTGAATTACAACCATGGTTTGCAAGAAAAGCACTAAAAATCCGAAACCATTTAAGCACAAGACTAGATCGAAACTTTCATGCACAAAATCAAAACATCAGCAATATAAACGTGTATGATGCAGAAAGAGGAGTAAAAGCGTGCCTGAAATGATGCACAAACACGAGGGACCCGCGGTGAAAGTTGGAGGAAATTCTAATGCAAGAGCAAGCATGGTTCGCTGTCGCGATCGCGGAGATCGGAACGAATGCTACCGTTCCAGTTACAATAAAATTTCGCGGAACGGGTATTTTAAAAAAATATTATAAATATATAAAAGTTAAAAATTTTGGAAAATATTTAGAAATATGAAAATTAAAATAAATATCATTTAAATAGATTATTTGATGTAAATAAGAAATTAAAATATTTTTAAAATTTTATTATCAATTTATTGAACACAATTTATATCATCATTATATTTAAAATATTCCCAACCATATCAAAAATTAAATATACTATTAAAAATTATTTGTATTTAATTAATTAAAACTTTAAAATATTTTCGATTGGATATATATAAGTTCGCACAAATTTGAATCAATTTAGAGTGATGGACTAATAATAAGCATCAAATCTTATATAAAGTGATGTTACAAATTTTTTAACATCAATTAAAATAGAAATATTTTATAATTAACTTAGTTTTTTTAACACTTTGTAATGAAAATTTCTCAATAGAAATATTTGACTTGCGATCTCTTCTTTATTAGTCTTTCATTGATGGATGCAGTGGGAAGAAGACTCAAGATTCACCATCTCACATCAATCGATGTGCTTTGCTTTCCAATGTTCCTAGTGAAATTAATATTAAGCTTATTAAATTACTCATATCATATGATAATAAAATAACAATGAGAAATGAAATATAAGTTGATGAAAACAAACATTTATATACAAGGTATCAACCTACAAATCCCTTCCGTTCCGTGCCGTTCCGTGTCCCGTTCCGTTCCGCCGTTAAATCCCCGTTTTCGGTATATGAAATGCCGATACAAGCCATCAACCTACACACTCCGAAACCTCGTCAAGGTTGCATCCGTTCCGGTTCCGGAACGCCCGTTCCGTTCCCGTTCCGGCGAACCATGAGAGCAAGACAAAACCTATGGGGCCTCTTGCTGAAACCGAGAGTGACATCAGCTGGGGGAGGGTGTCGGCTATTGTGGATGATTAGGTATAGGTTAATGATAGCTTAGGCAATATTTAAATAGTTAACAACCAACTAATGGGCCTAATTTTGATAATTAAAAGTTTAAAAAAAGATTTTAAGCCCAACAAGCATAAACGTAAGCCCATTAAGTCCAAACGTATTCCCGAAAAATATTTCGTGTTGAAAAGATTTTGAAAATATTAGTCGAACCATTAAAAAGTCCTCGAATTCGATAAAATTTGCGTACCGATAAAAATAAAGTCATGCGGGTAAGAATACCCCGTAAAATCCCATTATTTGAAAAATCTACTTAAAACACCATATATTAATTTATAAAAATTAATCATGTATTAAAATATTTTTCTTGAAAATTCTCCGGTCTCCGATCCTCGTTCGAATGTGAAATGCACCTAGAAACCCTAATGCGTGAACTTTTAAAATTTCATTAATTGAATCCTATCACGCATGAATTATGCATAAAATGTATAAAAATAATTAAACACAAATTAATGAAATAAACATGCATTTAATACTTTAAAACAATTTAATAAAATATCAAAGAAATTTAATAACTCGCATGCATGTGGTTCACGTGGACTTTCAAAATTTTAGGGCGTTACACTTTCGATTTAATGACTAAACAATGAAGCGTTTTTAACCCGAATAAATTCAAGACTTAATATTTTCTTCCCAAATTAACTTTTCATCCCTAAACTTAACATGACACCTTAAAATACACTCATAAACATTTATTAGACGTAAAATTAAGCTCCTCAACTAGTTTCCCTATTTGTTTTAAAACTTAATTGTATGTCCCGATTTTAAGCCGTATCGACTCAAAACTTAACCAAACTTGAACCATGGTTTATTGACACCTTACTAACCCTTTTTTCATCCCAAATCAAGCCAATTAAAACCCTTGAACAAGCCTAGGAACCTTCTGAAAATTACTACACATAAAAACCTAACCCTAGTTTGTTCAGACCCTAGCTTGCCTCGACTCCAGCCCTTAACCACCATGTACAGACCTTAGTTGACCCTCTTAGGACCATGACCGAACCCTAGACAAGCTACTGGAATAGCCTCTACAGCCCTTGCACGAGGACGGCCCCTTAACCCGTGACCTAAGACTTGCATGCGTCTAGCTTCCCCTACAGCCCTAGGCCTTGCACCAGCCTTCCTCCAAGCCATCTAGGACCCTGGACCTGAACCAGCCCCCTTAGGACACCTGGACGTAACCTAATAGTAGGTAAGAGCCGTGTATTTCTAGGAGCCCTAGCCGAAAACCCTAGCCCATAGAAACTAAAATTTTCGTTCATATAGCTACCCTATCTTGTCCAGCCTTTAAACATGCATCTATGGACCCTTATACACATTCAAATTCATCCCTTCCCATAACCCTACCATGACATCACCTTTGTGCATCATAAGTAAGAGTTTTAAAAGATAAAAATTCTAGTTTTATCATGTCTATGCCATAAAAAAGAAAATAAAATTAGAGTTTCATATTATTCATGCAAACATGATTAAACACACATAATATGGTTTGAATGGTGCAAAAAGAAAGTTTAGAAACACGCTTTTGCTTTTAAAACGCTCGAAATACGAATACCAAAGCTGTGGAATTCAGTGACGAACGGAGGACGATTTCTATTATTTTCTACCTTTTTTTTCTTGTCAAAACCTCACCAAAAACCCACCTTGAAATGCAAGGGAGTCGACTGATTGTTGTTGGAAGGAATAACGAGAAAGAAAGTCGGAGAACGAAGGAGAAAAAAATCGAAAACTACCTTGCCTTCCTTCCCTTCTTCGGCCGCTTTCCTTCCAAATTTTACGTGACTTTAGTGTGTGTAGGTGTTTAGGGGTGTGTGTGTGTTTGGGTTTAGGTTTTAATTAAAAAAAAGGCTTCTTATCTTTTAATTAATGAGCTCAATCAAAACTAGTTTTTAAATTAATAAATTAAGCACATTAAAATTAATAAAATCATTAGGCTTAAATTAAACAAAGGTTTAATAGTACATATTTCCAAAAATTCCCTTATAAAATACATAAAATTCATTGCTCTATCTAAATAATTTAAATTTGACATTAAAAAAAGCAATAATTCTTAAATATTTAAAATAAATATTTTCTTAACTAAAATAAAAATTTAAATTTTAAATCTTTAACACTTTAGTCGTCTCTGGTCCTCCGTCCCCGGCCAACAACAAATATTCGTCTGAAAATCTTTTAAATTATGAAACCAAGCAAAATTACACAATTAATCATTTAGTTACTCAAAATATATCATTCATGCATCTAAAATCATTTAATTAAAATATTTTAGCAATTTAATAATTTTCATACATACGATTTACGTGAACTGATTTTCGGACGTTAGATGATACCATGATGAGAACCATATACTTAAATATTAGTCAGATCAAGATTAATTTTTTTAACTTTTTTTAACAGTATTCAAGTTGAAAATTAAAAAGCTAATGAACTGAATAATATAGTCATCTTCACTTTCTATATATATTTTTTGCTTTTAAATTGATGGTTAAATTTCATAATACATGTTTCGAGATCATATGAGACCGTCCACAAAAGATACTACATAATTTTGACTTTTTTGTGACTATATGAAATTAACTATGAAAAACGAACATCCAAACTACATAGCTAAATTTCTAACTTTCCAAAGCATTTCATCATATTCCATATACCAAAATCATTAATTTCACCAAACAAATAGATTGATCAGAAGGCCGAAACTTAAAATTTCACTATAATATGTCAAAAACAAACAAATAAAACTACTCCAATAAAGTATAAAAAGTGGCCCAATATTGGTGGTACATCTTGCCCAATAAGCAAAACAAGTTTATCCAATAATGGTGATACAATTGGCCCAATCATCTATAAAAATTGAGGCCCGACACATCTATGAAATATATTATTTTTAGGTCCAAAATATTATTTTATTGAAAAATAATCATTTTTTGTTAGTTATCTTAATAATAAATATTGTGTAATAAATGTTGATTTGAGTTAAAAAAAATTATATCGAAATATATGTTGATTTGAGTTAAAAATATTACGATACTAATTTTCAAATCATTGAAAATTATGGTCCATTTTTCATGGGTCATGTCCATTAATAGGAAAAAACATTTTCTGGGAATTTACTAATTTGAAAGGACCAATTTGTAAATTAATAATGGAATAAAACCGAGGGTGTCACGTCCAAATATTACCTCTCCATATCTTATATACTAGAGTATTTAAGGATTTTCAATTAGTTAGGTTATATTTATATTTGGAGATGAGGTTTATATACTGGTCTTGAACTCGAAATCTATTCCACGTGAAGTCGTAAGATTAAAAAAATTTGTAGCAATTATTTTACATATTTTGTATTGAGAGGAAATATGTTGCATATTTTTGTTGAACGAATGAAGTTGAGAATCTGATATTTAGATTAAAAAACGAGATCTGTCAAAAATTTTGTAATGCATTGACGAATAAATTCTCGAATATGGAAAATACATGAGTTTAAATAATGTTAAAAAAATCCCCAGATCAGTTTTTTCTTTTATAAAAAAGACTGAAACAAAAAGTTAAATTTAATGCTTGAGAAAAATCAAATCCCAAATAACCATATTTATTAAATTATTATTGTGCTTCAAAATAATTAACAAGATATTTAACTCATACGACACCGTAGAGCCTCTTCGAAAGCGAGTAAAAATCTAACGCAAATCCAAGAAACCCTCCCCAAAGACTTCTACAAACTCAATTCCAGAAAACAATTAGCAATGCCACCCGCAAGGATCAATTTTTTAGGTCAAAATTAACCCAAAAATCCTGGCTCCACTCTCTCTTTTTACCCCCACAGATTATTCCCGAAACCTAATTCGCCCTCAGTTTCCCGGTCTCCATCTCTTCTTCTCGATTTCACCTCCCAGTTACTCGCTCTCGCTTCCCAGACGGGGGGGACTTGAAAGCCCACGACAACTTTGATAACCCATTTGTATAATCCAATTTTTGTGTCGTCAGAATCATTATTACGGTTATCTGGTTATGAAGATTTCACCCTTTTGTCAACATCACTGTGATTGTAATATCAATGTTGTAGTTTTGTGAAGCATCCAGCTTTCTTACTGTCGAATTCCTGGGTTGCTTCAATGCAAGCCCATGATCTTTCGTGTAACCCTTCTCTAGCTTTTCATGCGTCCGATCTCATCGTCATGTCCGAGCACTCCTCGCCGATCTGCTCCCCAAACCATCACTCCTCAAAGAACTTGGAAAATGTTAACACCCATGTAGAAAATAACACCGATAATGAGAATAATGAAGAGAATAGAGTTAAGAATAGCAGTTTTAATAACAATAATGGTACTAGTAGTGAATTTGTCAGGCGGCAGAGGCCTTCCAGGGCGTGTACGCAGCGAGCTGCAGCCAGGATGCAGGCTGCGGCCGAGGCAGAGGCAGCTATGGCTGAAGTTGAAAGAAAGAGGAAAAAGGCTAAGAGGAGGGAAAGGTTGACGGCCAGGCTATTGAAGGAGGAGTATGAAGAGGAGGAATTCGGGGAGGAGGGAGTACATGAGGAGAATGGGGAGGTTGATGGCTTCACTTCGTCTTCCTTGGTGCAATGTAGTAAGATAGTGACGAAGCTTGTTGGGGAGCCCGAGACCTCTCAGTTTCCACGGTGGAGTATGCGGTCTATGTGGCAGTTGGCTTCCATTCTCAATTTTTTGAATGTATGTTGGGTGTTTGGGAAAATGATTAGGCAAGGCAAGTTTCAAATTCATTTGGGACCTTTTATTTTGAGGCTCAGTGTGTGTTTTTGTGTTGTGATGTGTAGGTTTTCAGACCTTTGTTAAATATTAAAGTTGAATTTTCTGTGGAAGAGTTTGAGACGGCTTTGATTACTCCAAATAATACTTTGTGCGACATACATATGCCGCTATTGAAGGTTTGTTCTCTTTATTATTTTCGATGAAGGTTTTACTGCTAATGAACTTCTGAATACTTTTATATGGAGCTTTGTGATTGGGTTGAAATGAGTTGTCGAGAACTTTTATGTGAATTTTGTGATTTGATTAGTAGCTTGAATACAATAACTGTAATTTCTGTATTGGTAAGATGCCTGAGTTGGATCTCAGTCTGATTGAACGTCTGAAGAGAGTTGACGTATTTTAGATGTTTAGACATGTTGTGGTCCATTTTCTCATGGCTAATTGGTTGTTCGTGAGTGCGGTGTCCAATATCAAAATGTGGATGTAGTTTGGTTTTCATTTCTGGAATGGATTATGATGGTGATTTGTTGTTTAACATACGAGGAAAGTTCATTCATTTTCTGCATTTAATTGTTGACATGTAGAACTGAGAAAAAGTGCTCAAAAGAGAAAAGAATTATTGAACTCAAATAGTAGATAATGCATGGTCCTGAATTTGAGGTTGATCTGGCAGTTGGCTAGGAATTTTCATTTAACCAATTTCATGTCCTTGTTTTGCCTTCTTCTCATTGAGTGTGTGCCATCTGAAGATGCTAGTGTTGAATTGCTTCTCCCAAGAAAATTCTTCACCTATGAAACACAGTTTCAATGTGTGCATGTGCTAATATTTTTACTTTCCGTGCCTTGAAGAGTTGCTTAATATTGTATTGCACTTATGATACTGTAATATGCGCTCTAATGAAATTTTTCTTTTTACAGGCAATTCCTCCTGTCACTAGAATGGCACTCGGATATGGTACTTGGATTACTGTTTTATGTAGAAAATTGAGAGATTGGTGGCATTGGGTAATGTGATCGTTGACCCTCCCTTGAGCAGATTTTTTATTCAGTCAGGGCCAATGTCAAAAGTGTTGGATTACTTAGTTTTTTCTTTATTTCAGGTTGCAGAAGGGGATTTACCTATAGTTGCATCACATGGGTGAGTAGAACTATGTTGTAATAAGATGATCAGAAAATTTTTCTGTTAGTTAGTTAGTTTGTTTTTTTGACTTCAGATTTTTTTTTTTTAGGACTGAAGTTGAAGTTTACAATTCTTTTGATCCTGGGGTTAGAGTGCTGATTTTGAAGGCATTGTGCGATATTCGTGTTGAGGTATTGATGATACTTTTAATCACATTCTGCGTTATTCTTATATTTGTTACGTGAATTCTACTAATAAATTTGATTAAGATCTTGCTTCAATGGCTCCCAATATAAAGATAAGTTAATTCAAGGTTCACTTTCCTTGCTATCACGGTGTTACTGCTTGTCAGTGACTACATTACCGGTGCTGATCAATTCCTAGATTTCTTGAAGATCCTACTTTCTTGACAATATTTGTATCATTTTTGGTTGGTATATAATCATTTTTGCAAATATTTTGTTTTTTCGTATGTCAAAATTTTCATCATGCCATAGATACTGAACATCTTTTCTATGTTAAAGTACCTGCCCCATTTCCACGGGTTTCTATCGGGCTTTCCCTTCCTAATCTGGTGGATTCTATTTCATTTTACTCTCAATTAAATTTGGGACTAAATACCGTGCATGATGATAGATGAGGATGTTAGTTGGGACTAGGAAGATGGACAGCTATTCATGGTGGATAACAAGCCCATACTGATGATTTGATTGATAAAGTTACTTTAGAAAGGGCACGTCTCCCATCTTAAGTCAGATCCTTGGGTTACGTAGTAAGCCCTCTGTTTTTTGGCCTTAGTTTTTGGTCATGTCTCTACTGTTCCCTTTCTTTGTCTGATGTACGCAGTACATTACAACAAATGGCAAGTGAATGCTTGAGGAAAAATTATTTTGGGACTAGTTTGCCTGATTTGGTATGCTGCCCAACCCTCTGGTCAGTCAAGTTCATTTCTGAGGGACAGCTTTCTGTCTAGACTTCAGTTTTTTTCATTTTGCCAGTACATATCTTATTCAGGCTCACGAATTTTTTTTTGCATATTATAAGTTGATCTAGCTTTCAAAGTCTGTTTTATTGTGTTATGATACTGAACTTCGTTGTGCTTGATTCTGCAGCAAGAAGATATACGGAACTACATAGACGACTCAATAAAACATGGGGTTCAGCTTTCCACATTTCGCAAGGAACGTATAGGTGGTGATTCTCACGGAATCTCGTATTGGTAATACTTATTCCTTGGGAATGACACTGCTTGTGTCAAATTCTTATTTTGAATGGATTGTTTATTTTGTGCCCTGCCTATGATCAACTCATTATATATTCCTTGAAGTTGACCTTTAACTTCTGTTGTTATGTAGGTATGAAAATGATCCTATCATTGGTCATCGGCTTTACCGAGAGATTAGGAAAGTTGAGGTGAAAAAAGGGAAAGGAAAGAGTGTTCCCCCTATTCCCCATTCCTCTTATCAATGGGAAACAGTTGCAACGAATTTAGATGAATTCCTTGCTGTTTCTGTAAGTGTGTATGTAGCATTCAATTCTTTATATCCCATCTTGATGTCTTGAGAAAATGGTATGCATTTTTGTTTCCGCTCGAAGAATCCAATTTAATAATGTTGAAAAGGGTCAAATGGGACCTCAACACTGGAAAGTATACCAGGAGAATACTATGGTGAACTAGAATGTAGTTGTGGATTCAAAATATTTATGTGATCCTTGATGCTCTTTTTGATCGTGGCCTGCTAATGAAATTAATTGTAATGAGACCCAAAATTTTAAGAAGCGTTATGCTTTGTTCTTGGGCAAAGATATTAGATTCTGGAATCAATGGATTACTGCAGAGTGCAGGGTAGCTATCTCAAAATTTTTGCAGCGTCTGTTCTGACTGATTTATGCCTGATACTTTTAAACTATTCTTCTGTTGGATATTTAAGAACCATTTTAATTCTCCCATTAGAAGTGAACCTGACACTTCTTTGTCTTCAATGCTAGGAAACAAACATTTGTTGAATGATTGCTTCAGTTCTTGGATATTGTGCCTAAGTTATCGCGAGTATGTGACCATAGATTTTTCTTTCTGAACAAGTTGGGAAAAAAATATTGTAAGAATCAGTAGTAACTCTCAATTATGGGTTGTTGTGATGTCAAGAAACTCTAAAAAACTTTTAAAACAAAATGTGCATGTATATTTCGCAAGTAACAAAATGTGCATGTTTGTTGTGCTCGAATACTCGTGCTCAAGCATGGACCTGAGCAGTGATTATTGCAAATATATTGATCTTTTAAGTAAATCCTTGTAGAGTTTTGCTGCAACTCATACTGGTACATCAAAGACAATTCTTGAACTATAGGACATCGAATTATGAAGTTTTAATAGGTCCTAACTCCAGCAATGCAACAAATGAGAAGTTTGTAATCTTGATTATATGAGAAATCTGTGTACTATTCAATTTGTTTGGCATATTGAACTGTATATATCACATAAAAGCGTTTGTTTTGATCTTTAATAGTGTAAGTTAATATCTTCAACTTTCTGTATTCAAAATGTGAATTTGAAATGGGATTTCTATTTAAGCACCAAATAATTTAAGCCTCTTTATTTTCTTGTAAACAATTTAAAGAGCCTTCAGTTATTAGTTGGTTTGCTGTATCTTGCTATGCATTTGAATGGAGGCAGACATGCATGCATCTATGTTTTTACTAATCTGGTCTTGCCTTCTGTTGAAGTTTAAACTTTTGGTGCAAACTTGAGTTTCAATTTCTTTTATGCATCTTGGAATATGGAACTAATTCCTTTTAATGGTGTAGGTCATGTTAAAGTCGACATACTTGTGACTGATGTATTAACTGTATTTTGGCTAGTATTTGAACGGTTGCTCTGGACATTTCATGTCATTTCATTTATTTTATACCTGTTTGCAGGAAAAGCTCTTTTCCAGTAAAAATAGAACAGAGGTCTCCGTTGGCAAAAAATTGAAAAATGACATGCTTCCTGAAATCGAGAGAGTTCAAAAGGTGGCCAACTTTATCTTGATTGAAACATTTGACAAGCATCACCTTTTAATTTTGATGCTATCCTCTTTTCCAGTCTCAATGAGACAATGACATCTCTTCTTCATTATCTAAATTATAATATATACATTATATATATAGATCATTTGAATCATGACACTGAGATGGGTGTTTTACAGAAAAAGGAGAAGCTGTTAAAGAAACAGCACAGACAAACACTTATGCTCGACAGCATGATAAACCTTGATGGTCTTTCTGCTGGACGCTCTCTTCGCGATAGAAAGCATGTTACTTATACTTTCGGTACGTGTGATATAGTGAGTTAAGGTTTTCAAAAGGTTATCAGACAATTGTGGAAAGAAGTTGCGTTACCCCAAAAATAGCTAAACAAAATTGGATGGTGGCTAGTTGGTGTAAGTTGACTCTCGGAGATGAATAGTTAAATATTTTATTTGGTTCGCCCGCATGAAACTTTCCAAGGCCCCTCCTAAAGTTATCGAACTTTTTCCCTGCTTTATTGTCGGCGAGAGTAAAGGGGCATGATTATTGCTTTATCTATGTGTATGTTTCAATGTGAATGTAAATGCGGAGCCTCATGTTATGCTAGTTTTTCTGTGCAGATGATTACGATCGATCAATTAACGAGGCTATAAAGATCACCAAGTATGAGTCATGAAGATTTCATTTGGTTGTATAATTATTTGGATGACTAGGCTTTTCTTTCCTTATGATATTTTTCTATATTTTTCTCTGTGCCAGGACGAAGCCGCCATCTCCAGAACCTTTTGATAAAAGAGATCCTGCGATGAAACATGAAGTTTCTACAAACAGTAGATGGGCTGGTCCTTCACAATATTCCCAGGATGTCACATTTAGTGCACTCTCTCCACTATCACCCGAAACTGATGAATTTTATGAGGATCAGAACACCGAGGCGTTGAATCGCAGGTACTCTATTCGTTGCTTCTTGGTGAACTCTTTTTTGGCACGCATGTTTATATTTTCTAAGATCACTCACTAAGTTGTATCATGGCCTTTAGCAATCGCCGTCGGCAGAGGCCTCAGCGGTATTCTGTGAAAGATTTTGTGGAAGCTGTCTCTGATAACGAAGCAGATTTTGACAGCGACGATGATATTGTTGGTGAAGTGATTTATGATGAAGAATATTTAAAGAAACGAAAACAAAGAAGGAAGATGTCGAGTAGCTCGGAAGGAGATGAAGAATATAACTGGGATGAAGAAAATCATAAAGAGGAAGAGGAAGAAGAAGATGAAGAGGAGGAAGATGTTAGCTTAAGTACGAGTGAGGAGAGTGACGAGCCTCGAAGATTCAGAGCATTGCCGAGTCGTACTAGGAGGGAAACTAAACTGAGGTCAGTTGATGAGCTACAAACTGGACTCAGACGTAGTAAACGGGCGACCAAGAATCCTATTAATTATCGACAGTATGAATTGTCTGAATCAGAAACCGAATATAAGAAACCACCCAAAAAGTCGAATGCATTAGCTGAGCACTCGAATTCGAGTGATAATGGAGAGTTCTCGATAGGAAGTCCAGAATCTGAGGACAACATCGACAAGCAAGAAGTGGATGTTAATCAGCCTTTCGAGGAGCATCCAGAGATAGCTGATGCAAACCAAACTGATCAACTTGGTGAACAGTCAAATGGGAGAGATGAAGAAGAAATTGTAGGGGTGCGAAAAAGACGTTTTCTTGATCTAAACGAGCTCGCTCCGGGCTCAGGATTCGATGATGGTCCGAGCTCGATGAATAATGAAGACAATGATGATTTCTGAAGTTTCCATTCGCCAAAACGTAAGGATCACTGGTTCTCTCCTCAAAAGAATGACTGTACGATACATTCCTTCTGTATTTTGTGATAAATCAACTCTATAAAGGAAGTGACTTGAGTTCTTCCTATACAAAATTCAAGCAACATCATCCCTGATGCAGTTTTCCTGCTGGGAGTAAAAAATTATGTAGCCTTAGTCAATATTTTTTGTTTTTTTTTAATCGTTTGAAAAGAACACAAACAAGGTATGGATGGAAAAGAATTAGTCAAATGGGTTCTTGCTCCTGTGATCCAGTCACTGTACACTACTATCCTTAAATCTGATCTGATATTTGTAATGGGAAATTTACATCTCCGTCTTGTGGAGCAGTAGCTACGCATTGTTCCTCTCTTTCTTTCAGTTTATTTAATTAGTGCATTTCTTAATACATCTGCCCTCTCTCCCTTAAGTACATGAATCAGATTTGAAGAAGTTCCTGCAAACCTTCACGGATTCTGGTGCCATTTTATTAGGCAACTTCCCCTGGTGTAATCTCAATCTCCTCATTTAAGGTGAGTGTGAAAATTCATTGTATTTGCAGAAAAACACCTATGTTACCAGCATTGATATTTTCTTGTGTTTCTGTTAATTCATCCAAGTTTCTTTCTGCAAAGTGTAAGGTGATAGAGAAGGATGGATAATTTGGCACAAAGTTCGTGAAAATCCCCTGAATTTTTGTTACTCCTTATTTTATGGATGATGTTTATCTTCAAGAAAATAATACGAATTTCTAGTTATATAAGGTTCTGTTTGGTACGTGTGATAGCATAAGTAAATGATTAATAATTAGAGTGATTAAAAAATGAGATATATAGATTAATAATATAGTTGGATAAATAACATGTTGGTATGATTTTAAAATGATGGATTAATTTTGTAAATGTTATTGTAATGACCAAAATGTCTCAAATACTAATTAAATATATATATTCTTAAAATAATTGGATAGATAATTAAATATTTATAATTATAATTTACATTTATTAAAATTAATTTAAATCATTAAAAAAATAAATTAGAATTGAAAAAATATTTATTTTCATAAAAAAATTAATTAACAAGATTACAAATTTATAAAAATTTAATTTAAGATAGATTTATATTACAATTTATTTTCTTTAAAAAGATTAAAATAATTAAAATATATGAAATTAATTTATAAAAAATATAATAAAAATTAATATTATATTAATTATTAAATTTTCACTAATTTTAATATTCATATTATATTGAAGAAAACAATTCAAGGTTATTATGGTCAATATATAATCTTATCATGATCACTGTGGAGACCCGGACGCTAATTAAGTTCTTAATCATCATTGGGACTAATTAATCAATTATAAAACATGGTCTAAATATTTTTTTTTAAAATGCGGAACGTAGTGAAATCAAACTAATATACCTATCAGTATAAAATACAATACAAGTCTTGTACTGCATGCATTCAAAATAAACTAAGGTTTAACATCTAAATATTCAGTGTCAAAACCCTATATACATCCAAGTCCGAAGTCTCCACTCTATCACGATCTCTCCTCATCTTCTGGACCCTGATCCTGTCCCACCTGTTGTCATGTACACATACAGACAAGACAACAGCCGGATAACTCCGGTGAGAATAAATCCCAGTATAAATCAACGAAACATGCAATCATATAAACAAATATAAAGCATGTAATCAGGTAACAGATATATGTATCAAAATCTGAAACATAATCACAATTCTACAATTCGGACTAGACTCAATCCTACTCTAGGCATCCCGGTTTCCAAATGTGGTGTTCCTATATCGAATTCCGTAATAGAAGGAACTCTTGATCCTATTACTCGATATAACCAATATGGTGTTCCTATATCGAATTCCGTAATAGAAGAATTTCAATCCTATTTACTCGATATAACCAAACATCTGGTGTCCTGACCAATCCGTCATGGACTGTAGCTCTATCGCTAACATCCCATCTTGAGACATCGTGCAATGTGCTCGTGGCGATCCCACCACTATCAGGCACTTGTCACAAGATTACTCGTCTAATACCTGCTATCTATATTCAAGAGAACAAGTACATCAGTCAAATCAATGCAAATATCAATGCAATAAAGTAAAGTATGTGATTTAGGGAAACTCAAGTCTAAACCGACTCAAGTCGATCTCTCAGTACCACATTGACTTATACATTTCTTTCGTCGGTTTCTGGCTCAGTCGAAGTCCTGAATTCACAGCCTGTCTGGCAATGACAATACCAATAATCTCATATCAATATACCTTTCAAATCAATAACAATTTAATCAATCTGGATTTAATTCGAATCATCAGCATAACGGTACAAATTCAATATTCCCGTCAATACAATATCCTCAAATCACAGTTACAATCCATAACTCATATCCAATACAATTCGTAATCAAATCACTATTCAAATTTGTCTGGTATAAATCAATATAACCCAGAAAATTCATAACAATTCCATAATCAGTCTGTTTCTTAATCTGACTTCGATTCTATGATGTCTAACATGTCAAGAACAACATATATGAGTTCCATTCAATTCTGACAATATCATAATTCTAAAACATGTCAAAACGTAGTAAAACTTACGTCCAGTTATAGCCTACGTCGATAGGAACTCAATACCGAAGTCGGATTCAAAATCTAACGGACGGATTTCTCGCAAAAGACGTAAGGATTTTCAGCAAATTCCCTCAGACCTTTTCTCGATTTCTTACGTTTAACTCTGAAGGAATTCATGTTATATATATATCAATGCATGAATTCGACGAGGTGGCCTCATCTTTGCAAAACACGTCGCACCGCGGGTGCGCTACATTCCGGACCGCGGGTGCGCTCAGCGTACTGATCTACATCCATTTTCCAGAAACTACGACCGCGGGTGCGGTCTTGTTTGCACCGCGGGTGCGGTCGTGTTTCTCACCGCGGGTGCGGTCTCAGTTTTTCAAAAATTGCCACTCTACTAGGACATCGACCGCGGTGCGGTCTAACCACGAGCGCGGGTGCGGTGTTGCTTCGGCAACACATTCTAAAATTCAAAATAAATGACCGCAGATTATCTTAAATCATGTCTCAGTTGGCCCCTTCGTAATCACGTTAAATTATAAATCAATAATCCTTGATTAACAGTGATTAATTCTCGGGCATTACATTTCTCCCCCCTAAGATACGATTTCGTCCTCGAAATCACAGGCATTTCATTCGAATCATTAAGGAGTATATATACTTAAAGTCGAAAAAAATTTACATCAGTGAAATAATGCTGGGAATTCTTGTCTCATATCCGATTCAGTTTCCCAAGTAGCTTCTTCAACACCATGACGAGTCCATTGAACTTTTACAAGAGAAATCGTCTTTGTTCTGAGCTGTTTTTCTTTACGATCGATAATCCGAATCGGTTTCTCGACATAACTCAATGTCTTATCCAGCTCGGTCTCGTCTGGTTGAATCACATGAGAATCATCAGGGAGATATTTCCGCAGCATCGATACATGAAAGACATTATTTATTTCAGATAATGAAGGCGGCAATGCGAATCGATAGGCACGATCTCCTATCTTTTCAAAAATCTCGTAAGGACCAACATATCTCGGAGACAATTTTCCTTTCTTGCCAAATCTGACAACACCTCTGAAAGGAGAAATCTTCAGGAACACTCGGTCTCCTACATCAAATACCAACAGTCGTCGTCTGAGGTTGGCATATTTAGCTTGTCGGTCTTGAGCTGCCTTCATTTTCTTTTGAATCAATTTCACTTTCTCGGTCATATCTCTGATCATATCAGGTCCAGTCTCAGGAACTTCAGAGATATCATCCCAATAAAGAGGGGATCTACATTTCTTTCCGTACAACGTTTCGAATGGAGCCATCTCAATACTCGTCTGATAGCTGTTGTTGTACGAAAATTCGCAAAGTGGCAATGCATCTTGCCAATTAGTGCTAAAATCCAGCACTATAGCTCTCAACATATCTTCCAATGTCTGGATCGTACGCTCTGACTGTCCGTCAGTCTAAGGATGATATGCGGTACTCAGATGTAACTTTGTACCTAGAGCTTGCTGCAAACTCTGCCAGAAGTGCGAAGTAAACCGAGGGTCACGGTCTGAAACAATCGACTTCGGCACTCCGTACAGTCTGACCACTTCTTTGACATAGATATCGGCCATCTGATCATATCTGTACGTCATTTTGTAGGGAATGAAACATGCAGATTTGGTCAATCGATCAATCACGACCCAAATCGCATCACAACCTCGGGAGGATCTCGGTAACTGTGTCACAAAATCCATGGAAATGTGATCCCATTTCCATTCAGGAATGGACAAACTCTGCAACAATCCTCCTGGTTTCTTTCTTTCAGCTTTCACCTGTTGGCAATTCAGACACTTGGCTACAAATTTAGTCACATCAGATTTCATTTGTTACCACCAATACTGTGCCTTCAAGTCATTATACATTTTCCTGCCACCAGGATGAATGCTAAAACGACTGTTGTGCGCTTCTGACAGTATTTGCTGTCTCAATTTTGAAACATTTGGCACAACAAGACGATTATTCACATACAAAATGCCATTTCTCACCTGATATTCCGATCGATGTCCCGCTTTAACCATAGCAATCGACTCCCGTATATTCTGATCACCTTTCTGAGCTGCTTTGATTCTCAAAATCAGCTCTGGTTCCGCTTGAATAGTACATAATCTCAGAGGCTGACAATCTGTTTCAAAAGCTAATCTAGACAAACAGCAGTCTTCTATCAAATTCGAAACACCTATCGTCGATAAGGATAGTGCACATACCTTTCGACTCAGCGCATCTGCTGCTGCATTGGATTTCCCTGGATAGTATTTTATTTCACAATCAAAGTCTTTCAGTAAATCCAGCCATCTCCGCTGTCTCATATTTAGCTCTGATTGCGAAAACCGATATTT
Source organism: Primulina eburnea (assembly GCF_022965805.1). NCBI lineage: Eukaryota > Viridiplantae > Streptophyta > Magnoliopsida > Lamiales > Gesneriaceae > Primulina > Primulina eburnea. The sequence continues at coordinate 11,108,315 of NC_133111.1, forward strand.
CAAGCTCTTATGATCAGAATATATATCAAATTTCTCACCGTACAAATAATGTCGCCATATCTTCAGTGCAAATACTATGGCTGCCAATTCAAGATCATGAATTGGGTAACGAGTTTCATGGGGTTTCAGCTGTCTTGAGGCATAAGCAATCACATGCCCCTGCTGCATCAAAACACAACCCAATCCTCGGTGAGATGCATCACAATAAACAACGAAATCACCAGTACCTGAAGGAATCGTTAACACAGGCGCACTAGTCAATCTCTTTTTCAATTCCAGAAAACTAGATTCACAGTCTTCTGACCAAACAAACGGGGCATTCTTCTGAGTCAACTGCGTAATCGGTTTGGCAATACTCGAAAAATCTTTAATGAATCGACGATAATATCCTGCCAAACCCATAAAACTGCGAATCTCCGGCACAGATGTAGGTCTCGGCCAAAAAATCACTGCCTCAACCTTACTGGGATCAACTGATATACCGTCTCCCGATATAATGTGACCCAAAAACATGACCTGTTTCAGCCAAAACTCGCATTTCGACAATTTAGCATACAGTTTCTTCGTCCTCAAAATTCTCAACACAATCCTCAGATGATTAGCATACTCAATCATATTCTTTGAATAAATCAATATATCATCAATGAATATGATAACAAAATCATCCAAATATTTCTGAAAGACGCGGTTCATCAATCCCATAAATACCGCCGGTGCATTCGTCAAACCAAATGGCATGACAATAAATTCATAGTGTCCATACCTGGTTCTGAATGCTGTCTTTGAGATATCAGACTCCCTGACTCTCAGTTGATGATATCCAGATTTCAGATCGATCTTGTAATACACCGAAGAACCCTGCAACTGATCAAATAAATCATCGATACGAGGCAATGGATATTTATTCTTTACCGTTGCCTTATTCAGTTGCCTGTAGTCGATACAAAGTCTCATCGACCCGTCTTTCTTCCTCACGAACAGTACTGGAGCACCCCAAGGAGATACACTTGGTCTGATATACCCCTTGGCCAGTAAATCCTCCAACTGTTCTTTCAGTTCTTTCAATTCGATCGGTGCCATCCTGTAGGGAGCCCTAGAAATCGGAACTGTTCCTGGCATCAATTCGATGCTGAAGTCTATCTCTCGAATCGGAGGCAATCCAGGAATCTCATCTGGAAAGACATCAGCAAATTCGCACACCACTGGCAAATCCGCCAATGATGGGCTCGATTTCAGTAAGTCAACTGAATATACCAGGAATCCATCTGCTCCCTTCTGCAATAATCGAGTCATATTCATTGCAGATATCAAAGGAATTCTAGCACGAGAACCCTTACCATAAAATTTCCACTCCTCAGCCATCTCAGGTCTGAATCGAACTATCTTATGGAAGCAATCGACTGTAGCTCGGTACTTGGTCAACATATCAATACCGACAATACAATCAAAATCAGATAAACCAAGCACAATACAGTCTAACTCAATCATATGCCCATCGTGCTGCAGTATACACGATTTAACAGATTTTACTGATATCAAACCTGTTCCTAACGGAGACGTGACAGACACTACTGCAGACAATGACTCAATAGGCAAAGAATGCATCAACGCAAATCGCTCAGATATAAATGTATGAGATGCACCAGTATCAATCAGTACATATGCAGGATAACCAGAAATAAAACAGTTACCTGCCACAACATCATCAGGTGCATCCTGTGCCTGCTCCTCGGTCAAAGCAAAAACTCTGGCCTGCTGTCTCGGAGGCTGGCTCACGGTCTGGCCCCCTCCTGGCCTCTGCTGTGACTGAGTAGACGGTGCTGGCTGGAAAGTATGAACGGCAGATGTCGTCTACCTTCCTGAGCCACTGATCCCGATGACTCAGCTGCCTGTGATCCCTGGGCACTCCTCTGGAGACACACTCGAGCAAAGTGTCCTTGCTGTCCACAAATACGACAGCTGCCAACCACTCCTCGGCACTGATCTGTTGAATGCCTCCCTCCACAAGTACCACAGTACGGTCCTGTATAGCTCTGGCCCTGACCGGTCTGTCTAGAGCCACTCGAACTGGACGAGCTAGTTCCTGATTTCTTGAATTGCTTCCCTCTAGCCCTCAAGAAATCCTTCTTCCTACTACAGCTACTGCCACCTTCAAATCGAGGAGATGGTTGTTGCTGTCCCGATACTGGAAGCACAAACGAAGCCTCTCTCTGTCTCATCAGACCTGCTTCGGCTCCCTTGGCTCTATTCAAGGCATCGGTGAAATTGTTTGGCCTCCCGGTATTCACCAAGGTAAAGATTTCAGGATTCAGGCCATTTATGAACTGGTCCGCAACGGCCTCATCATGTTCAGCTACGTGGGGAGCAAATCGGAGCAATGTAGAGAACTTAGCCACATAGTCCTCAATGTTTAACTGGCCCTGTCTCAAGTTTGCGAACTCGGCTCCCTTGTCCTTCCTATAAGATACTGGAAAGAACCGTAGATAGAATTCAGACTTAAACACATTCCAGGTAATGGCCGTACCTCGTTGTTCCAATGCCCGTTTCGTCGTGATCCACCAGTGTTTAGCAACGTCATGCAGTTGGTGTCCTATCAGTTTCACCCTCTTTTCCTCCGTATATTCCAAAGATTCGAACATCGCTTCAATATCGTCCAACCAACTTTCACATTCCACGGAATTCTCCGTACCTTTTAAAGTCGGTGGATGAAATGACTGAAACCTTTTCAACAGTTTCTCCATCGGTGTAAAAGTCACATCCATAGGAGGATTCGGTGTACTCCTCTGTTCTGGTATTCTTCTCGGAGGCATATCTGAAATCAAAAGGATTAGCAACCCAACCCAAAGTTCTATTTCAGTCCTCCTCCGATCATCTTACTGGTGATCCAGAATCGGCTCTGATTCGTTCTCAGTAATACATGTTTTCAAATCAAATCAGATAAACAGACAAACATGTACTATAAAGCAGTAAATCATGCTAGCAATCAAAAGCAGGAAAGAAAACACATTCTACCCCGCTCACTAGCTCCTATCTCAATCTCAAGGATCTATCGCTCTGATACCACCTGTTGTGGGGACCCGGACGCTAATCAAGTTCTTAATCATCATTGGGACTAATTAATCAATTATAAAAAAGGGTCTAAATTTTTTTTTTAAAATGCGGAACGTAGTGAAATCAAATTAATATACCTATCAGTATAAAATACAATACAAGTCCTGTACTGCATGCATTCAAAATAAACTAAGGTTTAACATCTAAATATCCAGTGTCAAAACCCTATATACATCCAAGTCCGAAGTCTCCACTCTATCACGATCTCTCCTCATCTTCTGGACCCTGATCCTGTCCCACCTGTTGTCATGTACACATACAGACAAGACAACAGCCGGATAACTCCGGTGAGAATAAATCCCAGTATAAATCAACGAAACATGCAATCATATAAACAAATATAAAGCATGTAATCAGGTAACAGATATATGTATCAAAATCTGAAACATAATCACAATTCTACAATTCAGACTAGACTCAATCCTAGTCCAGGGATCCCGGTTTCCAAATGTGGTGTTCCTATATCGAATTCCGTAATAGAAGGAACTCTTGATCCTATTACTCGATATAACCAAATATGGTGTTCCTATATCGAATTCCGTAATAGAAGAATTCCAATCCTATTTACTCGATATAACCAAACATCTGGTGTCCTGACCAATCCGTCATGGACTGTAGCTCTATCGCTAACATCCTATCTGGAGACATCGTGCAATGTGCCCGTGGCGATCCCACCACTATCAGGCACTTCTGTCACAAGATTACTCGTCTAATACCTGCTATCTATATTCAAGAGAACAAGTACATCAGTCAAATCAATGCAAATATCAATGCAATAAAATAAAGTATGTGATTTAGGGAAACTCAAGTCTAAACCGACTCAAGTCGATCTCCCAGTACCACATTGACTTATACCTATCTTTCGTCGGTTTCTGGCTCAGTCGAAGTCCTGAATTCACAGCCTGTCTGGCAATGACAATACCAATAATCTCATATCAATATACCTTTCAAATCAATAACAATTTGATCAATCTGGATTTAATTCGAATCATCGGCATAACGGTACAAATTCAATATTCCCGTCAATACAATATCCTCAAATCACAGTTACAATCCATAACTCATATCCAATACAATTGGTAATCAAATCACTATTCAAATTTGTCTGGTATAAATCAATATAACCCAGAAAATTCATAACAATTCCATAATCAGTCTGTTTCTTAATCTGACTTCGATTCTATGATGTCTAACATGTCAAGAACAACATATATGAGTTCCATTCAATTCTGACAATATCATAATTCTAAAACATGTCAAAACGTAGTAAAACTTACGTCCAGTTATAGCCTACGTCGATAGGAACTCAATACCGAAGTCGGATTCAAAATCTAACGGACGGATTTCTCGCAAAAGGCGTAAGGATTTTCAGCAAATTCCCTCAGACCTTTTCTCGATTTCTTACGTTTAACTCTGAAGGAATTCATGTTATATATATATCAATGCATGAATTCGACGAGGTGGCCTCATCTTTGCAAAACACGTCGCACCGCGAGTGCGTTACATTCCGGACCGCGGGTGCGCTCAGCGTACTGATCTACATCCATTTTCCAGAAACTACGACCGCGGGTGCGGTCTTGTTTGCACCGCGGGTGCGGTCGTGTTTCTCACCGCGGGTGGGGTCTCAGTTTTTCAAAAATTGCCACCCTACTGGACATCGACTGCGGGTGCGGTCTAACCATGAGCGCGAGTGCGGTGTTGCTTCGGCAACACATTCTAAAATTCAAAATAAATGACCGCAGATTATCTTAAATCATGTCTCAGTTGGCCCCTTCGTAATCACGTTAAATTATAAATCAATAATCCTTGATTAACAGTGATTAATTCTCGGACATTACAATCACTATTCAAAAATTATTAATTATCACACCCTTTGAGGAGTGATATTTAATCACACAAATAACATTAATAATGTGAGCTTTCAATCATAATCGAGAGCATATATATTAATAAAAAACGAACCTAACGCGAGATAAAAGAATGATTATTAAATAATCATTCCCTTATCATAGCTACCAAACATAGCTATAGTATATGTGATGTGATAACTGATAAGTGTCTTTTTACTTTACCATTGAAGGGTGATTTGTTCTTAATTTTCTTTGCTCAAAATGTCTGAACTTTTAATTTTTTTTGTTTCATGAACATAGTAATTTTGAACGAATGTGTAATTTTTTTTTATATTTAACCGGCTTCTAAACAAGACACGTTGAAATGCGGTAGCCCACGACATTATTTTAGTGTCTCAAGTTTCACCTAAAATAGATACTCTGATAATCGCAAATAACTCTGAATTTGCCATGGTACATCCCAACTTGAAAGTAAAATTTTATGAAAAATATACTAAATGGTTCTAGTTTTCCCCCCTTTGCCTTTTCTTTTGTTTTTCCTTTTTTAATTAACCTAAGCTCTCTATTATTCACATGCAGAAGAATGTGAGAGTATAGTTTCGTACAAGAAAGTGTCATTAACAGCAGCATTGGCAACCTAGTGCAAACAATTTTGTTGTAGAAGTATGTATTAATTTTTTTTGTTACAGAATTTTCATGTTATTTTGTGTCTAATACTACGTACACATTAGTTTTTATGTATGGAAATAAAGTTGTACATCCACAGTATACGAATCAAGTATGGCTTCCATGCACATGAATACATATATATTAAATAGCAATTTTATGAATGTACATAAAATCTAAACAGTATCCATCCAAGCCAGAAAAAAATGAGGGGAAATTCCACTGTATCATATTAATGATCCCACAAGAATTTACTAGACATCATATACTATCACCACAAAATTTGTTCATTCTACAACCAATGTAGCAGTCCCATACATTGTTTCTAACGTCCATGTTATCTCATGTCACAACACAAAGGCCTCCCTTGCTGTCTCATTTTATTCCAAAGGACATATCATTTGTCTGGGGGATTGATAATGAGCCGTATAGTAGTCTTCTACGCACCCGAATTGGCAGAACTTTAAGCTATGAACGTACTCGACCGGTCTTGAGGAGTTGACTTTCTGAACCCACATTCCCATGCTAACGTCTTCCATTTTAAACAGCTGCAAAGAAAGAAAATGTTCAAGTGTCTTGGCCAGAGCTTTTGTGCTGAGCGATTCGGAACATGGAGGTTATACTTACCCTTAGTTTGTGTTTTTCGAAATCCGAAAGGACGAGACTTGCAATGTCAGATGAGATAATGTAGCCTGGTCCATTTGCATAGGGTGGATACTCTTCCTCTGGCCACTCCTATATCATCAAAAATCAGAGAAGAGCATCAGTATCGTGGCAATGTACTTTATGCGCGCCGTTTTATTTACATGTTCGATTTACAGACCACCAAAGCATGAACAACGGGGCAGTTCAACCTGGAACCGTCTACTATAGTTGAAACTCAACGAATTCTCTTTATCATATATTTAATACAATATTATAATATAAAGATTTGTTCAATCTGTTTTATAATACTATTGTTGGTCTCCTTTTCAACTTGAAGAAAATGATTGAGATCTTATTACTAAATGTACTACTTTTATTAAAAATATCTAAAAATGTAACTAGAAGATTTTTTGGCATTCATTACCCTACCACCTCCTTTTTCATTCCTCAAATTTTCAATATGTTTTATAAATTTGTTGAATATAAAGATGATGAGATTTTGCTCAATTTGTATCAAGCATAAAAGAGAAATTTAAAAACATTAGGAGGTGATCTCACCTATGCATTGTCTTGCAACTTTACTCGACCCAAGTCAAAGTCAGGGTCGCTAGAATTTTTTTTTAATATTATGATACATTTTTGGAGAAGAGTGTTGACGAACATAAGTCAATGCAATCTCTTCATAAAATGTTTCAATTGTATTATAGTAAATATGGATCAGAGAAGGAACCATAGTTGGAAGAAAGGTCGGTTGAGAAATCAACGGGAATTAACTTTTTATGGACTTTAAGACGCCAAAATATAAAGAACAAGAAATTTGCACAAGCTCATCAAATGAAAAATGTTTTTTATTCATAATTTTCAAACGAGAGATAACTTCGATATTTTACAGTGGTGAAAAGAAAATTCAAGAAATATGTGATCTTCTCATGAATTGCAAGAGACATATCTGCAGTTCAGTGATCAAATGTAGCATTCGAGTCGGTCTTCTCAACATGCGACCGAGTAATTGGAGATCATATATACAATCTTTGTTCAGAATAGATTTTCATGCTTCTATTACTACAAAATTCGCTAACGCTAAAAAAATAATAGGACGACAGACACTATCGATGAATTTGCGAGAGCCAATACTATGAAGTAGAAGAAGAACATTCTAGAATTGTGTTTTATTAATAATGATGAAAATTGAGATTTAAATTTTTTTAGATTAAAGTTGAAATGCTATTCTAAGTTGAAATTTAATAAATGAATATTTATTTTTTCGATATTGTTTGTAATTTTTAATATAATATTCTTTAATATTCGAAAAATGTTTTGAAAAATACACATTTTTGTTCAAAAGACAAATAATAAAAAATACCGACGCGGTGAGAAGATTAAATTCGAAGCATAGGTGCCTAAGCGCCTACCTTTGGGCGCCTAAGCGCATTCATATTAAAAATGTGGGCTTGGAATCGGTCGGAACTGGTCCGATGATACCGAATCGGACTTCCAGTTCGAAACCTTGGAACCTGAACCAAACCGGTTTTCAAACGACCGGTTTTGTCCAGTTCCTGGACCTCCGGCACCGGAATCAATAGGAACCGGATCGGAACTGGACCGGGGACCGAGATGCGACGGGGACCGGAAAACCCTTAAGCATGCCTAAGACCAGCAAAGAAGAGCAGGATTCGGATATTTAGTGGACATGTAGTTATCTTATATGAGTTTGGCGGCAGTGATGCAAGAACCACAGATTACAACCTCTACCATGGAGCAAGTGATTGTTAATAAAGTAGTTTGATTTGAGGAAGAAACATCGTGGAATAATCCTGAGGTAGAATATGATTGCTTTGTTTTTATAAAAAATGAAGAAGAAGAAAAACAAGGCGATGTTTTTGGCTTTAAATTCTGGAGATCTGGACCACCGACCAGGACCAGACCAAATTTGAATGAGCATCAAACGAAATAGTGAACAAGCCTTTTCCGATGTGCCTTGTATTTTTCTACAATCACGAATTGTAACAGGTTCTTGAATTTGGTGATCAGTCCGGGGTAGGGGAAGCGTTTTTTTAAAATTTATAAAACTGATTATTAAAATATATTTTCAATAATATATTAGGGATAAACAGGTGATTTAAACATAAAAAAATACAAAATATTCAAGAAAATTATTACTCAATGAGCACTCAAGCATACAGCACCAACCCTCGAGCTCAACTTGAACTCTGTAAAACCCAAGCTCAAATCGAACTTTGGCTTGCACTAACCCTCGAGCTCAACTTGAACTCTGTGAAACCCAAGCTCAAATCGAACTTTTACTAAGCCACTTGTGAGATATTCACTGGCACTTAGGCTCACTTGCACCCTTAGTCTAAAGCTTCTCGGCCAAAATAAAAATAACTCAATGTTTCTGAAACTATAATGATTACCTAGAACCTTAATTGATGACATGTAATAAAGATTCATCTAAGAAAACAAAGTTTTTGAAAATGATTCAAGTAAAATTCAGAGTTCAGGGAACCATTTGAATCATGACTTGACCAGTGAATTTCAAATTAGATTTCTAATAGTTTCTCACTGCCTAATCAAATCAAAATAATTAAATGCCTCACACACTCGAGGCTTGGAACATGCATAGCTAGAAGCCTATGGCTTCACAATATCCTGTTTTTTGAAGTGCGGCAAGATTTTAAGGTGAAGCGAAGACAAAATATCAAGATGGCACCAAGTGAAAGGAACTAAAGCTCTTTGAACCAAAGCAGGAAAAATTGCGACTATAGCAGGAAAAGTAAGGAAAAAAAGGTATTGTATAAATTATGAGGTGGAAAAAGTGAAATCGACAAGGTACCTCATACGTGACAGCCCATTTCCCACTTCGTAAGGGCTTATGGTAGTAATTTATATTCCCAATATACAAGCTTCTGGAATTAGGCACTTTCTTTGCTTCCTTAATAATTGCGTCGACTCTCACAAACGTGTCGTCATCGCCCTTCATAATATAATTTGCAGATAAAGCCCGAACCTGATAATATTGAGAGCAATTAATTGAGGCAGCAAAAGGAAAAGTCGATCTTTAAGTTCTTAATCAATTACTCACGCCGTATTCACAGATGGCAACAGTTTTCAGTACAACAAGATCATAGTTGTCCATGTACCGGACTATGACAATGTCACCAAAAAAATTTGCTTCTTTAATCACTTCAACGTTAACCTCCTTTCTCGCATGCTGTCAAAAGTAAGTTTCGAATTAGTTACTCGATTTTAAAGGAGATCAATCTTTTGTAAGAAACAGATCAGTTTTTTACCAACCAGAGCTACAAAGAAACGCGCAACAACGATTGACGACTTTATTAGATTATGCTGCATCCAAGATTTCCTCACGCCCATTCTTTCGGCAAAGTGGTTGCCTGAGGAAAGAACACCGATGAAAAGTTCAACCGGCCCTTCTCGAATAGGGGGAGCCTTCCATCTTTCAGACAAATCAAGATGTTTCTGAGGAGCAAAACTCGGGTGTGATGTGGGCAAGGATGCAGCAAACACGTAATGAACATCGATGTCGCCATTCAGAAATAGCCCAGTGGCATCCTCAAGTGTAAATCCCTATAAGTAAAAAAAAAAGTATTAAATAATGTCAGGAAACTATATATATAAGACAAAGGAAGGGTTACATAAATTACGGTGCGATATGGAAACGAGGTGATATGTCTGCCATCTACGCTGATATGATAACCCTCAAGGCCAGCAATAAGTGTTAGGACAAACAATTTGTCTTCCACAAATGCGAATGGCCAATCAACAGCCACTTTTTTAGTCCGTCCTATTAACCGGTTTAACCACCACATTGTCCTCGATTCCTCTGATCCATTATCATCATCCCGGATCCACTTCTCACATTTCATTAATCCATCAACTGCAGAAAGGCCAAGAATTGCCCATGATGTCCAGAGTCATAACATAATTACAGAGAATACAGGACCGGGAGAACAACAAATTAAACAACTACCACAAGATAAAAGAAAATTTCAGCACATAAACGATTGGAAGAAGCAATGCCCTGTAACCTCATACGCATCCATACATAATTAACCTAACTAAATTAGAATTATAGCTTTCACCTATAATTGAATAAAAAAAATTCAATTTTCATCGACAAGCCATTATCCAAAGAACCAAAATCCGTCTAATCTAATCAGAGGTGGGCAAAGGGTTGAGTTGGGCACTCCTAAAACGATAAGAAAGTTAATATTTTGCAATATCTTTGAAACTAAATTCCTACCCAATCACAGAACTCTCCAAAAAGTGAAAAGAACAACATGAAATTCAAACCAACCAAATGCCATAATCAAGAAAACATTCCCGCTCACCAGTCTCCTCATCAGCTCTGGACTTCCAGCCTTCGCAACGTTGCGATGTCCCCCACTGCATCCTGTAACATGTGTTCTGTTCAATGACAGGCCTCCCACTCCAATCTCCTTTCAACCTCGGATTAAAATGCAAAATCCTGGGTGGATCCTCCCCTTCCACAGCCCTCAGCCCCTGCAGCTCCATCATAAACTGTGAAACCATAACATGTTGCCCTTCGTTCAACAAAGAAATCTTCGGGACCGTTTCCCAGTGTGCTACCCTCGGCTTCGCCACCAAAGTTATATGCGAACCTAAAGTTAGCCCACACGGCAGCATCGCCACTCGCCCATTCTTCAAGAAATCGTTGCCTGGTATCAATATTGAATGCGGGCATTCCTCAATTTTACTGCTACTGCTACGATCAAGACTAGCACCTTCGATATATTCTTCATCACTACGATTTTTTGCCATTGATTCGAGCTCCTGCCACAGCTTTCCGCCCAGTTCAAAGGCCTCCTTCGCGGACTTCAAAATTCCATCTTTAAGACTCGAATTCAAAATGCCTGCACTGAAATTCAAGCTCGAGAGTGGCGTTTTTGTGAGCTCTTTGATTCTTCTCTCGGGCCGTGAATGATACTGTATATCTACAGAGCGAATAGGGGCCTCTTTCTCCTCCAAATTCTCCTCGCTTTCCAGCATGAAATGCTTGGAATTCAAGAACCCAGCATTTTCGCCGCTAGAAAAATCTGTTTGAGAAACAAGAGAGAACCCATTTCTGTATACAAATGGGACTTCAAATCCCACCAAAAGTAAGTACAAAAGCCCCATCACAATCAGCACCCGAATCGATCGTTGCCGGCTCAGTGAAAACAACAGCTCTACATTCACTCTCTTCATGTTCAGATTTCTCACAAAACTTTCAGCAAAGTTGAAACATGAAAACTGATAAACATGCAACTCAGAAGCATAATAATAACTGATGATCAACAAAAACTGGAGCAAATTGAGCTTCTTGGGGAGATGAAAGAGTATTGGCAATTATATGATTTTAAAAAATGGACTCAGAAGCAAATCCGGAAAGAGATACACAACTGCAAGACGGGCCTCGACAGACAGACACAGAAGAGAGAGAGAGAAATGTACTGTAGCCTATACATACAACTATACAAGCGTGTAGAGGATGAGAGTAGGGTGGGGTTGCTTTGTTTCTGGGTCGGTCGCTTTAGGCAGTGGAAGGTATAATTGCCTCATAAATAACATAAAATATTATATAATAACAATCCAAAAGGAATTTGGTTAAAGTTAAATCTGGTAATAAAATATTATACATCATTGGGACCAATTACCATATGTTATATGTTAAACATAATTATAATTTTTCGATCGGGTACGTATTAGAGTATCCACAATAACATGCATATCTCACTCAAATATTTTTGAGTCTCGAACTGCACGTCATCAACAATATCTAATATTTTATAATTAAATATCTGATCAATTAAATATTTATGGATCTCATTTTCATTTTAATAAAATTATTTATATTTTTCCAATAAATGTATATCTATTTTAGTTAATTTCATCTATAATTTAATATTATATTTTTATTCAAAAGCAAAACCAGATAGTATTAGAAAAAAGATAAATTAGAGATAAATCCATAAACGCAAACATAAATTAACTCCTTATACCTAAAAACTTTGTTTAAACTCCTTAACATAATAAAAATGACAAAAATAACCTTATATGTGCTAACTTTAATAATTGATTTAACTGGGCCAGAAATAATATCAGAGCTCCGGTAAAATTATTTCAAACATATAAATTTGTTATTACTGTGTAATTAATTGTTTGATGAGGAGATATTTCTCAAATAACATGGATCCGAACCCAGGTTCAAGATTAATCATTTATACGATTTATTCCAAAACTTTGGAATATTTAAAACAGGAAGCTCTAACCAAGGTTAGATATCAAGAACAAAAGGGAACATATAAAAGTCCTAAGATAAACTTATGATTCAAAATAATAAGTTTCTAGAAATAGTCCAGGATTTCTCTAAACTTTTCGGAGACCTTAGAGAAATTCAAAACACAGTGCAGAATTATGGAAATATGTTGTATTATGTATGTACCACAAAATGTGAAGAAAATCCTTGAAAACCAGGAAGAAATTCTTGGAACATTAAAGGAGATTCAAACAAGGATTCAAAACCTAGAACAACAACCAAATTCTAGTAAAAACAAACTTCAGAAGGAAGGTTACCACATCTTTTAGTACCGAACCCTTATTAAACAAAAGAGGGAAGACCAAAGTAATGTCAAAAAATTTAACTGAAGAAGAAAAAATGATCAGTCTAATTAAAATAGTTTCGGAAAAAATTAATCAGATGACAATTTTAGAAAGGATTGGTCTTGAGGATCTTCAAGACCTTGCAGAATCTTTTGCAAATATCAAGGTTGTAGATCTAAAGATGAACACGATAAGGGGTGAACCAACTACCATAACATGGTCATCTTCTCAAAAACCATCAAGAGAAAGTGTGGGATCTTAGAATATAAATATTAGAGAACCCCAACCAGATTTTAATGTTGGTGCAGAATCACACCCAGCGGGAACAAGTTCAAGGAGAAGTCAAATTTCCTTGTACCAAACACCCTATGGGAAATCTGTTTTAGAACATACACATCCTTATGGGGTTATGCTTAACATGGATGTACTGGATTTCAAAAATAGATAGGATATCATAGATGATTGGACATCAGCTATGAGAATTGCAGCAGGAACACTTGATCTCAACAGATAAAGATTAATCAAAATTTTAGAAATGAATCTAATGAAATCAGGTAAAATTGCTTAGAACATGACTTCGGTGGAAACTAAAGAGTCAGTCCTAGCTGGAGAATCTTTTAGTGAGATAGCTGGAAGATTGGCAACCCTATTCAAAGCATAATTTTTAAGGGTGGATTATTTTAACAATCAAGATATAGAGAAGAAAAAAAAATACACTCAAGCTCTGTATGGTCGAATTACATGACAGATGTTTAGTAGATGAATATATTATTATATTCACTAAATATAGATGAAATTCAGAGGTCGAAGAAAATAAAACAACACAACTTTTCTTCCACAAAATTACAAGTCCCTTGAGAGAAATGCTAATAAGAGAATATGTCCATGTAAATCTAGATACGTTGGCACGAAGATCCTCTTTTCTCAAATGAAAATTGGTAGAATGGTTTCATATGAAAATATTTCAAAAGAATTACAAACGATTAAGTAGTATTAATAAACATACTCCTTTGTGTTGTAAAGAAAATTATCTTCTAACAATTATTGAAAGTAAACTACAAAGGCAGAAGAGGAAAGTTTTAGAACTCATCCTCAGAAATGGAAGAAGTTCTTGGAAACCAAGAACATTATGGTCTAGACAAAAGGCCAGATCTTACAAATCTGGACAGAGGAGCGGACCATCAAGAAGTAAGACATCATCCCAAGCATCGAGTACATCTCGAAGTACGAAGAGGACACCTACAAAGAAAACTTTCAGAAGAGCTCACACCCGAGCTAATGAAAGTTTTAAAGATTATAATTGTTGGAAATGTGGGGTAAGATGTCATATTTCAACTAACTGTCCAGAAAGCGAAAAAAGAGGAATTAAACGCTTTGATTTGACCCCGGATAATGAAGAATCAGTTTATTACCAAGATTTTATTCAAGTATACCAGTTTGAGGATATTGCCTCGGACGAAAATATATATGAAGAAGAAGAAGTCTTGAGTCAGGAAGAATCTGATGAAACATAATCGGAATCAGATTGAAGAAGAGGTGTTTCGACACGAAACACATGAAAAATTGTCTGGTTTCTTCAGTCAGACTATCACATAATATGGTCTAAAAGATCTTGAGAGAAAATCTTAGTGTTCAGAGATATCAAGGATTCTCTACATGACATGTAGAAAGGTTTTTTGAAAATCTTGGCCTAAGAAATAAAAAGCACCATCTAATCTATAAAGTTTCTAGAAGAGAAATGACAATTCTAATGGAACTTGCAGGAAATAGAATGTAGATTCAATTAATTCATTTTGAAGAAATTAATGAGGAATTAGAAAAACGCAAGATATAAGTAACACGAGCCATGTCCTGGATTCATATCGGAGCAATCCAGATTATGATACAATCAACTTTCAAAGAAGGAATAGATTCACCTATTGATATTGCTATATGCGATAAAAGAATGGGTAACCCTCAAGATTCAATACTAGGAACTATATCAGGAAACCTATGTGTAGGGAAATTTGTTAGGAGTAATTTATCTATGAATTGCCTACAACCTGACAGATCGAGATTTTAGCCGAGCTTTGACATCAGCACATCAAAGAAAAAAGGCTGACGAAATATGTTAATAGACCATATTCTATTACCTATCAAATTTCATATGATCTATCTAATGCATTTCATTCAGAATCGTTTATTAAAAATGAGTTCATTGAAATACCTGAGATATTTGAAAAAGTTGATCAGACAATTTATCCAGAAATATTTGAGTTTCCATTAATATAGGAAACATATATCCAGATTCATGACAAACCGATTCTACAAAGAAATCAAAGTCTTAAACTGGAACCAAGAAGACTATCTTTTCAGGGAGATAGAATTACGAGCTACAGGTGGTGAAAAACACATGTTCAAGAAACCCAAACAGGTACTCAAATACTTTCAACAATAGGAAAGCTTAGATGTCATGAAGGTTGGAAAGAAGTTGAAATAGTATTTGATATTACGAAACAAATGAATCAATTAATACCATATACTATTTAGAACAACCTATGATAGGAACTTACCAATTAATGATTAAAATGATTAACATCGGAGAATTGAAAGTTCATATAAAATGAATACCAGGAAAAGAACCAGATCAATTGGTTCTTGGGGTAGAGTTTATCTAAGAGCATAAACATTGGAAATGTCTAGAAAATGGAATGGAGTTTATGGCTAAGGATAGAATGTGGAAAATCCAATGACCACAAGCTCATTTTCGATATACATCCTAATAGGGATGCTATATGAACAATATAAAACAAAACATTTTGCTGGTTATATTGATTCAGGAGCTGGAATTTGTACAACAAAAAGAGGAGTTTTTCAAAAGAATTTGAAGAAGAATTACCTCAGATTGTTGGACGAGATTTCTCTAAAAAGATTTTAATCTTATGTAAAAGGATTAAAATGACAGAAATATTAATTAGAGGTGCGGGACAAACACCTTGGTATTAGGTAAAGACACTACTGATTTATGTTCATGACACAGGAGCTGACATTTTGTTAGGAAACAATCTCTTACAAATATTTAAGTCATATGCACAAGAAATGAGACTAGAAGATTAGTGTTGTAACGTACTTTTAAACTATTTCAAAATTTGCGGAAAAATAAAAATTTTCTTAAATAGATAGTAATCATTCAAAATGCAATAAGGATAAACTATTCAACCAAAATATTTGCAAGAAAGAGGTTACAAATAGAGTTTGCTAAAAATAACTTGTACAACAACGTAAAGCAATCTCGTGAAAATCAGAGTTTTAGAATCATCATGCATGAAATCTTAAAACATTGGCGGTCCTCGTGTTTAGCCTCCTGCACAGACCGAGCCTGCTCATTGGTCCCCACCCCTCGTCTCCTCATACTCGTGATCACCTGCATCGATCAAGTCTAGTGAGTCTAAAGACTCAACATGTATAAACCGAGGGTACCAAATAATACGTAATAAAATCAAATGCAACTTAAAATTAGGACGTACATACATAAACTTGAACGTAATGACATAAACATTGACGTGACATCATCATAAAACTTTTCATGAACATACTTGCATCATACATACTTGAAGATACATAAACTTCATCATTTTGCATATAGATATGTTTCAAAACAAGTGACCCATACATAAGATTGTCTGTTCAGACTAAATCACAGTACTGAGCTGGCAGGAAAAATCCACTACCACATACATGAGATCTCCGGTAATGCTTTACCGGGTGGATTGGTCCCTGGTCATGCTTTACCGCTTTCCAATCCTGATCTAAACACGATCATGCTTTACCGGGGTGGAAAGGTCCTTGGCCACGTTACCGACTTCCAAATTCGTTCATAATTGGTCACAAGACATTTAGCACACCTAAAAAATAAAGCATTTTCTTTTGTACGTCAAACATACTTACATAGCATTGAGGGGTTCGTTAGATCTCTCTTGGGGCCACTGCTGCACATACTAACATGAGTTCAAACACTTATCTCTCATAACTTAGACGTATTAGTCATGCTCACACTCAAAAGTGACAAATTTCCTTATGACGTTCTAATTCTCTCGGGACTCGACCTCGTTTAATACTCGTACTAAACCATGACATCGAACCGCAAAACAATCCCTACATTTTTTCCCAAACATGGAAGACACGGACCCCGTGTATACATCCGGGTCGGGGTCCGTGTAGACTCTGCAATTTAACTACGAAATTAACAAAAGGCACGGACCCCGTGTCAGGGTCTGGCTAGGGGTCCGTGTAGACTCTATAATTTCACACTCCGGAAGAAACATGGGCACGAACCCCGTGTCAGGTTTCGGCTAAGGGTCCGTGTAGGCTCTGAAAATGTGAACAGACGGGAATCACTACACTTATGGCTTAATCCTCCTAACTCAATCATACGGACCGTGAACCAACACCTCGAGACCCATCCTAGAATGCTATGACAATGATTCAAACTCCCATGACGCCTCAAAACAACGATACAATTCATACAACGCAACTCAAACTGTGAACACGATATTTTGATACCAAATGTTTCCTACGATTTCTAATGCAATTAAGTGCCTATCGACATGAAATGGAGCACCAAAAATCATCCCAACATCATACTCACAATACTTAAATGCAGCATTGATCGCCCAACGGTTCCCAACAAATCCTGCAACAAATAACTTCAAGAACACGTCAAGAACACATTTTCAAAAAATTATAGTTTGAGCAGTCCCATGAAAACGATCATACCTCACTCGTTACTTGTCCAAAAATTACGAATTTACTGTCATATTGAAGGTATCAAAAATTTATACGTATTATATATTTAAAGTTTTTCTAGAAAACCAACCAATGTTTCTCAGAAATTGAAATGACAACAGACAAGTTTTTAGATCTAAAAAAATTTGATCCAAAAATCATTTCAAACGTTTTTGCTCAAACTTTTCGCAACATACATGGATTTTTATGCATAATAAACATCACAACACATAATATAATGAGATCGATGCAGAAACAATATATTATACATACCTTTTGATATTTAAAGTTACCGAAACGACAATACCGAAGCGGAAGGATGCGTGGGATTGATCTGGGACGAACGTAGCACGATTTTCTTGAAGAAAACTGACGAAAACTTGCTGGAAAATTGCAGAGAAAGGGGCGGCTGCTGAAAGCTTTAGAACCCTAAGTTTGTTTTAGAAAAAAAATGGAATGGTGAAGAAATGTGTGGGTGTATGTGTTAGCGTGTATGTGTGTGGGTAGAAGTGTGTGCGTGAGTTTTGGTGTGTGTGTATGTGTTTTTTTTTTAATTAATTAGGAAATAGAATTGCTTAATTACACAATTAATATGTTAATTAAAATGCTAATCCCCTACTGACTTTTTAACACCTCTTAATTCAAAATAAAATGCACAATTGCTAAACATTAAAAGTTTTAAAATCCTAAAATCACTAATTAAATAAATTAGGCTTTACAATACTTAACTTAATAAATCGTTTAAAATGCCTCAATCCTAACTTAAAATAAAATATCATATTTTAAAATTGCCAAAATTCCTCGCAGTCTCTTTTCCTCGATCCCGCATCGAATAATCGCCTGAAACATGAAACTCAAGAAAGCATTTTAATGTGTCTTACATAAACATAAATAATTAAAATAACTCAATTTAATAAACCATGCATCTATAAAAATTGTTTTAAGTTTAATTAAATAATTTAACAATTTAAATAAATGCATGCGTTTTACGTGTACTGAATTTGAGCTCTACAATTCCTCCCCCACTTAAATAAATTTTGTCCTCAAAATTAAGTTTTACCAAACAACTCTAGGTAGTGGTTCCTCATATCTGTTTCGGTCTCCCAAGTGGCCTCCTCCACTGCTTGATTCAGCCACCACCAACTTGGTCACTTTGTTCCGAAGTCTCCGCTCCTGTCTGTCTAAGATTTGGACAGGTCTTTCCTCATACGACAGATCTGGAGCCAACTAAAAGCTCAAAACATGCGAAGGATTGGGTAGGTACTTCCTCAGCATCGAGACATGGGACACATTGTGTACACCTGCGACATTCGGCGATAGGGCTACACGATAAGCTAGTGTCCCAACTCTGTCAAGAATCTCGAACGGTCCAATAAATCTCGGACTGAGCTTGCCTCTCTTCTCAAAACTCATAATACCTTTCATGAGTGCTATCTTCACGAAGACGTGATCGCCTACAGCAAACTCAAGATCTTGTATTCTCTTGTCAGCATAACTCTTCGGGCAACTCTAGGCGGTCTTCATCCTGTCTCGGATCTTGACCACCAAATCCCAGTTTGCTGAACAATCTCTGGACCAAGTTCTGATCTTTCACCAACTTCATCCCAATGAATCGGCGACCTGCACTTCCTGTCATACAATGCCTCATAGAGAGCCATATCTATCAACGATTGGAAGATGTTGTTGTAGGTAAACTCCACTAGAGGTAGCTTCGATTCCTAATTCCCGTGGAAATCGATCACACAAGCTGTCAACAAATCTTCCAAAATCTGAATCTCTAGCTCAGACTAGCCATCTGTCTGTGGGCGAAATGCTGTACTGAATAGTAAATTTATCTCCATGGCTGCATGTAAGCTCTTCCAAAAAGACGATGTGAACCTCGGGTTCCTGTCGGACACAAAAGAAACTGGGATCCCGTGCAACCGGACTATCCCCCTGATATAGAGCTCTGCATACAGAGTCATTGAAAAAGTCATCTGCACCGGTAAGAAATGCGCTGACTTAGTAAGTCGGTCCACTATAACCCAAATGGCATTGGACCCTCTAAATGACCTCGGCAAACCAACAAAAAAGTCAATGGTGATGTTCTCCCATTTCCACTCGGGAATAGGGAGTGGCTTAAGCATACCTGCTGGCCTCTGATGCTCTGCTTTCACTTGCTGACAAGTGAGGCATTCAGACACAAATCGACGGATGTCTCATGGATGGATAAAATACAAAGATGTATGTATCTCTGTAAAATATCCTCTCTGATCGAATCGACATTAGGCACCCACATCCTTCCTCTGTATCTCACGATGCCATCAGACAATGTGTAGAGTACATTGCCCTTGGCTTCATCCTTCAGTCTCCATTTCTGTAACTGCTCATCCGAAGACTGACCTCTACGGATTTGGTCTAGCAAAGAAGACCGTACTGTCATTAGACAGCTTAGGAGCCCTGCCCTTGGGGTAAATCTCTAACCCAAAACTCTGAATCTCTGACTGAAGAGATCTCTGCACTGACAGTTGTGCTAAACTGCTATTTCTTGCTCAAGGCATCTGCCACAACATTAGCTTTACTCAGGGTGGTAGCTAATTTCGCAATCGTAGTATTTCATTAGTTCCAACCATCGTCTTTGTCTCAAATTCAGCTCTTTCTGCGTGAAGAAATACTTGAGACTCTTGTGATCAATAAATATCTGGCATTTCTCGCCATACAGATAGTGTATCCATATCTTCAATTCAAAGACAACAACAGCTAACTTAAGATCATGAGTCGGGTACTTCTTCTCATGCACTTTCAACTGTCTGGAGGCATAAGCTATAACCCGACCATGCTGCATCAACATTGCGCCTAAACCAAGCTTAGAAGCATCAGTTATTAGCACAAAATTGCCTTGCCCTGATGGCATGGCTAAAACTGGCGCTGTAATAAGAGCTTGCTTCAAAGTATAAAAGCTCTTATGACACTCATCACTACAAATGAATTTAACATTGTTCTTAATCAATGAAGTGAGTGGCACTGCTATCGAAGAAAATCCCCGAATGAACTTCCGTAGTAGCCTGCTAAACCTAGGAAACTGCGGATCTCTGACGCATTATTCGGCTCAACTCATTCCTTAACTGCTGCCACTTTGGCTGGATCCACCTCGACACTACTGATAGATATTATATGCCCCAAAAATGTAACCTTCTCCAACCTGAATTCACACTTACTGAATTTTGCAAACAACTTGCGACTCTGCAAGACTTCCAAAACTATACCCAACTGCTGGTTGTGCTCCTCGTGGCTCTTCGAGTAGATAAGAATGTCGTCGATGAATACTATGATGAACTGATTTTGGTAGGGCTGAAATACTCGATTCATGAGGTCCCTAAATATCTCTGGAGTATTCGTCAGTCCAAACGGCATTACTAAGAATACGTAGTGCCCATACCTGGTTCTGAAGGATGTCTTATTAACATCTGCATCCTTTACTTTCAGCTAAAGATACCCTGATCGAAGATCTATTTTAGAGAACATTGTGGCTCCCTACAACTAATTGAACAAGTCCTCGATCCTTGGTAGTGGGTATTTATTCTTGATTGTTATCTTGTTCAGTTCTCGGTAATCGATACACAACCTCATGCTCCCATCCTTCTTCTTTACGAATAGAACCGGTGCGCCCCATTGTGAGAAACTAGGGCGAATAAATTCTTTATTTAAGAGCTCTTGAATCTATTGTTTGAGCTCTAACATCTCAGCTGGAGCTAAACTGATATGCTGCCTTTGAGATTGGCACAGTGCCTGGCACAAGGTCAATTGAAAACTCCACCTCTCTCTGATGGAAGGCCTGAGACGTCATCTGGAAAGATGTCAGGAAAATTTCTGACTAGTGGTACATCTGATATAGATGGAGTGGGCACATCAGGTGCGGAAATAATATTGGCCGAGAAATCCTGACATCCCTTATGAATAAGTATCCGTGTCTGCATACAAGAGATCATGCAAGGGAAACTCCTCCATCTATCTGCCTCAAAGAGAAACTGCTCCATGCCCAAAGGTCTTACAAAAACTGACCTTTTTTCTAGAAATCAATGAGAACTATGTTCTTCGTCAGCAAATCCATTCCCAAGATAATTTCCAATTCTGCCATCGGCAACACGATTAGATCGGCATACACTAAGTTGCCTTTCAGTTCGAGATCGATGTCTCTAACCATGCTAGTAGCTGACAATTCTTCCCCTTATGTGACTGTCACTGAATAGCTCACGTCGAGTCCAATAGACTTGACGTCCAGATGATTAGCAAACGTCTCCGATATAAAAGAGTGAGTGGTCCCTGAATCTATCAAGGCCTTCGTGGCTACTCTCTTTATGAAAATATTTCCTAAGAGACGTTGTTACAACACAAAAACTTATATCCCAAAAATTCTAATGTTAACCTCATGCATAGTAGAAAAATCTCTACATAAGTCACCAAAGATACTAACTAGCACACTAATAATCTCAAATAAAATTCGAAACATGCATAGCAAAATAATGCGGTGCTGAATAAAATAAGTTACCAATCAACAGGGTCGCCTCCTCTGTTTGCATGGCGAACACTCTACACTGGGTCGGGTGCCTCCACTGTGGGCCTTCCTTCAACATCCTTCTGCTGAGGAATGGGACCCTTGCCTTTTGGTGGTCCCTGAAATGGCCTCTTCCCTTGTTGTCCTTGGAAAGGTCTCTTGAACTGGGGTCGTTGTTGCTGCTGCTGCTGAGGTGCCTGATAGGGCCTCTTGCCCTGTCTGTCACACTCGATATCCCTCTGGTCCTGTTCTGCCACCAAGGCTCTCGACATGACAACTGTATAAGTAGTGGGACCAGCAACTCTCACATCGCGGTGCAAGATCGACCGCTAACCATCCATAAAATGCCTCAACTTATCTCGGGCATCATTTGCAATTAGGGGCACAAAGTGACACCCTCTCTCGAACTTCCTCACAAACTCTGCAATGCTGCTGTCTCTTTGTCGTAGTGTCATGAACTCCCTAGTCAATCTGGAGCATACTTCCTCAGTGAAGTACTTGGAGTTAGGGGTGTGCAATGGTCGGTTAGGTCCGGTTTTACTCTACAATGGTACTGTTTTTTGGTTTTCGATTTTGAATATCTCTAGCACAAAACTAAACCATTTTATTACGGTTTGGTTTGGTTTTTTTGCAATACGGTTCGGTTTATACGGTCGGTTATATACGGTTAGCAAAAATTTTGTTAAGCAATAAAATTCTACGTCACTTTATGGCTCTAAAATTTAAATCATAGTATTTGTCAAACATTTAATTTGTGTTGTGTACAAATATGTCATGCGAATATAATAACACTATATAACAAATTAAGGTACATAATCCGACCATGATAACTGGTGCCAAGCCGAGAGAAAACTAATGTCTGAAAGCATTGACAATTGACATGCTAAAAAACCATAATCTAGGGAAACAAGGAGGGAAGATACAGTTAAAAAACGACTACGCCAACATCCAAAGAGGTAGAAGTTCGTTCAAATCTATCGGCAACCCAAGCTAACAATCCCAAAACACTTTGCAAGTCCATCTCCTTCAAAATATTTAAACTTCCAATTCTCAAACTCCAAATCATGTTTAGCAAAAGAAAAAAAGACATCAAATTCATTACAATTATAAAGTGATTATTAAATTCATTACAATTATAAAGTGATTACGAATCACAATTTTGAAGTAATAACTTAAACTTATTGAAACTAATTGCAAAGATTTTTAACAAAGTCATATAAAAAAATCCTATTTTTTATCGAAAAATAATAAATTCATTTCAACTAGTAATAATAAGTGAAAATGCTTAAATTTAACTGGTTAACTTAATATATTTCATTGAAATGATTATATATTGGTTATGCAAGAATCTCTTCCAATGCAAGAATCCCTTCCACTATTGATCAAATCTAAAAAATAAGAAAAATATTACCAACATTAAATAACAAAATAATTCTAAAATAAAACAGAAAAAAATATACAAATTTCTTTCTAGATTCAATTTCTTCAAGGCGATCCAAGTCTTCTTCTACTTTAATGGGAGAAGATTCTTTTCAGAAACAATCTTGAAGGCAAATGAGTGCTTGCACTAATCGAGGTGTTAATGAACTTCTAAATGAATCTAGAACACGTCCCCCGATGCTAAATGCACTTTTCGATGCCACAGTAGAAATAGGAATCGCTAACACGACAGGAGTCATCTCAGCCAGAGTAGGAAATTTGGAAGAGTTAACTTTCCACCAAAGCAAAATATCAAAATGTTCATTTGCAACCTCAACATCTTCATCGAGATACCTATCTAACTCAGTCTTAGCATCCATATTTCCACTTTCAGCCTTATATCTCAATTATTCTTGTTGTATTAGTGTTCTTTTATGAATATTTCCTGTGTTTATACCCGATGGCTCAACTTTAGTAGTAGATGATCTTTGAGACATTTTTGAAGTGCCTTCCTATATTCTTCAAACAAAGAAGTCGTATATAACTTTATTTCAACTATTAATTGCTCCCCTTTCTCTTGTCCATACATCTTCAAAATCACAAAAGCCACATAATCAAATTTGAAACGAGGATCAAGCACACATGCAATAAAAATCATCTTATTCATTTTTTCTGGAGCACCCCAATATTTTTCAAATTTAGATTTCATCCTTTTTGCCATCATCGCCAAAACAATGTCATCACGTCCCCCGGTGCTAAAAGCACTTTCCGATGCCACAGTAGAAATAGGAATCGCTAACACGTCACGAGTCATCTCAGCCAGAGTAGGAAATTTGGAATAGTTAACTTTCCACCAAAGCAAAATATCAAAATGTTCATTTGCAACCTCAACATATTCATCGAGATACCTATCTAACTCAGTCTTAGCATCCATATTTCCACTTTCAGCCTTATATCTCAAGTATTCTTGTTGTATCAGTGTTCTTTTATGAATATTTCATGTGTTTATACCTGATGGCTCAACTTTACTAGTAGATGATCCTTGAGACGTTTTTGAAGTAACCTTCCTATATTCTTCAAACAAAGAAGTCATATACAACTTTGTTTCAACTCTTAATTGCTCCCCTTTCTCTTTCCCATACATATTCAAAAGCACAAAAGCCACATAATCAAATTTGAAACGAGGATCAATCACATATGCAATAAAAATCATCTTATTCATTTTTTCTGGAGCACCCCAATATTTGTCAATTTAGATTTCATCTTTTTTGCCATCATCGCCAAAACAATGTCATCACTCTCTACTAACAACTTTAAAACACAAGAAAGCTCGCCAATTTCATGAAAGTGGATATTTGAAGTAACATATAATGTACCTGAAACTCTCAAGGTAATATTATAAAAAGCTTCAAGAAACTTCTCCATTTTTCTCGCATTTTCCTAATCACCACTTGTCAATGCACCTACATCCTTTCCATCTTCACAAACATGGGTAAGAAGATGATCCAACAATCCAGGATCATGAATACCATAACTTACAAAAGTATTTTCAAATTCCAAAGCAGTTTTCAACATCAAGTAGAATTCCACCTAGTAACAACATCCAAACACAAGGACTTCTTACTTGTTATCTTTTCAATTTCACAACAATCTTTGAATTTTTAATCCTTGCAAGAGATTGTCTAATATATCTTATAGCTTGTCTAACTCGTCTCACAGAATCTCCAACTTCTTTCAAGCCATCTTGAACAATGAGATTGATTATATGAGCCACACACCTCACATGAAGGTATTTACCATCCATCACATTACTTCCCCATTTACTGAATTGGTTTGACATCTCTTTCACTGTAGTATCATTCGAACTAGCATTATCGACTGTGATAGTGAAGAACTTATCCAAACCCCAATCAAGCAAATATTTAGTGATAACAATTGCCATATCATTACCTTTATGAATAGATATTGGAGAAAAATTTAATATTCTTTTTTGCAAATTCCAGTTCTTGTCAATAAAATGAGTAGTAAGACACATATAATTAATTCTCTGTATTGAAGTCCATGTATCTGTTGTGAGACAAACTCTTAGACATGTATCCTTGAAAAAAAGCTTAAGATTTTTTTTTCTTCCAAAAAAAGTTCAAAGCAATCCCTTGTAATAGTCCTACGAGATGGAATTCTAAATAATGGTTGTATCACATTTAAAAAGTGTCTAAATCCTTCCATTTCCACAAAACTAAAAGGTAATTCATCGACAAGTATTATCTTGGCCAAAGCTTTCCTACAACCTTCTTGATCAAATCTCCAAACATTGATTGTTATTTGATCTTTTGAAATGTTTTGAAAGGCAATTTTTGCTTGTTTAGTTTCCACATTACATGGATATTTTTACACTTTTTCAAATGAGCACCCAAAGATGAAGTATCATTTAAACTTGAATCGGCAGCATAACTTGAACCACAATAATTACATTTTGCTCTAGGTATCCCATTAGAATCCTCATATTTCTCAAAATGTTCCCAAACAAGAGATCTAGGTCTTACAGATTTCCGCTTTTTCCCAACATCAACCGAATCTGTAGATGAAAAATTAGGTGCGTTATTATTTGAACTCTTACTTTCATCGATCATACCCTCCTTTGCTGCCATCTATAAAAAATGAAATAAATTAAACTGTCAAGAAACAATAATGATAAATATAAAGAAGCGAGACGAGCAGAGGGTTGATGAAGTCAAAGAAGATATAAAACGTTCTAACTATCAAATATCATGTGTGGTCATAGTGTCCACACATTTATTTTTGAAGTAAAGCTGAAATGGAAACCTACAATCACATTATTTTATTTGTTACTTTTATTTTTTATTTTTTTAAGAACTTTAAAAGCCCAATAAAAGACATTTTGAAAACCTATTTTGGTAGATTAACCTTTGGTTATTTGTCATATTAGCACTCAAGTTCAAATTAATTATATGACATACGAAATTGCATACCCATATTTATTTTACCCACCACAACTGGTCTCCTTTTTGTTTTCTGATATTAATGTTCTAGCTTCGATACTTGTAACTAGGGGTGAGCATTCGGTTAATTCGGTTACCGACCGAACCGAATTAACCATAACCGAACCGAACCGAAATATTTAGCCATAACCGAACCGACCGAATTAATTTTCATAATCGATGAAAACCGAACCGAATTAAAATCGGTTAATTCGGTCGGTGACCGAATTAACCGATTAGTTTAAAAAAAATTGTGATTTAACTTTAATTATATATGTAATTTTTTTTAATACTATAGTTTACACAAATACATAAAATCACACACATCACAAATGTATAAGTTTTATTTGAACAAAATTAATACATATTATATCGATTTTAAAATTAAAAATTAAAATATTTATAAAAATTGATAAATAAAAAAAATTATTAAATAATAATATTTATTATATCGGTTAATTCGGTTAACCGATTTCAAAATTTTGAAAACCGTAACCGAACCGAAATAACCGATATAACTAAATTTTTTTAATTTGAAAACCGAATTTCCGAAATAACCGAACCGAATTTCCGAATTGGCTCGGTTCGGTCGGTTAATTCGATTTAACCGAAATCTTGCTCACCCCTTCTTGCAGCGTCATCTCTTCTGAAGCAGAACTAAACTACAAGTGCTTGTGGGTAACACTCTGCTTAATCTACTCTAATTCTAAAAGTACCTTTATTTACAAGTAGGGGAAGAAATCCAAGCCAATTTGCTCTGTCTAGTTTTAGCAAAATGTGCATTGGTAGCAAGTTTACCGAACTGGACTCACACCGCCAGCTTGTCTTCTAAACTAACTCTACAGAGGCTTCAACCAACCATCACGAATGTGAATAAACTTATCAAGAGCGGACAAAGTTTGGAAAATTGTTAAACTAACTCTACAGAGGCTTCAACCAACCCTTTTCCTCCATCTCGTTTAACAAGCCTGAAGCCACTTGCTATGGAAGAATTTAATTTCATACAAGCAACTCTAATCCAACCCCACGACAACACTAATATTTAATTTTTCTCTACAAATTTCTATCATCTCTTATTTAACACAAATAAGAATTTAAATGATGATAAAAAATATTAAATATTGCACTGTAAGTCTGTAACAAAGAATAGAGATATCGATTATGTGTAATCAAATAATAATAGAATAATATAATGGCGTTGTCTTGCCATCTGCATACCTGTGGACTATGATGAGCGCCACACCGAGTGGTGACTGCCGAGTCGCCGATTGATGAGTGATGTGCAGTGTCGTAGTGAGAAAGAAAAAAAAATGCCTCCGGGTGATTGGTGAATGATATTAAATACCTAATAGGTCCATTATACATAAAAAGTCTTATATTTAACAATAATATGGCTCATTATACATAAAAACCCTATACTTAACAATAATATGCCCGATTCGGTTATTCGGTCTTTTGGGTGAATAAAACCGAAAACCGAACCGGAAAACCGACTTTCATAAATTTTAAAACCGTAACTGACCGAAAAACTGAACCATTTAAACCGAATTATTCGGTTCGGTCGGTTTTTTAGATTTTACCGATTTTAGGCCTACCCCTACTTGGAGTAGAAGACTTTCTTGAAGCCATCCCAAGAAAGAGTTTGCAAATTCATCGATACAGAAGCGCTCTCCCACCGCAATCTATCGTCTCCTATCAGTAGGAAAGTGTCACATCTGACCCTATCTGCGTCCTACAGCTCCATAAACGCAAAAATGACTTCGATGGACTTAATCCACCCTTCAGCTACCATCGGGTCAGTAGTCCCTAAGAACTCCTTCGAATCCATCCTCTTAAAACTCCCATGGAGTGCCTTCGGTCTGGGCCTCGTCCCTGTGTCCACTGCAGCCTGATTCCCCTCAAACTGTGCGAAGAACTGAGTCATTCCTGCAAGCATCTGAGCCTGCATATCTGGCGGTGGACGAGGAGGAGTGGCCCTCTCCCCATTCTGAAGTTATCTGTCATCATCGCCTGCTCCACGCACAATCCTACGTCTAGAAGGCATATTGTTCCACAATTTGCCCAAAACATAAACCCAATATGCATGAACATAATATTAATATCATAAGATGCACGAAATATTGAAATTAAACATATACATGCTGAAATCATGACTTAATACATGAAAGAATTTAAAACTTACAGACTTGAGGTGTGACTTTGTGAGCTTCTCGCAACTGGCAGTAGGCATAACCCTTTACAAGAACACCGCTCTGATACCAACTGTAACCTATCGTACTTTTAAACTATTTCAAAATTTGCGTTAAAATAAAAATTTTCTTAAATAGATAGTAATCATTCAAAATGCAATAATGATAAACTATTCAACCAAAATATTTGCAAGAAAGAGGTTACAAATAGAGTTTGCTAAAAATAAATTGTTCAACAACGTAAAGCAATTTCGTGAAAATCAGAGTTTTAGAATCATCATGCATAAAATCTTAAAACATTGGCGGTCCTCGGGTTTAGCCTCCTGCACAGACCGAGCCGGCTCATTGGTCCTCACCCCTTGTCTCGTCATACTCGTCCTCACATGTATCGATCAAGTCTAGTGATTCTAAAGACTCAACATGTATAAACTGGGGATAACAAATCATACGTAATAAAACCACATGCAACTTAAAAGTAGGATGTACATACATAAACTTGAACGTTATGACTTAAACATAGGCGTGTCATCATCATAAATCTTTTCATGAACATACTTGAACATGTATAAACTTCATCATTTTGCGTAGAGATATGTTTCAAAGCAAGTGACCCATACATAAAAATGTCTGATCATACTAAACCATAGTACCGGGCTTGCAGGAAAAATCCACTACCACAAACATGAGATCTCCGGTCACTGGTCATACTTTACCGCTTTCCAATCCTGATCTAAACTCGGTCATTCTTTACCGGGGTAGAGAGGTCCTCGGCCACGTTCACCGACTTCCAAACCCGTTCATAATTGGTCATAAGACATTTAGCATACCTCAAAAATAAAATATTTTTTTTGCACGTCGAACATGCTTACATAGCTTTGAGATGTTCGTTGGATCTCGCTTGGGGCCACTGCTGCACATACTAACATGATTTCAAACACTTATCTTTCATAAATTAGACGTATTAGTCATGCTCACACCCCAAAATGACAAATTTCCTTATGACGTTCTAATTTTCTCGGGACTCGGCCTCATTTAATCCTCGTACTAAACCTTGACATTGAACCCCAAAAAAATCCCTACATTTTTTCCCAAACATGGAAGACACGGACCCCGTGTATACATCCGGGTCGGGGTCCGTGTAGACTCTGCAATTTAACTACGAAATTAACAAAAGGCACGGACCCCGTGTCAGGGTCTGGCTAGGGGTCCGTGTCGACTCTATAATTTCACACTCCGGAAGAAACAAGGGCACGAACCCCGTGTCAGGTTTCGGCTAAGGGTCCGTGTAGGCTCTGAAAATGTGAACAGACGGGAATCACTACACTTATGGCTTAATCCTCCTAACTCAATCATACGGACCGTGAACCAACACCTCGAGACCCATCCTAGAATGCTATGACAATGATTCAAACTCCCATGATGCCTCAAAACGACGATACAATTCATACAACGCAACTCAAACCGTGAACACTACATTTTGACACCAAATGTTTCCTACGAATTCTAATGCAATCAAGTGCCTATCGACACGAAAGGAAGCACTAAAAGTCATCCCAACATCATACTCACAATACTTAAACGCAGCAGCGATCACCCAACGGTTCCCAACGAAGCCTGCAACAAATAACTTCAAGAACACGTCAAGAACACATTTTCAGAAAATTACAGTTTGAACAGTCCCACGAAAACGATCAAACTCACTCGGTCTTTGTCTAAAAAATACGAATTTACGATTAAATTGAAGGTATCAAAACATTCTACATTTTATATGTTGAAAGTTTTCCAGAAAAGCAACCAATTTTTCTCAGAAATCGAAATGACAGCAGACACGTTTTCAAATCTAAAAACATTTGATCCAAAAATCATTTCAAACGTTTTTGCTGAAACCTTTCACAACATACATGGATTTTTACACATAATAAACATCACAACACATAATATAAAGAGATCGATGCATAAACAATAGATTTACATGTCTTTTGATATTTAAAGTTACCGAAACGACGATAACGAAGCGGGAAGGATCCGAGGGTTGATCCGGGACAAACGTGGCACGATTTTCTTGAAGAAAATTGACGAAAACTTGCTGGAAAATTTGCAGAGAAAGGGGCGGCAGCTGAAAGCTTTAGAACCCTAAGTTTTCTTTTAGAAAAAAAAATGGAATGGTGAAGAAATGTGTGTGTGGGTAGAAATGTGTGTGCGTGAGTTGTGGTGTGTGTGTGTGTTTTTAATTAATTAGGGAATAGAATTGCTTAATTACAAAATTAAGATGTTAATTAAAATGCAATTAAAAATGCTAATCCCCTACTAACGTTTCTAACACTTCTTAATTCAAAATAAAATGCACAATTGCTAAATTTTAAATGTTTTAAAATCCTAAAATCACTAATTAAATAAATTAGGCTTTAAAATGCTTAAAACTTAATAAATCATTTAAAATGCCCCAATCCTAACTTAAAATAAAATACCATATTTTGAAATTGCCAAAAATCGTCGTCGGTCTCTTTTCATCGATCCTGCATCGAATAATCTCCTGAAACATGAAAATCAAGAAAGTATTTTAACGTGCCTCACATAAGCATAAATAATTAAAATAATACAATTTAATAAACCATGCATCTATAAAAATCATTTTAAAATTAATTAAATAATTTAACAATTTAAATAAATGCATGAGTTTTATGTGTACTGCATTTGGGCTCTACAAGTGTTCACAACACCATATGATAATAAAATCATATTTCAGAGACTAAGAGTGGCGTTTTATAGAAAATTGTCAATCCAGTTTTGCAGCAAGCGTGGTGATGAAGAAAAACTTCGGAACCCAAAAATAAAGGATTTTATGAGGTCTGGGGAAACAAATGCTCCAATTATGTGCAGATAAGGACCTCCAACCTGAAGAAATAGAATTCTTCAATATAGCTCTACACCAAAGTGAGGTGGAGTTTGAATCAAAGATATCCCTAAAAGATGTCAAGAAAAGGATAAAAAAAATTACAATGAATATCCCTTGGTATGATGAGATAAAAATCAACTCAAAGCTTACCTTAAAATCAAGGAAGACGAAGAGTATGAATTTGTCATATGCAAACCTATCTCGATGAACATAATTGATCAAAAGGATATCCAGATTATTATCACTAACAACTGGACTTTGGGCTAGTCAAAGCAGAAATATCACCATACAACTGTCTAGGCTTTCTAGTAAAAAAATCATGCTGAGATCAAAAGAAACAAACCAATGCTAGTTATTAATTATCAAGAAATTAATAAAATCTTGGAATTTGATGTGTATTTTATACCAAATAGAGAACATTTAATCGCTTCATATGCAACGTCAAATATTCTCTAAATTTGATTGTGAATCTGGATTCTATCAGATCCGGATGCATGAAAAAAACAAAAAATTCACAGCTTTCTCCATACTACAAGGACAATATATTTGGGAAGTCTTACCAATGGGATTGACTAATTTACCCTAGATATTTCAATGGAAAATGAATAATCTACTTAAAGATTATTTCAAATTTATGTTTTTCTGTATTGATGATGTCTTACTAGCGTCTAAAAATATAGAAGAACAATCAAACATCTAGAGATTTTCTCTAAAGTTTGTAAGAAAGAAAGATTGGTTTTATCTAAAAACAAAACAGTCTTTGCTACAAGAAAGATTAAATTCCTCGTAATAGAAATCAATGATTCTGGAATAATTTTACAGGAACATAATATAAAAGGTGCAAAATATTCCAAACAAACTAAAAGAAAAAAAACAACTTCAGAGTTTTCTAGGAATTGTTAATTTTTTGGGATGTTCATTAAGAACTTAGCAAAACACAAGAAAGTGTTTATTTTATTGCTGAAAAAATATGCAAAATTCAAATGGACAGAAGAACACACACATGGACATAGCCAACTAAAGGAGATTTACAAAATCTTCCAAAAATTGCTATTCCTCATGATAAAGATTATCTGATATTATACACAGATACCAGTGATCATTGTTGGGCGATAGTTTTAACCAAGCTCACACCAGAAAGAGA
This sequence comes from Primulina eburnea, assembly GCF_022965805.1. NCBI lineage: Eukaryota > Viridiplantae > Streptophyta > Magnoliopsida > Lamiales > Gesneriaceae > Primulina > Primulina eburnea. The sequence continues at coordinate 11,141,153 of NC_133111.1, forward strand.
ACAACCACGCAAGTATTGCAGTGGAATTTTCTTAGAAACAGAAGCCATAAGATAACATATCAACGATAATGAATTTTATGCAGTAAAAAGAGCTTTTGAAAAATGACAATTATTTTTACTAGTAAAAAAATTTACTTTAAAAGTTGATAACACACAGGTAAAAGATTTATTGAAAAATAGAATAGAATCTAAACCCGTAAAGGCTAGATTATTAAGATGGCAAGCTTTATGTCAAAATTATATTTTTGATATTGTGATTATTAAATCTAATTAAAATATTATTGCAAATTTAACAAGAGATGAACAACGGTGATATCGATGTCATCATAAAAATGCAAAGACATTTGAGAGAACACCTTGAAATGCTTCAAAACGAGTTCAACAAGCTTGCCCTAAATGCAGAAGTTGCAGATAGGCTACAACAAGCTGATAAAAGAATAGTCTCTAATAGAATTACATAATGTTTATAGGCTTATACCTAGCTATGATCTATAATGCAAATGCCTATCTTCTAAGACATTGAGAAGCCACTGGTTTCCCAAATGGAGAGTTTTCATGTAATGTCCCAAAAATTTGAAGGTCCAGGTAAACTACATGCATGCAAGTTATTAATTTATTTTTTTTGTATTTTTATCAAATTTTTTAATGCATTAAATGCATGATTTTAACATGAATATATGTTTTAATTCATGGTTTATTAAAGTTCATGCATAATGGCTTTTAAGTTGCAATTCGCGCTCGAACGAGGAACGAAGACCGAGGATTATCTGGAAAAATATTTTTATTGAGTGATTAATTTTAATTAATTAGTATGAAGTGTTTTTCGAAAAGTGGGTCTTGGTGGGTATTTTTACTCGCCGTGTCGTATTTTTAATCGGTACGTAAATTTTATCGAATCAGTGGACTTTTTGAGGGCTCGGGCAATATTTTCAAAAATGCACCTGAACGAAATATTTTTCGGGAGTGTTATTTGGCTTGTTGGGTTGGTTTTATTGCCTAATGGGCTCAAGACCCTTTTTAATCCTCTTAAAATGTAATTAGGGCCCATTATTACATTTTGCCCACCTCTCTTTGCAGTAGCTCCAGCTCCAGCTCCCTCACGTGAAACAACAACATTACCTCCCCTTTTGCAGCAGCATGCTTCGGTCCTCTCATTATTTTCAAGAAAACGCCTTTCCCGCCTCTCCGATTCACGTCCCGCACATAGATATAAAATCTTTTGATTGTTTAATCGCTAAGGCACGCATGTATCTGTTGTATCCTGTTTTCTACACGCCCAAACGCAGCGGAAGATTTAAAATTTTTATTTTATTTTGAAAAACAAAATAATATTGCTTTAGGCGCTCGTATGATTTATCAAAACATTCATAGGGAGTTGAAAATTATACCTTTGTGAATTAAATCACTTGGCTCCAACTGATCCGGTTTGAACGGATTAGCTCTTGATGATTCCCTACGAACTTTCTTCGATTCTTCTAATTAGGTCCACGACTAGAAGATTTGTTCCTCTTCTAAATTGCACTAGAAATTTAGAAGAACTTTTGCATAGGAGAGAAAAATTGAGAGACGGCTCAAACCCTAACCATAAATCAAGGTGGCCGAATTTCTCACTTTGGAATGGAGGCTCACGTGAGGTTGTGAGGTGGGTGGGCTAGGGTTTTGTCTTTATATGTATTATTTATAATTAATTAAACCCTAATTACATAATTAACATTAATGGATTTGATTTAATTAATTGAGCTAGTCCAACTAGTTTAATTAATTTAATCAAAGCCCATTAAAACTTTAATTATTTATTATGTTGGACTTGTACTCCTACAAGCCCATTAAACATAATACCCACCATATTTAATTTATTAATTAATCAACTCAACTTTTGAGCTTAATAAATTAAATACAGTATAAATTCAACATTTGAATTTATTATTTAAATTATAAATTCAACTATTTGAATTTTTATCACCTCCAAAATTTAATATTTAATAAACCCAACATTTGAGTTTAATAAATTAAATTATCACATTTTATAAATTCAACTACTTGAATTTATTCTCTCAAAATTTATTTATCATAAATTCAACTCCTTGAATTTACTATATAATATAAATTCAACTTCTTGAATTTATTCTCTCTACGGGAACAAACAATCCAGTACTTGTGTGACCCTCAATGGTTCAGGGATACAGCTAGCCGTGGGTTCACAACTCCTTGTGATTCAGAATAACATTTATTCTTATTCGGGCTTACCCTAGTTAGCCCCATTCTATTCATCAACACCTTGATCAAGAATGTCAGAACTCATTTCTGATTGCACCCATCGGATCATGGTAGGAGCGTCTAGTAGCATCGCCCCATGATCCCCTAGGTATCACTGATAGTGCCTGCAAGAACCAGTCGATTATGATTAACGTACAGTACGGTCCCTTCATCTCATATATCCCGATCGAATCTGCAACCATTGGTTCATCGAGGGTTGCATATTAATTCGATAACTATGTGTTACATATAATAGTGGCATCGCGTGTACTATTGGAGAACTCCTTCTCCAACGTACATCTCATACTCTGGCCAGAGATTCCATGCACTATTATTACATCAGATCACATAGGATATCCACACCCGTAGGTGAGCGGTGAATCCCCGACTACAATGCACTGGCTCCTATATATGTCGCGACTGTACCCAACCTCGCCACCTGATGACTCTCCTGGAGCCGGTAAACGAGTCAAAGCACAGCCCTAGCATATAGAGCCTCAGAGTTGTCTCGGGTCATAAGGACTAATGGTATACAATCATAACCACGGACTTATCCTCTCGATGTATGAGAACCACTTGGAAAGTCCGAGGGAGGGTTGTTCGGTATAATCATCATATGACTACCCATCTGCATGTTTGGACATCTCCATGCCCTTACCAAGAAACGCAGTACACAACATCACAGATGCTAGTCTCAAGCTCAAGCGACCTTTATCCATGTTTTAGGCGGCTGAATCGACTAGGAACGAATTTAGATCATACAGTATTTACAAACGAGTTTCAACATCGAATTACGATTCATTTGTATTAAAGTATGATCAAGGTCTTTATCTATGTTTTATAACATGGGTATACAGATAAAGAATTAACAAACCATGAAATAATGAATTATATTAAAATAAAGATTGTTTATTACACTTGAGTCAATAAAATCCCTAGTCAACAGTTGACTTGTAGGGCATCTACTCTAACAGTATCTTCTTTCTCTCTTCATTCACACCATATTATTGCTGATATATATATATATATATATATATATATATATATATATATATATATATATATATGTAAATGCATGAGATTTTATTTCGGTTATCATGAAGGTTCGGCTTTATGTAAGTGTTTGGATTTTTTTAATGAATACATGTGTTGTAACTCACGGCTTTTGTGATCTTTGTGCAAGGGGACTGCCAAGGGGTTGTTGAGGGTCTGATAATGCCATGAACTAAGGTAGCAAGGGGCTAGAATTGGCTTAGTGTCGAAATCATTGAGGGCCAATCAATGCTTAACATTTTTTTGGTTCGGTTTTTGGCGAGTTCGAAGGCTATGGGTTGTGCAGCCGTGTATGGTTCGATATTGGACAAGAAGCTAACCCTCTTGGGTCGTGACGACACTAGGAGAGAGCCGTGAGCTGCTGGTCTTGGTTTAGAAGTTTATCAAAGGGGTAAGTTGAGGGGTGCTCGGTTGGTTTGTTGAGGGGTTTCGGGTGTAACGCATGGGGTTAGTTGTTTGGGCAGTAGGGTTAGCTAAGATGGTTCAAAGAGGGTCTCTTGAGCTCGGTCTTGGCTCCAGAATAGCTGGTTAGGGGATAGACACGTCGGCTTTTAACTAGGATTGATACACACGCGGCTTGGTGCTTTAGGGTTGGAGTTTGAGCAAGGGGGCCGAAATTCCAGCAGCTTGTGGCCTTGTTTTCGTGGGTTATTGCAAGGCCCGTGGCCGAAGAGGGCGGGGGGTGATCGCCGGTGCCATGAAGTTGCACGGACAATGAGCCGCTCCTGGCAGGATTTTAGGTGGAGGGAACATGAATGAACCGATCTTACATCATAAAGAGAGGGATTCTGAAATTTTTCAGGTATGAGACTGTGCTGTTGAGGAGGGCTTAAAACATTTTATATGTAATACTTATATCAAGAAGGTGCATTTCTTTTCGGTAGCTCATCACATAAGAACTCCAAAGTTAAGCGTGCTTGACTTAGAGCAATTTTGGGATGGGTGATCCCCTGGGAAGTTTTCTAGAGTGTGTGTGAGTCAGGATATAAGCACGCTGGAAAGACTTGGCTTGATATAGTGAGGATAGTCGTCCAATCGAGGGCGTTACAGTTATAGTGGGCTGGAACATATGGTTTAAGGGCTGGTTGGGTAAATTTAAGGCATTATTTGAGTCGGGAAAGATTTGGTGAAGTTTCGGATGGATTCAGGTTAAAATAGGGACCCCGGTATAAGTTTTGAAACATGCTCGAGTTTACGTCTAAGAAATACTTTTAATTATGTTTTGGCATGTTTTAAGTAGTTTGGTAAGCTTCGGGTCGAAATGTAGAGGTCCAGGGGTAAAATGGTCATTTTGGGTTTCCAAGGGCAAAATGGTCATTTTGCACTCGAGTCTAAATTTTTGTCCCGGCAGCTCCCCGTGCACAAATTTATCATGTTTTTAAATTTTATGTATCACGTTCATGATTTTTATGAAATTATGAACAAGATGCGTTGCATGCTTAGTTTTAAGGAAAATTAGTATATGAAAGATTTTTGTTAAGTGATGAAAATGATGATGTTTTTTAAGGATGAGATTTGGTTGTGACTGACGATATATGCATACGATGATGATGAGGTTTAGGCCCAGTGATGGGTAATACTGTCGCTGAGGTCCGGCAGCCGTCGGGTACCACGACTATACGTAGATGGATCCATCAAATAGAACTGTTACGAAAGTCACAATTAAATAACTGAATTCAATTAAAGTAAATGTATAAGTATATGATGATATGATGAGCTTTTTTGACACGCGTGCTTTTATGATATGATTTTGTGTGACACGTTTACGTTTACGCTTTTTAGATCATGAAATGTATGTTGCTTACAGTATTTTTCACTGTTGCATGTTATGTATATGTATTTGCTATTAACGTTACATGTGTATTGAGTCTTTAGACTCACTAGGGGTGAATAATGCAGGTGAGCTCCTTGATGAGGAGACTGGAGGTGCTGAGGAATGAGTAGACGGAGTTTGATGTGTGCACGCGAACCCGAGGACCTTGTATTTTTCTGCAAATATATGATTTTATGGGAACACGTTTAAGCAAATTTTAATGGATAACGATGTTATTGTGTTGAGGGTTTTGACAGATTTTAATACGCTTGATGTTTTAATTTTCTAAACGAAAATTGTTTAGATTGGTTGTTATTTTCATAATTTTAACTGTAGTTATTTTATTCGGCAGTGAGATGATTTTATAGTATACATGATTCAAATTATTAGAATTGTGTAGGCATGGTTTCAGCCATTGCAAAAAAAAAAATGTTTTGGTAAAATTTTAAAATGAGCAGATGTTTCATTTCGAGTACAAGACTCTATATCTGGAGCAGGGGATTCAAATACCCCTAGCACAAGTTTTAAGTCTGGAGCATCCCCAGATGAGTCGACTGAAACAAAAATTGAAACTCCAGATCCTTATCTCGAGTCTTCAAGTCAACCTTTTACCTCGAGAATTGAAGAGGTAAAGATCAACCTTAGACCTAATACATACAAGGGTAAATCTAAGATTGATATTAATGAAAATGCAATTTCTCCATTTCAGGTGTATCAACATAACTGGAGAAATTTAAAACAAGAATATGCATTAACCTAGCTAGCATCAGGGTTAATGTATCAGAAAAATATCTCAGGGTATGGATGAAACGTCTACTACTTAAATACTACTAGAATTTTTTTTAAAGGTATGACCGAAAATACTCACACTCATATACATAAAAATAAGTCAACCATGCATTTAAAAGGTCATCCAACTACTGAATAAAAATAACAGCAGTTAATTAAATCTTAAAAAATCAATCTCTTAGTCTACTGTTTTAAAAGAACTCAACATCTGTCAATATCATCAGCGTATAAAGAGATGCAAAAGATTTAAAATATTTTTTACACCCATGGCTCATGATCATAATATGCGGAAGAATGCAAGGTCCTAGGGTTATCATGTCCACCCCCAGCTCCGCCTACTCAATCTTCAACGCCTCCAGTCTCCACATTCTCATGATCACCTGCATCAATCACACCTATTGAATCTAAAGACTCAACACACTTGAATCGTTATAACAAGTACATACACATATCATGCAACAGTGAAAAATACTGTAAACAAAATAACTTTCATGATCTTCAAAAGCATGAACATAAACGTAAACATATTCATATCAAATCATGTCATATCGTATCAATATATATGTGTTCATTGTTTTCCTTATGGAATTCAGGTTATTAGTTGTGACTTTCGTATTAGGTCTAAGTCGATGGATCCATCTACGTATAAGCGGAGACATCAACGACAATTTTACCTATCCACTGAGCCTTGGCCTTACATGTTCGTGTTCGTATTAGTCACAACCAACTCACCTTCTTCAAAAACATGTCATCATATTCATCACTTGTAAAATTCATGCATATACATACATTTTCTTAAAAACAAGCATGCAACGTATTTATCAGCATTTTCATGAAAATACATATTCATAATTAAAGTATACATTTTAAACATGCATTTTCAGTTAACAGGGCATTGTCAAGACTGCTAACTCGACCCACTCAAACTTATCAAACTCCTTAAACATACTTCTAATCATTTCCTTAAACGTATCCCGAGCCCCTGCATTAAATTCTATATTTCTTTCAGGGTTTAGACCAGAGTCCCGTTTAACCCGAGACTTGATCAAATTTGAAACATAGTTCAACGACTCCTAACCAAACCCAGTATGACTCAACTTAAACCGTTTATAACCACAAACATGTAGGTCTAACTTACTGGAAACCCCAAAATGAACAATATCTAAAAAAATCTTGACAATACACGTACAGTACTAGCGAATAGGCGCTGGCAGTGTAGTATTGAGCCGCTGATAGGCGTCTATGCACCATGTACCAGTGCCATGGCGCTACAAGCACCGAAGCGCCAGCGCTGCGGCGCCAACCCTGCGGGAAAAATCCCAAAATCGACTTTTGAAGACAAACTCTATACCACGCCCAACAAGCCCCGAACACGCTCGAATCTACCTCTCCTAGACCACAACCAAACCTTCCCGCACTGCCCTAGCCATGACCTTCAGCCTCACGCTCTTGAATACACGTGAACCACCTGTACGCCCCAAAACCGAGCCACAAACAAGAAATTTCGAGTGGCCTCGTACCGACCCAATCCATCTCTGAACCTAGCGCTTCACATCATCAACCAGACATGATGTGTGTCCTCTAATCCTCGATCCTGGCAGACCCTTGAAAGACATGTCAAAAACGATATATACATGAAAGCAAAAATCATATACATGAAGAAAACATATAAATACCGAGCCGAATCATTCGATCCGACTATATTCACTCCAAAACTTGTATTATGGTGTGAAAGACGAGAAGTAAGGGAAATGGGCGTGCCTTGATATAAAACGCTCAAAAATTGAAATCGACGAAACGAGGGACGAGCGTAGGAGAGACGAGACAAGTTTCTACTGAACTTTTTCTTGCAAGGAGGAAAACCAAAGCTGCTAAAAATATTTCTTAAGGTCCGGGGCCGAGAGAGGGGACGTGGGGGTAGGGTTTAGGTAGTGAAATTTGGTTAATAATTTAATTAGGATAATGGGCCTAGGTTTTTAAAATATTAAAGTGTAGAGATCTATGCCCAAAAGCCCAATAACAAGCCCATTAGGCCCAATGACATGTACGTAAAATATTTCGTTAAGGTATGTTTTCAAAAATATTCCCCGAACCCTCAAACAGTCCTCCACTTAGCTAAAAATCGCCTATCGGTTTAAAATATGGCTCGCGTAAAAATACCTTAAAAAGGCTCATTATCAAAAATTCATTTTAAATACAACATAAATTAAATAATTGAAGGTAATTATTGAAATAATACATTTTCCTTAAATGTCTCTGGTCTCTGTTCCTCGTTCGCACGTAAAGTATTGCTAAAAGACCGTATAAATAAAATCAAGTAACTCATGAAATAAAAGAATATAATCAAATAACATGAAATCATGACTTAACCATGCATTTAATGTAATTAAAATAAATTAATTAAAATACATAAGAAATTTGATAGTTTGCATGTGTAGAACCCGTAACTTAGACTACGTATAAGCCATGCATAATTCTAGTATTTTAAATTAAATTGACTTCATTGCATGAATATTTAAATGCTTTTCTTTGAAGTTAATTATTTTAGCCAGCAGTTTGATTTTTATTCATTTCAGTTATTTAAGTGAGGCCGGACTGGAGTGGAGTTAGAAATAAAATTTAAGACTCAGAAAATATTTCCAAAATTTAATTTAGCTAGCAAGTAAGTTAATTTAAGCTAAAAAGGAGGTTTGAGGATTTAATTTAATTACTTGAGGTGATGAGGAAATAAGTTTATTTAAGTCCCAATAATTAAGGGTTTAATTCACTAAATTAATTAAAGGATTAGTGAGGCTTTTAAGGGTTATTAATTTAGTAAATAATCAACAATTCCTCCCTTCATTTTTATTAAAAATTTCGGCCACCCTTTTTGTATCTAGACTTTTCCATGGCATCTCATCACCCTTTTGACCCATTCTTTTTGGTGTTAACATGCTAATCTTTATTTTATTATTAGTCCACCTTAATTAAATAATAAGCATGATCCTAGTCTAGTTTAACAAGGAAAAAATCGGCCATCACCTTTCTAGATCCATCCAAGAAGACTTGATAGCAACTACAATTCAAAATTCAAATTTAGGGAGACTTGGTCTTGATTTGGCCCTTATATTTTGCACCATTCTCCTCCACTCCCTTAACCACTTAATCCACTCCTCCATCACCGAAAACAGCAGCCCTTTTCAGATTAAAAATCCGAGTCTTAGCTAGAAAGAAAGGGAAAGAAATCGAGAGCAAGAAAAGGAAAGAAAGCGTTCCACTCCTCCGCGCCGCGTCGTCGTCGTTTCGTTCGTTTTCTTTCAAAACGAAACCAGGCATGTCTAGATTTATTTCAAACCTCAATCAAGTCCTATTATCAATGATTTTCATTACATGATCATGTTTTTAATGAGCAAGAACCGAAATTTTTAGCAGCAAGAACAAGAAATAATTCTGCACAGATTTTCGTTTCTACCATGCTTCACGATTGGTATGTTTTGTTTCGATTTCAGGGATGGCTCATTCCAGGGGCTCGAGGCTGCATATAGACATGTACTAGGACATGTTAGGGTCATGATAGAACGTTGGTTCCAGCCCCATACTCACTGGAATTCAGAAATGACAGCAAGCTCCCCATAGGTGCAGGATTTGGGTTCGAAAATTCAGTTTTGATGGCAAAGGGATATGAATCTGATCATGGCTTCCCCAAGGCCTATAGCCATGGTTAGATCACTTCCCTAGCATGTCTAAGACGTGACTAAGTCGCCCTTTTGGTGGCTTGGTCCATGGTTACTCGTTTTTCAATTAAAACATCAAGAACAACCCCTACACCCTTCGGCCCCTTCATATATACAGCATGTATTGATTCGGTTTTTGGGAATGGTGTGGATCTTGGTTGGCCTATGGCCCTTAGCCACGGTTCATACCATACCCCAAGATGTCTAGATCGTGCCACTGGTCAACCAAATGGCCACTGGAATGAGTCGAGACAACAAGCGAAGCACAACACCACACACACCCGCATGAGGGCCCTCGGTTGGAGTTTCGGATGTTTGCTGGAATGGTGAGGATTGTGGCTGGCCTAGGGCCCTTATCCATGGTTCAAATCATTCTTTGGGATGTTGGTAAGGGTCTCTGGTCGGTGGTTCAAGCCCCAATGGCCGGCAGACTCGAAAACGACACAAGAAGAACACATGTACAGCTGCTGTATTTTTGGACAGCAAGTTGCTTGTGTCGGTTTGGAGGCTCGTTCGAGTTCTTGGTTGGCTTTTAGCCTATGGACTTGGACTGGACAGTGCCCCATTGAGTTAGGAAGGTCATGTTTTTGACCGTTCGTGATTCAGGATCATTTTTGAGGTCATACGAGAATTTACGGTGCGACGTGCCAAATTGACTCTCGAAAGAGCGTTTCTTGTTTTGGCCTCCATTTCACCTAGATTTCGACCCTCGTCATTTTAGGAGCATTAGTTCATAATTTTAAGCGTATTTTAATCATGACTATACGTTGGTTCAGTGTTGGTTCGGGTTGGTTCGGAGTCATGATAAAATACGGAGTCGTTAGACGAAATTGTCGCATTTTCAAACTTAATTGCATAGTTCGGTCAAGTATAAGCTATTGCATATTTTTCATGGCATATTTAGGTTGCAGCGAGCCTGGGGACGATCCAATCCAGTTGGTAAAATATACAGGATATTTTCATTATGCCATTTAATTATATTACGTGCATGAAATTAGAAAATGATTATTTTTTAGATTTATGCGATATTGCTTGTGGTCAATTCACTATTATGGGAGCACTATTTTACTCGATCGCCAGTGACCGATCAGTTCAGTTTGGTACCAGCCGGTCGCCAGTGACCGGTCAGTTCAGTTCAGTTTGATACTTCCCCGGTAGCCAGTTACCGATCAGTTCAGTTCAGTGCAGGGGCCAGAGGCGTAGACCATAATCTCAACAGAAAATTATTACCAGTTATTTCAGTACAGGGCTCCAAGGAGCAAACATTTTTACTATGACTTTCAGTTCAGTTATGCACGTATTATAATTGCTCAGTACAAGTTATTTTCAGTATGCCTCATGACATGATATTTTATCCATGCAAATTATATTTTACCCGTTACCTACGATATATGCATGCTGAGTCTTTAGGCTCACTAGACTTGATTATTGTAGATAACGATGAGGTCAGGGCCGAGGGCGGGGACCAGTGAGCCAGCTTGGGTCGGCAGTAGTGACATCCGAGGACCTCAGTTCAGCATTTATTATTTTATTCCGCAAACAAATTTTATCAGTTGTTGGATATTCTTAAATTGTTATTTCGCAAACAAATATTTTCTTCCGCTGCCATTTTGGATATCAAACTTTGTTTATCGGTTTAATTATGAATGAGGCATTTTAATTATTTAAAAAGAAAATTTTTAATTTTCCGCAAATTTTCAAGCAAGGATTTTTAGGCCATTATAGCATGCATATAGTTCACGTGGACCTTCAAATTTTCGGAACGTTACATCCTCCAACAGAAGAAACACCCCTTCTTGCTTGAATAACTGAAGATGACATCTCTACCAGAAGAGCAAGTGTGGGGACCCGGACGCTAATCATCTTCTTAATCATCTTTGGGATTTAATTATCAGTTAAGATAAACAGGGTCTAAAAATTTTTCTTTTAAAATGCGGAAGGTAATGGAATCATTCTATTATACAACTAGTATAATAATACAAATCCTGTATAACATGCATCTAATTTAAAATTAGGTTCAACTACTACAATCGCGTAATACAACCTATCTACATCCAAGTCCGTGATCACCACTCTAATCTCGATCTATCATCATCTTCTGGACCCTGATCATGCCCCACCTGTTGTCATGCACACATACAAAACAAGACAACAGCCGGATAACTCCGGTGAGATATAAATATCCCAGTATAAATAATGTATACATGCAGTTAACTGAATTAACATAAAGCATGAATTATATCTTATCACATGTAGCATAATCAAACAACATGTATCAATACCAGTTTGTAAATAAAACACGAATCGTAATCTACGAAACATAAATTAATACGGAGCTGTAAATCAAATTCTAGTCTCAATATCTAAGACTCAACTCATTTCTCATTCTAATCTAGGGATCCCGATCTAATTTAGACTTTGGTATGCTGTATCGAGTGTCTACAATAGACGTCGATCTACATCTAAGCTCATCGATACACCGTAAGTCTAGGGTCTAAGCAATTCTGACAAAGACTTAGACTTGGGCATGCTATATCGAGTGTCTACAATAGACGTCGATCTACATTTAAGCTCATCGATATACCACAAGTCTAGGGTCTTAGCAGTTCTGAAAAAGACTTGGCGGTTCTGCCCTAGCTAGGCCGATCTGTCCTAGACTCAAACTCTGGCTTTGCTATAATTCAATAAATTACACATATCAGTCTGATAATTGCAAATATCAATGCAATAAAATAAAGTATGTGATTTTGGGAAACTCGAGTCAACCTAACTCGAGTTGTGCAATCCCGAATCAACATTTATTTATACCTTTATCTTCTCGATCTGACGAAGACGAAGTCTCGAAATCAAATCTGTCCATACCCAAATCTGGCAATGACAATATCAAATATAATGTATCATTGTATACTTCAATTCAAGATTTGTTCTGATCAATACTCAAATCAATACAAAATTTGATCACTGTCAACGACATAACAATGCAATCTCAATTAATATCAAATCTGATCAGATGTCAATCTGCTGATGTTTCGACGGCATAACAATACAGTCTGAATAACTCCGTCAATCTCAACATCACAGATATAATACCAGAACTCATAATCAATACTGGTATAACTCATAATCTCAACGATAACACAAATCTGATATCGAATCTCAGTCAAATCAACACCAAAAATCATAACAATTACAGAAACAATCTGTTCTTCGATCTGATTCAATTATACGATGTCTACTGTATCAGAAACACCATATATGATTCCTATTCAATTCTGACAATGTCATAATTTCAAATCATGTCTAACGTAACAAAACTTACGTCCAGTTGTAGCCTGCGTTGATAGGAACACAGTACTGAAGTCGGATTTAGAATCGGACGAACAAATTTTTCCTAATTCAAAATCTAAAGGAAAAAGACGTAATGATATTGAAGCTTCTTCCCTCGATTCTTTTTCCTTAATTCTGAAGCAGGGCTCGGTTATATACATATATATATTGCATGTAAAATCATACGTGGCTTCTCCAAAATTTGCCACAAAACCACTCGCGCATATGCGCATTTCATCTCGCGCATATGCGCCAAAGATTCTGGAGGTGTCGCGCATATGCGCGCCTTATCTCGCGCATATGCGCGTGTTTCTTCGCGCATGTGAGCCGGCCGTTTGAGATGTTCGGCCGAACATCTTGAGATGTTCGGTTGAACATCTTGGCTTATAATGTAACGATGCCCGACTTCTTCATTTCAAGTTCGTATAACCTCAATCATGACAATTAATCAACGTATGATTACAGTAATTAAGTCCCGGGCATTACAGCAAGGGTCTACGGGTCTGTCTAACCGAGATGGACAAAGTCAAGTATCCATTTAAATTTTATCATAATTCTGTAAATGGATCGTTCTTGTTAAATACTTCAACAGGAAAAACAACAAGTTTTGCAAAAGTCTTATTTGAAAAGAAAAGAAATCTTCCGTGGAATAAAAAGTTGCCAGGGAGCAAAGAAACTCGACGAAAATTTTGTAACATGGATCACGTGGGAAGATGGTCAGAGAAAATCTGCCAGAATGCCCAAACTAAAATGAGCCAGAGTTTGGAAAGGGCTTTAGACCCATATCGGACCGGAAGCATCTTGCAGAAACAAGACCAAGTGGTGAAGGACCACACAAAAAACAATTTCCTCGGGAAAAATACAAAAGCAAAAGATCCCCGACAAAGAAAGTAGACATGTGATCCAACCACTCCATTAGTAAAGGATGAACCACCGCTAAAAGAATATTCCACTAACTAGTGAAAAGATGGAACACTCAACCACCGATTAAAAGAAAAACCACCAGCTAGTGCTTGAAGGGACCACCACTCACAAGATGTTGTCGGCCACAACTGACAGAAGGATTCACAAGCTTTGAAGTCCGGATTTCAAATCCACCGAGACTTCTATAAATACCAAGGCAGAAGGAAGATGAATGCATCATTCAACCTCTTCATTTTCTCTCAAATAAATTGTAATATTCTCTTACTAGTTTATGTGTGTTATAACCCCGGCTACTATAGGTAGCTAACCAAGTTCCTCCTACTCTACAGGCGGTTACTATGTAATAATACTTTGTATGTTTGAATAAAAAGATCGAATTCTTTTGCCCCTCTCATGTATTATTTTCAAATTGAAGTACTTTACTATAAACCCTGATGTAGGAAACCAAAAAGGCTGTGCTAGGTGATGTTGAAGGAATCTGTATCAGGAACCATCTGTTGCGATTGTGTGGTTAGGCTGTGAAGAGCAGTCTATAAAACCTAGTGGATACAACCCAAATGTACTCTGGTCAAATAGATATACTGTTCAATTTATTATACGAAAGCATGATGGGTCATTTATAAAAATAATAATCGATCATCTGAACATGATATATAGGTTGGAAACCTTGGGTAGCTGCATTTCTTTAGGTTATATGACTTTAAGAACATGCTCGATAGGTAAAACAATGTCATGTACCATAATTATAAGGATTGAGGATATTTTAAGAAATTTAAAAAAATTCGGGATCACAAATAAAGATTTGAAGAGATGGGGAGTAAAGAGAAAGTTGAGTTTGGATATGGGGAGTTATTACAAGTTTGCCCTTAGAAGAATTATTAAAACACATGACATGAAAACAAAAATTACAAACCACACAGATACTAAAACACATGACATAAAACATAAATTATAAACAACGTTAAATGTTCAATCTTTTTTTGAGATGCTCACATATCACTCGATGGTTCTGAAGTTGTTCATCTGGCATGCCTCGTGTGAGGAGTTTATGTGCTTGGATGAGTTGATCAACTTCCTTATTTTTGTTATATTCCTCAAAATGTATTACTGGATGTTGCATAGCCTGACTAATTTCATCAATTTAGGTCACTATTTATTTGCCTTTCCTCTTTGCAGCCTTCTATCACGTCGGACGAGTTCGAGCTTTGTTATACCCACAACCACAGTTTTGTTAGCATTAGATGAATCAATATGCGCCCAGATGATTTGGAGGTCCTTGCCTTCTTTGCAGACCATTTCCATGAGGATTGAGAAGTGTACATCGGACTATTTTTCACAATCTTCCACACATGTTCACATTTGAAAGTAGATTTAAAGGTACTCTTGTATTCTTTATGAGCCAGCATCATCAAATCATCTTCGCTCTCTATTCAAGCCGATTAGTGTACCATTTATTGTAGATTCCATTATATCTATTCACGGTCCTTTTCACCGAAGCCCGGTGTGTTTTCGCTTTGTCTACAGTTCTCTTTATAGCTACTTTGTCTCGATTGGTATTATAGTATGCTATCACCCGTTTCCAAAAAAAACTTTCTTTTAGGCATTTACGAACTGTTGGTTCTTCGCTTATGATTGTGTATGTTGTTGCAAGGAGATTCTCATTTGCTATTGTCTAAGTTGTTCGATTGCCATAATCTCCATCCGAGTCTTGGTCTGTCTCGCTTTTCTGATTGAGAGTAATATTTTCAAGTCCTTTTTGGGACGAGAATTGAGGAAATTGAGAATTTCGGACTTCGTAAGGTGATTCGGTCCCTTTATAACTAACACTTGCATATACACTAGCTCTTCTCGATTCATTTGATTGAATTAAACATATTAATTTATGATATGGAGCTTGCATAAAATATTGGATACACTGCCAATAGTCCATGAGACATGTATTCTGTAACATCTGATAATCAGTCCACGTAAGCATGAGAATTATTTAAATTGCTTATTTATTTTATTTAATTGTTTTAAAATGCTTAAATGATATGTTTTATTATGATTAAATGTTTAAATGCCTAAATTTGCATTATTTCATGAAATTAAAAATTTTTGTCCGCATATTCGATATTAGGCCGGAGAAAAGAGACTGGGACGACTAAGAAAAATATTTTTCGATAATTATTTTTAAGGCTCGATAATATGATTAAATAGAATTAAAATTTTCTAAAAATGGTGAAGTCTAATTTTTTTTACGAGGCGAGTCTTATTTTATCCGAGAAGTCGTTTTAGTTAAACGAATTACTTTTATGGGCCCCAAAGTTATTATTAAAACGCATTTATTAAACTTTTATTTTATGATTAAATGGGCTTTAATGGACCCAAATTAATTATGATTAAAGGACCTAATTGAGTCCTAAAATAAAAAAAGGCTAAAACCCTAAACTTAAATACCTATTTTTGAAAATTGTAAAGAACCAAACTAGGGTTCTTGGACACTCATTCCAGCCGCACAACACGCACCAGCACACACTAAATTTTTGAAATATTCAGAGCAAGAATTGGAAAGGCTAGACGTCCCACGGTCGCTCCTCTTCGCCACCCCACGCCAATGATTGATTATTCGAGCGTTATTAACGCAAAGGCAAGGTTCAAACCTTTATTTTCACACCATTCAAATCATAATACGTTCGTTGTATGTTTGAAAGCATGAAAAATGTCATTGATCAAATTATTTAACTTTTAAATGATTATTTTCGAAGTTTTGATGGTTTATACTTGTTTGAGATGCGATATGAATTTCAAGGGACATGCTGCCATTGGAGAATGCTTAAGGGACGGGAAAAGATTTGTTTAGTACAAAACAATCATTGGACAGAAGCTAGGAGAGTCGTGTGGCGAAGGGGCAATAGAAACTAGGTTTCTAGGGTTTGGGGCCCTTGTCTTGGGATGGTTCGGTCATGGCTGCACCAGAGCTTTACCAGACTTGGTCAAAGCCCTGTGCAGGCTGTGTGCAAGGGCTAGGTAGAGGGCTATCAGGGCTGGGCTCATTGATGGACGAAGTAGAGGAGCCGCGGCCACCACGAATAGAGTTGGGTTTGGTTTTTGGAAAGGATAGGCAAGAGAGACTATGCACGGTTAGGGTTGGTCAGGGGCTGGTCCAGTAGGGTCTAGTAGGGCGGCTGGAAAGGATGGCTTGGAGGAGAAGTGGCAGCTACAAGCTTAAGGGCTGCAGGGTGCGCGCATGGATTTCTGCGATGCGTGAGTCGCGTGTGCGCGGTCCAGACAATTTTTGGTGCTCCAAAAGGGAAGGCTAGGGCATGGTCCTGTCGTGGTCCAAGGTGGCTCGACAGTGGTTCGGGGTTTGTAGAGGCATATGGGTTCTGGGAAGAAAGTAGGCACGATTATTTCTTAGAGGAAGGGAAAGGGTTCGAATCGGGTCCACAGGGGGTTGGTTCGTGGCTCACGGGGATAGTTTAGGGATGAAAAGTCTATGTTTAAAATTTGAGAAGAAAATATTAAGCTATGAATTTATTCGGGTTCAAAACGCTGTACGGTTTAGCTATTACGTAATTAAATGGAGAGGCTCGGATTTATGTTTAAGAAAATTATTAGAAGTCCAAAAATAATTTTATATGTTGGTTCGAAATAAGCTCAAGTCAAGAAAAGTAAGAAAAATTCAAAAACAAGAAGTTCGGGTCCAGGGGTAAAATGGTCATTTTACATCCAGGATAGTTCGAATGTCCTGCCAGTATCCCAAAGAATCATAATACATGATAAAAAATGAAATTTTAAAATTTTTATGATGAAAATACGATAATTTACGATATATGTTGATGCTAAACGATTTTCCCGACAAATGTTATTTTAACGATTTTTGGAAAAAAAATATATTTTAAATGAGAAAATAAAAATATTTTGAAGGTTGTGAATTGACTGTGACACAAAGGATAGGTGGGAGATCAACTTTAAGAAGGAACATTGAACTTACTGGTTGTGACGAGAGTTGCTGATGCCCCGCACCGCCCCCAGGTGCTTGGTGTATATAAATTGATGAGTCGACCAGAGGATGAATGATAAAGATAAAGGATAGTCACTTTCAATTATCAAACTTCACCCAAAATGATATATGATGATGAAATGATTTGTGATATTTCATGCTTATATGATTTACGATTTTAATGCTTACGAGTATTTATGTCAGCCTATTATAGTAAATGATTTATTTTAAAGCTGCATGTGCATGTATATATATTATTTGTTATTTATGGTTACAACGTGATGAGTCATTAGACTCACTAGATTTGGATGGTCGTAGGTGAGGATGATGTTAAGAGAGACACTGATGCTTGAGTGGATCGGATCCGGTAATACACCTAGGGACATTAGCATTTTCGCATTAAGTTTAAAGTTTTTAAATAAAGTTTGAGGATTTATTTTATAAAGATTTTATAATTTGGTTTGAAGTTGGAGGTTGAATTTTCCTTTAAATTGATATTTGATTTTACAGATGACGGTTTATGAGATTTTATGCATTTCGGATTTTTTTATATGATTTATTTTGTATGTGTGAGTTTCGAGTTTTAAAGTATATTTATTAAAAAAAATTAGTATATTTTGTAGAAATATGTGTAAGAGACGTTTCATATTCCACGAAGCTAGAGGGTATTACTCGAGAAATTTAGATAACTTTGAAAATTATGAGAATATGGTGATTTGTATTGAAAAGGTTGCAAATTCTATGAGTATTATGTGAGAAATGGAAATGGAGGTTGTCGTAGATTTATAGGAACTTATTATAGGAACTTTTGAATTTTCTCCTATTGAATTTTCGTCGATATTTGAAAAGTTCAAAAAATCTCTAAAAAATGACAGAAATTTTAATCTACTTCAAAAAAAAATTTGGTATATAGTTTTTTTTTTTTTTTGGAGATAAAAAAGTTGCTGCGTTGTCTACAATTCAACACGCACGTTACATTTTGTAACCTGAACCTCAAGTTGCAGCATCTCTTTTTTAAAAAACTTTTATAGTGAACATAAATTTGGCACGTCATCCAATGATCCATAACTGTGAATATTTGAAATGACACTCCAAATATCTCATTGTGGATGCTCTTATGTGTTTGTATAATTTTTTATTTAATCAACTTTTAAATTAATTTATATAATATGAATAATTTTGAAATTTGTTATGAAATAAAATGATATAGACATCTAACTTCGTATATAGTTAAATATCATATAATTAGAATTATTAATTAGTTTTGAAATTTGTTCTGAAATAAAATTATATAGACATCTAACTTCGTATATAGTTAAAAATCATATAATTAGAATTATTAATTAGTTTTGAAATTTGTTATGAAATAAAATGATATAGACATCTAACTTCGTATATAGTTAAAAATCATATAATTAGAATTATTAATTTACACTTAGATATATCAAGATACAATTCAAAATGTTTTCATAATTATCAAGTTAATTTTTATAAATACATTGCATATGTGTAATTGCCATTCATAATATGGTATTAGGCAAAGAAATATCATAATGCATGATATAAGTACATGTATAAGAATTTTGGGAATGAAATTGGGTTTCCTTACAAAAATCATTTGTGTTTTATATTGGTGATATTTAAAATATATTTATTAGAGATTAATATATTTAAAATCCAACCAAATTACAACTCATCCAAAAACTACGGTTAAATAACATTTTTATCATTATAAAGTTCATAATAAATTTTTTTACCTGGGAAAAAAACCAATCCAATCCCATTTTTTTCAACTATCCCAAATTAATCTTTTATGTTTCAAAAAAATTTTGCCCAAATTGGTCCTCAAATCATAAATATTTTCAAAAAAAAAAAAGGTCCAAACTACCATTATTCTATCTTATTAAGAAATTATTATATTGGATCATGAAATCAATTTCCTTGTAATACTATATACTATTTGGAGCAACCTATGTTAGAAACTTACCAAGGAATAATAAAAATCGGTGAATTGGAAGTTCATATAAAAAGAATTCCATGAAAAAAAACCAGACCAATTGGTTCTTGGACTAGAGTTTCTTGACAATACAAACCTTGGAAACGACTATAGAATGGAATGAAATTCATGACAAAAGACCGATTATGGAAAATCAAGGACCACGAGTCCATTCTCGATATACATTCCAGTCGTGATGTTATATGAAAAATATAAAGCATAATAATTTATTGCTTATATTGATTCAGATACTAGAATCTGTACAGCAAAAAAAGGGAAACTTTCCAAAAGAATTTGTACAAGAATTACTCAAATAGCTGGACGGGATTTTTCTAAACAAATCTTGATTTTATGTAAAGGAAATAACAAGACCAAAATATTAATCAGATGTATTGTACAGACACCTTGGTTCAATGTGAAAATACCACCGATTTATTTTCGTGATACAAGAGCAGACATTTTGCTCAGAAATAACTTATTGAAAATGTTTAAATCCTACACACGTGAAAATGAGATTAAGCGATTATTGTTCATAACACCATGTGATCATAAAGTCAGAATACAGAGACTAAGGCATTTTTCTGAAAATTGTCAATCCAGTTTTGCAGCAAGCGTGATGATAAATGAAAACTACTGAACCCAAAATGAAAGATTCTAGACAGTTTGGGAAAACAATGCTCCAATTAAGATCAGATTAAAACTCAATCCATTATAATTCCTCAAAATAGCTTTACACTAGAAGGATGTAGAGTTTGAATCAAAAGTATCTTAGAAGATGTAAAGATAATGATCAAAGATAACTACAATGAAGATCCATTGGCATGATGGAAAAAAAAACTAACTCCAAGTCACTCTAAAAATTAAGAAAGGCAATGAATATGAGTTGGTTTGATGCAAGCATATCCCAATGAACATAATTAATCAAAAGGATATGCAGATTATTATCAAAGAATATTTAAAGCTAATTGGTTCAATCAAAACAGCAATATCACTATACAATAGTCCAGATTCCTTGGTAAGAAATCATAGTGAAATCAAAAGGAATAAACCCAGATTAATTATTAATTATTAAAAGATTAATAAAATTCTGGAGTTTGATGGGTATTTCATACCTATTAGAGATCATTTAATCAATTGTACAAGAAACAAAAAAATGTTCCCTATGTTTGATTGTAAGCATGGATTTTATCAGATCGAGATGAAGGGAGAAATCAAGAAATTCACAGGTTTCTCCATATATTTGGAAAGAATTACCGATGAATTTGGCTAATATACCCTAAATATTTTAAAGAAAAATAGATAATCTATTTAAAGACTGTTTTAGTTTTATATTTGTTTATATTGATGATGTTTTAATAATATATTAAAATATGACTAATATATTAAACATTTAGAGATTTTCTCTAAAGTTTGTAAAAAAATAAGAACCAGTCCTATCTGAAAAGAAGACAATAATTGCTACAAGGAAGATTGAATTCCTCGAATTAGAAATATATGAGTCGATAATAATTCTGCAAAAACACATAGTGAAAAAGATGCGGAATTTTCGAGATTAACTCAAAGAGAATAAACAACTTTAAAGTTTCTTAGGAGTTTTTTACTTTGCTCGAATGTTGATTAAGAACAGAGGAAAGTTTTCAACATATTACTGAAAAATACAATATTTATATGGACACAAGAACATACAAGTGGACTTAGCCAACTAAAATATATTTGCAAAATCTTCCAAAAATGATTATTCCTCAAGATCAAGATGATCTTCTATTATATACAGATGTCAGTTATCATGGGTGAGCAGTAATTCTTACAAAGCTCACACCAGAAAGATTTTTTGAAAAATGACCATTATTTTTACTTGCAAAGAAATTTACCTTAAACTTGATAATACACTGGTGAAAGCTTTCTTGAAAAATAAAATTGAATCCAAATTCAAGAAGGATATATTATTAGAATGGCAGGCTTTATGTCAGAATGAAATTTTTGATATTTTCATTATTAAATCTAATGAAAATATTCATACAAATTTCTTAACAAGAGAAATCACTGATGTCGATGACATCACGAAAATCCAGAGTAATTAGATGTAACACCTTGAAATGCTTCAAACTGAGTTTAACAAACTTGCCCTAAATGCAGAATATTGGTGCAATAATTGCCCCTTCTAGTAAAGAAATCGAAACGTAGTGCTTGTCATGTTTTATAATTTAAAAGATTTGGGTTAAACTATTACCACCAGCTATAGCTTTTGATAAAACGACAAATGTTCAGTCCTATAATTGCTATCGGAGACAAGGTCACGGTTCGATTCTCTTTGATTGCAATGAGTGAAATTATTGAGAGAGAGGTTGGGTGCAATAATTGTCTCTGCTGATAAAGAATTCGAAATGTGGTACTTATACTATTGTATAATTTAAAAGATTTGAGTTATAAGCGCTCGGTCTTACACAGAAGTTGCGGGTAGGCTACAACAAGTTGATAAGAGCATTGTCTCTGATCGAATAGCAGGTTGTTTACAGGCTTATAGAGATTTTAGAGTACATGACTCAGTACATGTAGCAGGGGACTCAAGTACCTCTAGCCCAAGTGATAAGTTGATATCATCTTTAGATGAGTCGACCAAGCAAAAAATGAATATATGGATTCTTATCTCGAGTTTTCAAGTCAATCCTTTACATCGAGGATAGAAGAGAGAGATCAAACTTAGAGCTCAAACCGATAAGAGAAAATCCAAGATTTGTTCTAACGAGCTTATAGTTTTTCAATTTCAGACATATTAATACAACGGAGAGAAAATGACTTGATAAGGAAAAATTCTAAATAAATGGACTAAATTAAGACATAAAGAAAAACAAAAACAAAATTGAAAATTACCTAAACATTAAAGACCAAATCGAAAATTAATCATATTTTACCTACATAAATTTGATGGGTGTGCCTTTGGCTTTCAAAAAGTTGTACCTAATAAATGCCAACTACACACATTTGAAATTTACATTTTCAAAAAATATGGGTCCACAATATTATAATATATATTATATACATGGATATTTTCGAGAGAACCGTTTCCCCAATTATTTTATATCAATGGATATGGAAGTAGCAATAGTTTATTATCAGTGAATATATATTTATAAATACATATAGTGCAATAAATGATTTCGCAGCACAAAGATTTAAAAGCATGAGTCTTCACAAGTTGTCATTTGGCGTAAAGCGAAGGTAATTTGAACTGTCCAACGACTGGTTTTCGCCAAACTTTCTTTAAATTTGGATTCTTGTTCAATAACTATTGTCATCGTGGAGAAGATTCGGAGAAATCTTTAAGAAGCAATTTGATAATACAAAATATATTTTTTTTTGTTGATCTACTCCAAATTTGTGTGCTTTTTAATATATATATATATATATATATATATATATATATATATATATATATATATATATATATATATATATATATATATATATATATATATATATATATATATATATATATATATTATCTATATTAAGTTTTATATAATATTTGACTATTACCCAATCATTCAAATTACCTTTCGAGTTTGAAGATTCTATTTATTCAAGAAATATATGTTAAGATCCTTATGCTATATATATTAAGTTTTGTTTTTTCTCTGGTAGTGTCCTTCTCGAAATTCTGGAAACAGCAACGATTTTTTAAGTCGAGGCAAGAATAAATCCTTTATCCGCAAGACGATATTGCCCGTATACAAGTGTTTTACGTTAACGGCAATCGTCCCTAAGATACAACGACTAGTATCAAGAGAGGTAGCACAACGATCTCTTGATTATCAACGAACAACTTATGCAGAATGCTTTAAAGTGATTGAAAAGAAATTTGCAGCAATATGCAATGCCAAAGTCGATGAAAGATGTCCGCAAAAGAATGCAGGTAAGGGATATTTATAGAGCATCAAGGCTTGGCTTGAATGGACACAACCTTTCGTACAAAGGTGCAACCTTGGTTGATTAGACGTGTTATTTCAGTGAAAGAATGCAACCACTGGAGTAGGGACACACTCTATAGATGAATGGATACCCATTCATGTATGCAATGGTTTGTAATGGTTCAAGGATACTGCTAGCCATGGATTCACAACTCCTTGTGATTCAGGACATAATCCTTTATTCGGGCTTACCCTTATTTGCCCCATTCTATGCATCAACAATTGATCATGAGAATGTCAGAAATCATATTTCTGATTAAACCCATCGAACCATGGTAAGAGCGTCTAGTAGCATCGCCCCATGATTCCCTAGGTATCACTGGTAGTGCCTGCAAAAACCAGTCGATTATGATTAGCATACA